>NC_072423.2:93542500-93842500 GCF_028878055.3 Symphalangus syndactylus | reverse complement strand
TGCCAGTCCTCGGAGTCCCAGGCCATCTGCTCAATGCTCTGTGCTTTGTCAGACCTGCAAGCAAGCCCCCTTGCCAGGGAAACCTAGGTGTCCTTGAGCCGAACCGCACTGAAGAACTCTTGTCCTCACTGGCTGATGCAGCAGAACTCTTGGGAAATGTCTTAGTCCTGCAGAATCAGGGGTCACCAGATGATGCGGAGTTGAGATCATCATTGCAAACTTCTCTGTTCCTGAGGAACTAAATTTAAGGAAAAAATGGGATTTTGTTTTAGAGTTGGAAAAAAAGCCTGATTAAAGAGTTTCTGCCTGTTCATGGACTGTGTTTCTTTTACTGAGTCAAAGGCAGAGCCGAAGGTAAGGCCAGGCCTCCGGTGGGCTGCATCACTGGGGTTGTCCCTTTGTCCAGGCGCTCCTAGCCCTGCTTCCCCCCATTCGCCCCATGGTAGATCACTGCCCCACACACTTTTTTTTTCTTTGAGTAGGAGTCTTGCTCTGTCACCCAGGCTGGAGTCCAGTGGCGTGATCTCAGCTCACTGCAACCTCTGCCTCCCAGGTTCAAACGATTCTCCTGCCTCAGCCTCCCAAGTAGCTGGGGTTACAGGTGTCCACCACCACGCCTGGCTAATTTTTATATTTTTATTAGAGATGAGGTTTCACCATGTTAGCCAGGCTGGTCCCGAACTCTGACCTCAAGTGATCTGCCCTCCTCGGCCTCCCAAAGTGCTGGGATTACAGGCGTGAGCCACTGTGCCTGGCCTGTCCTGCCCCGTGTCTTGTTTATTTCTGCCCAGTCCCCAATCTGCTCCTCTTCCAGGAGGAAGAAAGTTGGGTCTGGGGTGAGAGTGCTAAGAGCTCCCCCAGTGCCCACGGAAGATGCCTGGGAAGCAAACACCCTCCCGAGTCCAGCCCTCGTTCCCCATTCCCTTTCAGGCTCCTTTGAAGGAGCCCGAGTTGCTCACTCCATGGTCCAGACTAGACGCTGTGTAGCAGCAGGTGCTGTGGGACCCCTGGGGAGCTGATCAAAGATGCTGATGCCTGGAAATTCTCCCACTTGGCCTTAGGTAAGGCTAGGCCCCTACAGGCAGGTGGCACAGACCAGCCTCCCATCCCATCCTCCACACTTGTACTTGCCTCCTAGTCATCCAAACAAATCAAAGCCATTAAGTTCTCCACAGACTTAATCCACTTTGACCTCCTTCCCCCACCCAGAGGAGATGGGTCCCCTCTTCCATGCTAGCCTTTCCACTTTGGTTTTTGTTCCAATTATCTTGTCTCTGAAACCTTCCTCCTCTTTTTCTTCCAAGTCCTAAATGGCTTTTATTTGCTTTGTTGTTAAAAAATGACAACCAGGCTGGGCACAGTGGCTGACACCTGTAATCCTAGGACTTTGGGAAGCTGAGGCAGGAGGATCACTTGAGCTCAGGAGTTCAAGACCAGCCTGGGCAACATAGGGAGACCCTGACTCTATAAAAAATGTAAAAAAAAAAATAAATGGGCATGGTGGCACATATCTGTAGTCCAGCTACTCAGGAGGCTGAGGTGGGAGGATCACCTGAGCCTGGGAGGTCGGGGCTACAGTGAGCCATGGTGACGCCGTTGCACTCCAGTCTGGGCGACAGAGTAAAGACCCTGTCTCAAAAGACAAAAAAGACAACCAAAAGTCGACCAGCATCTGTCATTAGCTACCACCATTACTCCCTCCTTTTAAGCTTGAAGGAACGTTCCAAGTTGCTGTTTACTTCCTTTGAATTTATTCCCAATGCCCTCATCACTCTCTTTAACAGCTCAGACAAAGGTAACCAGTGATGTCCTAATGTCCAACATACTAAGCTCGGGCCTCTGCCAGGACACCCTCTTTGGGGCTATGGCACTGCCAGCTCCTTTTTCTTGGCTTTTCCTGAAATGTCCGGATACCAGGACTCAGTCCTGGACCCTCTTTCCCACCTGCCTGCTCTTGCCGGGTAGCCTCGCTCTCTGGACTGCCTCCTTGCTCAAGACTTGTCCATCTTTATCTCCAACCTAAAACTGTCCTGAGCTACAAATCAGAATCTAGAACTGCCTTTCAGGAAGTCATCTGAAGCTCTGCTCATCCAGCAGCTTGCCTACTCCTGTGTTCCCTGTGCCATTAGCAGAGCCACCAGCTGACACAGTCACACTGGCCAGGATCCGAGGACCAGCTCCTTCTTCCTTCACCCCATGTGGCCAGCCCCATCCCCCTCCACATCCCCCCACCCTACAGCCACTAGACAATTGCACTAGCCTCCTGTGGGTCATTCCCTTGGGTGGCTGTGTCTCCACACTCTCTGCACTGCAGCTAGAACACATTTCCTAAAACACACAATATGATCCTGTTTCTCCCCTCCTTTTTAATTTTTATTTTTGAGACAGAGTTTCGCTTTTGTTGCCCAGGCTAGAGTGCAGTGGTGCAATCTCGGCTCACTGCAACCTCCACCTCCTGGGTTCAAGTGATTCTCCTGCCTCAGCCTCCCGAGTAGCTAGGATTACAGGTGCCCGCCACCATGCCCGGCTAATTTTTCTATTTTTAGTAGAGACGGGATTTCATTATGTTAGCCAGGCTGGTCTTGAACTCCTGACCTCAGATGATCTGCCCAACTCGGCCTCCCAAAATGCTGGGGTTATAGGCGTGAATCACCGTGGCTGGCACGCTGGGCCTATTTCTCCCCTCCTTAAAACCCTTTTTTTTTTTTGAGATGGAGTTTCATTCTTGTCACCCAGACTGGAGTGCAATGGCACGATCTCGGCTCACCACAACCTCTGCCTCCCGAGGTCAAGCTATTCTCTTGCCTCAGCCTCCTGAGTAGCTGGGATTACAGGTATGCGCCACCACTCCCAGCTAATTTTGTATTTTTAGTAGACGGGGTTTCTCCACGTTGGTCAGGCTGGTCTTGCACTCCCGACGTCAGGTGATCCACCCTCCTCGGCCTCCCAAAGTGCTGGGATTACAGGTGTGAGCCACCACGCCCAGCCAAAACCCCTGTCTTTTTTTTTTTTTTTTTTTTTTTTTTGAGACAGGATCTGGCTCCATCGCCCAGGCTGGACTGCAATATTGTGATCTGGGCTCACTGCAATCTCCACTTCCCAGACTCAAGCAATCCTCCCACCTCAGCTGCCTAGCAAGTAGCTGAGACTACAGGCACGTGCCACCATGCCTGGCCTTTAAAACCTTTTAATACAATTTCATAGCTGAGTGCAATAAGACCAAAGAAAGTTGAAAGCAGGGACTGGAATAGATTTGCACACTGATGTTCCTAGCAGCATTATTCAACAATAACCAAAAAGCTGGAAACAACACAAATGTCTACCAGCAGCTGAATGGATAAAGTGTGACCTATCAATACAGTGGAATGTTATTCAGCCTTAAAAAGGAGGAAATTGGGCCAGGCACGGTGGCTCACACCTGTAATCCCAGCATTTTGGGAGGCCAAGGCTGGTAGATCACTTGAGTTCAGGAGTTCAAGACCAGCCTGGCCAACATGGTGAAACCCCATCTCTACTAACAATAGAAAAATTAGCTGGGCATGGTGGCGGGTACCTGTAATCCCAGCTACTCGGTTGGCTGAGGCAGGAGAATGGCTTGAACCCAGGAGGTGGAAGTTGCGGTGAGCCGATATTGTGCCACTGCACTCCAGCCAAAACAGAAACCTCTGCTGACTTCCCATGCTCTGTGCAGCGGTGGAATGGATGGTCGCTGGTGTCTGGCTGCCCAGCAGCGTCTCAGCCTCCAGGCATGCGCTGTCTGCAGGACCCCAGCCATTCGGTGGGAGTGAATATCCCAGATGCTTGCTCTCCCTGATCCCGGCAACCAGGACCTAAACTGATCAGATTCTCCACCTTGAATGATGGGTGTGAGGAGGGATGAAGGCACCACCTGTCCAGCAGTGTCTGGTATGGGGAATGCATGTTTGTCCGTCTGCAGGCCCTCCCCTGTCCTAGTTCTGGCAGTCGGTGCCCTACAGTGCCTGCCCTTTGAAGTCTCTTCTTCCCGTGAGTTCTGTGACTCCCCAGCATCCTCCCAATAAACTCCTTTTTGCTCAAATCAGCCAGCATTGTTTCCTGTTTGCACCCCAGAACCCTGGCTGGTCTAGGGGGCTCCTGACACCTTAGTGGGGCTCGTGAGGACTCCAGGCCAAGGCTGGTGTCCAGGCTTCAGCCCACAGACCCACTGCAGGCCGCGAGCTGCTTGGAGGTCCCTGCCTCTGAACCTTTGCCCTCTGCCTTTTGTGTCTTTCCCCACTCCTGCGTCACCTGGGGAGCCCCGCATCATTAAGTCTGGCTCACGCGTCACCCCTGCTCAGCCTTTCCTCCCCACCTGCCCCACCCTGGTGAAAGCAAAGAACACAGGTTCTGCAATCCAACCGGGTTTGAATCCTGGCTCTGCCAGCTTCTAGCTGTATGACCCCAGGCAAATGATAATAATTAGACTGCTGTGCCTCAGTTTCCTTAACAATAAAATGAGGACAATAATAATACCTATGCCACAGTGTTTAAAAATGAGATAGCCGGCCGGGTGCGGTGGCTCACACTTGTAATCCCAGCACTTTGGGAGGCCGAGGTGGTTGGATCGCTTGAGGTCAGGAGTTCAAGACCAGCCTGGCCAAGATGGTGAAACCCTGTCTCTACTAAAAATGCAAAAATTAGCTGGGCATGGTGGCGGGCACCTGTAATCCCAGCTACTCAGGAGGCTGAGGCAGGAGAATCACTTGAACCCTGGCGGGTGGAGGTTGCAGTGAGCCAAGATCATGCCACTTCACTCCAGCCTGGGTGAAAGAGAGAAACTCCGTCTCAAAAAAAAAAAAAAAAAGAATGAGATAATACAAGTAAAGCACTTAGTGCATGGTAAGTGCTCAATGAACAATTTTCAAGTAGAACTGACCATTCCCTCCCTTTTTAAGTCTCAGAAGTCCACATAGACCTCCATCTTAGCACCTTCAAGCTCCCTTCTGTCTGCTCTGCACACACGTTTACACAGTAGCTGTGTAAACTCCAGCTCAGGCTGGAGGCAAGGTCGTTATTTGTCTCTGTCCCCCCAGTGTCCAGGCACATCATGGAGTAAGTGGATGTGGTGGTTTCCCACCAGCCTGGGCAGGTGTGCCCCTCCAGTGGGAGCTGGGGACAGGGGCTTCAGAGAGCCTCTGAATGCCCGGTAGGAGGGGCACAGGTGGAGTCAGGAGTGATGGCGCCTGGCACCCCGCCTCAGTCATGAGCCTCCCACAGCACAAATTCTAGTCCCACCAGTGTGCATGTGAGGTCTGAAGCCAGCCCCATGGCTCACACCTGTCCCCATTTCTTGGAGAGTGGACTTCACCCTCCCTCTCCACAGGGCAGTTCCCCACACAGCCTACGGACCCCTGCCTCCTCGCCTGGGTCCTCAGCCCAGTGGCTCACCACCCCTTCAGATGAGGCTTTGGCTCAGGCCTGGTGGTTCTCCCAACACATGGGCCTAGACCAGGCTGCCTTCCCCTCTCCACAGTGTGGCTGACAGGTTGGCAGGCTCCCTGACAGCCACCTGCTTGGGGATCAGCCCACCCACATCTGAGACTCTTCTCGAGCCATGGTTTTCTCTTCTGAAAAGTGAAGCCAATTCCATCTCTCTAACGGAGTTGGTCGGGAGGTTGTTTTCAAGGTTGATGTCATCTGCAAAGCAGCCAGCAGAGTTCCTCATCACTGATGGCTAGTAGCATTTTACCCAGCCTGTGATTAACCCCTCAAAGGAGGAGATTCATTTTTGTACCCTCTCAACATTCAGGGAAGGCCCTTTAAAAAGTTAGGGCTCAATCAATATTTGCGTAGTTGAATACCCATTTCACAGGCTAGGAAGCTGAGCCCGAGTTCCTGCAGCTGCCCCACCTATAAGCAGCAGAGCAGGACTGAAATCCGAGTCCTGAGCTATCTTCTGTCCAAGTCTGAATTAAGGATCCGTCTGTGCTTGGCTGGTGGGACCCTGAGAGGACCCCAGTCCTGTCTGTCTGTCTATCTGCTCATCCTCCTCACGTACCAACTGGTAACCATGGAGCTTCCCAGTGTCCTCTGGTGGGCACCAACATGTGGCCATAGTGTTAGAGTTGCTAGATTTAGCAAAAAATACAAGATGCCCACTTAAGCCTGAATCTTAGATAAACAACACAATTTTTTAAGAGTAAGAGTGCCCCTGCCTGCAATCCCAGCACTTTGGGAGGCCGAGGTGGGCGGATCACAAGGTCAGGAGTTCGAGACCAGCCTGACCAACATGGTGAAACCCCGTCTCTACTAAAAATACAAAAATTAGCTACTCAGGAGGCTGAGGCAGGAGAATCGCTTGAACCCAGAAGGCAGAGGTTGCAGTGAGCCGAGATCACGCCACTACACTCCAGCCTGGGCAACAGAGTGAGACTGTCTCAAAAAAAAAAGCGTTTCCCAAATCAGAGAAATAATAGATAGTTTTCTAGTACAAGTATGTTCCATGCCACATATGGGGTATGCCTATGTGGGTTGAAAATCCAAAATCCTGGCTGGGCGCAGTGGCTCACACCTGTAATCTCAGCACTTTGGGGGGCCGAGGCAGGCAGATCATGAGATCAGGAGATTGAGACCATCCTGGCTAACACGGTGAAACCCCGTCTCTACTAAAAAATACAAAAAGTTACCTGGGCGTGGTGGCGGGCACCTGTAGTCCCAGCTACTCTGGAGGCTGAGGCAGGAGAATGGCGTGAACCCAGGAGGCGGAGCTTGCAGTGAGCCGAGATTGCACCACTGCACTCCAGCCTGGGCGACAGAGCGAGACTCTGTCTCAAAAAAAAAAAAAAATCCAACATCTGAAACTGTGAGCACTGCCCTGACATTCACTGTAGCATTTTGGATTCTGGGTTTTCAGATAATGCTAATATTCCCAAATCCTAAGAAATCTGAAATCCAAAACACTTCTAGATAGGCATTTTGGAGAAGAAATTCTCAACCTGGCTGGGTACAGTGGCTTATGCCTATAATCCCAGCACTTTGGGAGGCCAAGGCAGGAGGATTGCTTGAGCCCAGGAGTTCGAGACCAGTCTGGGCAACATGGTGAAACCTTGTCTCTACAAAAAATACACAAATTAGCTGGGTGTGGTGCCAGGCCTGCAGTTGTAGCTACTCAGGAGGCTGAGGTGGGAGAATCATCTGAGCCTGGGAAGTCGAGGCTGCAGTGAGCCATGAGGGTGCCACTGCACTCCAGCCCGGGCGACAAAGTGAGACCCTGTCTTGAAAGTAAATAATAAAGTCTCAAAAAAAATTCATCGTTTATTTGAGATCCAAATTTAACCTGGCATTCTGTGTTTTATTTGGCAACCCTACATGGGTACGCTGGTACCCAGCTCATACCACCGTTAAGACCCACTTTTGTGGTGTGACAGGGTCTCACGCACACCTTCTCCAGGATTAACACAGTTTAGACACTTGTCACATGCAGCAGTTGGTGGCTTGCCTCTCTTTTTCACATCCAAGGCCCTTGGCATCCTGCCCCCAGTGTCTATTCCTTCCACCCACCCTCTGAACTATGGCCAAACAGCCCACATAACAGACACACAAAGATCTCCATGCCTCCTCATCCCCTGTGTGCTACAGCCCAGGCCCTGTCATAGGCCCTTCGCAGGACCCCACGGCTCTTGCTTACACCGTTCCCTCTTCTGGTTTCCCCTGCGTCCTTGTTTGAGATCCGGCGGCACATCCTGTGTGCAGTCTTTCTGGAGCTCCAAAGCAGAGTGCATGGCTCCCTCCTCTTGCAGCCAGGGCTCTCTGTACAAACCTCTGTGTGGCTCATCCCCCCGCACTGTGGTCAGCTGCACACCTGAGGCCTCCCTCATCCTCCGGGAACTTCTGGGCAGAACCAGGTTGTGTCCATCTATATGTTCCCAAGGCCTATGCCACAGGCAATGCTTACAGGGACCAGTAAGCAAGCGCATGAGTGAATTGTATCCTACCATGTGAAGAAGTCTTTGTTTCCTTATCACTTCTTATATTTGGGCCTTTTAGGCCCCTTCCAGTTTTTCTTCATGGGGCAAATCAGCTACTGTGGTCGTCCATGTGAATTACTTTTATTTAGAGTTGTTTCTTTAAGCCGTTTCCAAAGTGAGGTTCTCAGAGGCACGACTCTCCATCGTTCTGTGGATCTTGTTATACGCAGCCAGGTTCCCCTGGTGACAGAGCTGCCTATTCTCCAGCAGCCATACCACGCTGGAGCTCAGGGACTTTCCAGGGTTACGGAGCCCTCTGCAGAGCTGTCGGTTTATGTCACGTGGTCAGGAAATGTGTAATTTTAGGCTGCCTAGAAGGGTACAATGTAACACAGCCACAAGCCCATGCCACAAGCCCCCTGCCACAAGTCCATGGGGATCTAGAGGCACAGGTGGACTCAGTGTGAAGAAGGACCATGTCACCGGGCACAGTGGCTCACGCCTGTAATCCCAGCACTCTGGGAGGCCGAGGCGGGTGGATCACGAGGTCAGGACATGGAGACCATCCTGGCTAACACAGTGAAACCCTGTCTCTACTAAAAATACAAAAAATTAGCCGGCGTCGTGGTGGGCACCTGTAGTCCCAGCTACTCAGGAGGCTGAGGCAGGAGAATGGCGTGAACCCGGGAGGTGGAGCTTGCAGTGAGCCGAGATGGCGCCACTGCACGCCAGCCTAGGCGACAGGGCGAGACTCCACCTCAAAAAAAAAAAAAAAAAAAAAAATAGAAGGACCATGTCTGTGGTTACTTGGCCAGTAGATGCACAAGATTCTGAAAACTACCAGGGTGAAAAATAGCCAGAATACTATTAACTTCAGCATTTTTTTTTTTTTTTGAGAGTCTCGCTCTGAAGCCCAGGCTTGAGTGCAGTGATGCAAACACACCTGAGTGTAGCCTCAACCTCCCAGGCTCAGCCTCCCAAGTAGCTGAGACTACAGGCACACGCCACCATGCCCAGCCAATTTTTTAATTTTTTGCAGAGATGGGGTCTTGCTATGTTGCCCAGGTTGGTCTCTAACTCCTGGGCTCAAGCGATCCTCCCATCTTAGCCTCTGAAAGTGCTGGGATTACAGGCGTGAGCCACTGCACTCAGCCTCAAAATATTTTTAGCATGTAGTTTGGTAGGACTGCTAGATAAAATACAGGACACCTAGTTAAATTTGAATTTCAAATGAACAGCCAATCGTTTTTTAGTGTAAGTATATCCCAAACATTGTGTGAGACAGATACTGAAAAAGTATCCATTTTCAGCTGAAATTCAGATTTCACTGGGAAGCCTATATTGTATTTACTAAATCTGACAACTTTCACTTTGAGGGGGTCTGGCTTGCTGGACAGAGCTGGTGATAGACACTTGCCAGGCTGGAAGCTGCCCCCCAAAAACCAGACCAGGCTAGAAAGAGCATGGGGAGGATGGTAGATGTGGGTGACTAGCAGGCTTCTGTCTCTCTCAGTCTCTTAGGGGCAGACAAAGAGCCCACTCCAAGCTGGCCAACAAGCTAGTGGTGCGGCCTGTTGAGGAGCAGGAACCCAAGGGCCCTCAGGCTTCCGAGGAGCGAAACTTGGAGGTGACGGGAAACCCCAGGGCCTCCCAAGGCAGCGGGCAGAGGAGACAGGAGAGCTGGAGAAATTCTTCCTGTATCTGAATGGAGGCCTGGACCCCCGTCGTCACACCCAGCCTCCAGCTGTCAGGGTGTCCAGGCCCAGCTCCTGGGTTCAGGGCTGAGGAATGGGTGCAGGGGAGTTCAGCGCTGGAGGGCCTCCTGGACAGGTCCCATTCACACCTCCTACTAGGCTTTCTCTACAGGGTGGGGGATACAGACAATGGGGACCCTGAAAGACAGGGAGATGGCAAGGATGGGGGCTGTGGGAGGACCCAGGCTCTTGGGCGACCAGCCTTGACCCTCTCCAGTCACCTTGGCACTTTCTCTGCAAAGCCACCTTCCTCAGAACAACTGGAACCCACCGTCACGTTCCTGTTTACACTCCTGAACACCTCTGAGCCCACTGAGCCAAAAGACCCTGAATCGTAAGGCTGCATGAGAGAGAGAGAGAGAGAGAGACAGAGAGAGAGAGAGCACGTGCAGGACATGCTGGCGCGCGCAAAACTGGGGGAGGTGGATGGTGTTTCTCCTCACTGCATACCCGGAAACATTCAAAGCTGGGCCAGGACTCAGCCCTGGCCCGTGCAGAGAGGAGGCCCAGAGAGGCCTGCTGGAGCCGGGGCCTTTGGCTGGGCACCCCCACACCACCCACCCACCTCCCTCATCCCCTAGACCCTCTGGCCTGACCTTCACTACCCACTTGCTCCAGGGACTCGGAGATCCAGGAGTACCAGTTCCTCGATCAGGAAGACTGGGGCCCCCAGCGGATCTCAAAGGAGATCAGGCAGTTGCAGAATGACTGCATGAGGTGAGCTGGGCGGGCAGATGGGAGCGGGTAGGGTGACAGGGCTTCCCCCAACCAAGGCCAGGCCTGGCTTTCAGGTCAGGGCCCACGTGCCTGGTGAACAGGCATTCAGGAACCCCCACCTTTAATTGTCCAAGAACTTGAGGAGTGTTCAGTCTGGGGGAGGGGCTTGCTCTCTGGATGTCGGGCTCTGGAGCTGGGGTCCACACAATCCCATGGCCGCTCACCCCTCTCAGGTAATGCTGGGGTCAGAGCCCCATCTGTCAGCAAAGGTCTTGAGGTGGGGGCAGGGCATGACGGAGGCTTCCAGGCCATAGACCTGAGTGATCAGCTCTCCCATTCATACACAGCTGACCTGGAGCGCCTAGGCAGGGCTGGTTCCAGCATTGACCCTGTCGCTGGCCTGGAGCCACAGAGAATCCTGTTGCAACCCTGCCTACAGCCCAAAGGAGCGGCTAGCCCTCTACCACCCACCCCTTCCAAGAGGAGCCGCAGAGGGTTTCTAGCCCACCCACAGAAGCAGCCTGCCCTGCTCTTGCAAAGGAAGACAAAAAGCATAATTAGTCTCTCTCTCGGTCCCCTGCTACCAGTCACTCAGGGAGAACAATTCTCATCCCACCTGTGGTTTTGCCGGGACAGGAAGACTGGGCTCTTAGTGAAACACTGGTCCCAGGTGGCTATAGGATCAGGTGGCTGATGCAGGAGGTTGGGGGGTGGGGTGGGGAGTGCTGCCTGGAACAAAAGCCGGGCTGAGGTGGGAGGGGTCTGTTTTTCAACCCTAGGCTTCGGGAGTCACTGAACACCACCCAAGTGCACAACCTGGCCCTGGGGGAGAAGCTGCAGAACCTGGTAAGACCCTGAGCCAGGACCCCCTTTCTTTGTCTTGCCTCCTCCCTGCCTCCCAGCCCAGCTCTCCTAGAGGGGCCTCCGGTTGTCCTGCACGGCTGGCTACCCACCTCGGGCCCTGCAACCCTTTGTCCAGCCCACCTTGTTGTATAAGAGCCTGAAGGAGGGAGCCCAGGCCATCCAGGAGGAGGCCCAGGCCATCCAGGATGAAGTGAAGGCCCTGCAGGAGGAAAGCCAGGCCCTGCTGGAGGTGGCTCTGCTCAGGTGTGCGGGCAGCCATGGCGGCCGGGAGGGAAGAGGTGGCTGCCCCACGCTGCTCACTCAAGCTGTCTCTGCCTGCAGTGACCCAAACCCCCCGAAGGCAGGTCTCCTCTTCATGCTGCCTGACCTGCCCCACGACCACAGAGACAAGGGTCAGGCCTGGCCGGGCCCCAGGCCAGAAGTCGGACACCTCCTCGGGAGGCCGCTCCATCAGCCAGTTCCTCTCTAGATCCCGGAAATAAACTTGGAAGCTAAGCTTCAGCTCCACCAAGTGTCTGTGGGCCCTGGGCTCATGTGGGGAGCAGGAGGTCACCATGTCCACACTGAGCTCAGCCCCTTAGCCACCCTCTGACATCACCCCGACTCCCTCAGTTCACCCATTCTGGATCTACCCCTCCCAGACATGGCCCTGCCCTCCCCCCGCCCCTCACAGAAGGTTCCAGGCCTGGTTGTTGTCAGCCTGGAGATGAGAGCTCAAGGGCGATGTTCCCAAGATAAGCACTGGGGTGGGGCCAGAAAGGGGCCGCAGTCCCTCCCCGGAGGATCCGGATACCTGCTCTAACTCCAAAGTGCAGAAGAATACGGGGGTATGGGTGGAGGAGGGATAGGGGAAGAGCCACTAACCATCTGGTGACCTTGGAAAAGTCCCTTCCCCTTCGTAAGTCATGGGGTTGGGGGGCAGAGAGAGGTGGTGGCAACTCTCCAAGGGCCCGCATCCTACACCCCTCAGGCCTGGAGATACATATGGATTTTGAGTTTCACCCCCAACCCAGGAGCCCTCTGGCTCAGGGCCTCCTGGGAGCCCCCAACCCCCCTCCACCAATGGGGTTGCAAAAAATAATACAAAAAACTGACACATATATAGTCAAGGGGGAGAAAGGAAGGAATCCTGATAGAAGATTGCTAAATTACATACAAAATTGGTTAATATTCTAAAGGGCATTTATTTTTAAAATGCCATAACCCGGGCTGGGCACAGTGGCTCACACCTGTAATCCCAGCACTTTGGGAGCCCGAGGTGGGCAGATCACCTGAGGTCAGGAGTTTGAGACCAGTGTGGCCAACATGGAAAAACCCGGTCTCTACTAAAAATACAAAAAGTAGCCAGATGTGGTGGCGCGTGCCTGTAATCCCAGCTACTTGGGAGGCTGAGGCATAAGAATCACTTGAATCTGGGAGGCTGAGGTTTCAGTGCACCAAGGTGGCACCACTGCACTCCAGCCTGGATGACAGAGGGAGACACTGTCTCAAAAAAAAAAAAAAGGAATTTTAAAATGTAAAATAAAAACTCCCATAACCCTGAGGCTTGTATTATTCACTGGGCAGAAATCATTTGCATCTTAATCAGTTTTCTGTAAAGTAACCTCTAACTTTACAGCATCCAGGCCTAATTGATGGTAAAAGATCCACCAAGCAGAATTCCTTCGTTAATCCTCATGTGTCACGGAACGGGCTGGGGATGATCATTTTGCCTTATGTTCACTGTAGGGAGACAACAGCCAAGAGGATGGAAATTCAGGTTTGTGGCTCCTCCCCAGGCCTGGTTTGACTTACACCAGACTCCTAGGGATCAGGCCTGGGCAAAGTAACTGATGAAGTGCTTGATTAGTGATGGTTTGATTCTGCCCCAGCTTCAGGCTGAATTGAGCTGAGCTAACCTCTCTTTTCTTCATATTTTTACATTTTATTTTTATAAATAGAGACAGGGTCTTGCTATATTACTCAGGCTGGTCTCAAACTCCTGGGCTCAAAGAATCCTCCCGCCTCAGCCTGCCAATGTGCTGGGATTACAGGCATTAGCCACCGCTCCCGGACTAACATCTCTGACTTAGCAGCCCACCCCTTCTGAGACTCCACCCTCCTCACCTGATGGCTGTAGGGATCCCAGACCTCCCCAAACACCTACTTCCTGACCTGTCCTTGACCAGGGGCCCTGCTGTACAAATAGCTGTCTCGCCATCATAGGGTACTGAGGTTGATGATAGTTGGATCAACAGCTAAATCAATTACCCATTTAAGGACTTCTGTCAATAAGATGCAGTCATCAGCATGGTCCCATTTGATGTTTCCTTTAAAAGGACCCAGAGAGAGACTAATTATGCTTTTATTTAACTATGTCTCAGCCTGGGACAGCGCTCGAATAAGGTTACATGAATACTGCTTGGCTGCAGGAAATGGAGTCTATTAACAGAGTCCCCCCCCCCAACCAGCTCCAAACCACAGAAGTGCTTATAGATTCTAATGCATCCTGGCCGTGGTTCTGCAGCTTAGGGCCCCTGCACTGGCTGTCCTGAGGTCAGTCCCTGTAGCCACTCCTGTTGACACTGCATCCAAGCAGTCCCAGCCCAGCCCAGAGGTTCCTGTCAAGGAAGGTCCCACAGCAAAGCTGTGTGGGCCCCAGGGTTTTACCGGGTCCTTTCATTCACACACATTTCTCCCAGTCAAAGGAGGCTACCATGTGAGTCACAAGCTGTGCCCACATCTCCTGGGCCTCTGTCATCAAGGCACTGGGCCTGGGTTAGCAAATCAGCCTCCTCTGTCTGGCTGGCACCATTTATCTAGTGAGGGGCAGAATGGGATGCCTCTCTCCTGCCTAGTGACGTCACGTGGGATAGCTTTGTGAATGTGCAGGTGCTGCATTCTACTCTCAGCTCCACCCCTTGCTGTTTGGTGTAAACTTGACTGAGTGCCTGGACACACGTCTTTATCTGTAACATGGAGTTCCACTGTGTCCACCTCGGAGGATGAATGATTTAGTGTGGACTTGGTGCATTCCATGTGTTGGCAACTGTTATCTGATCTCCAGCGGATCTACCCCGGCCCCCAAACTGGCTTTGCAGGCCCAGTGGGAGCAGCTCTGAGTACTAGTGCTCTCAGCAGGCTCCCTTCCCCACTAAAGGGCCTGGTATTCCTGCCCAAGGGGGTGGCCAGACCCTGCAGCCTGGCAGGGCCTTCCTCCATCCTGCAACGTCATCCTTTGGGAGCACCCGGCACTGGAGGTCTGTTAGATCCCGTCCCCATCTTGTGAGGGCACCTGCACCTGTTACGCAGGTGTCCTATGCATGGCTGCCTTGGCAATCTGGTAGGGCTTGCCCAGAGGGGGTCTGCTTCCCAGGGGTCTCGTGCCCACCTTTTACATCTCTTATTGCTCTGAACACCCCTTGGACAGAAGACAGCCGGAGCAGGAGTGTTGAGTTGCTGTGCTGGCGTAGGTCAGCTTTGCCTCCAATCTACAAATACTCGTTGAGTGCCTCATAGGTGCCAAGCACTGCTCTGGACCCTGGGGCTTCAGCAGTGAATAAAACAAAGATGCCTGCCCTGGTAGAACTTACGCTCTGGGAGGGGCGGCAAGAAATAATGAACAAGTAACATGAGGATAGATGCAATGGAGAAAAATGAAGCCACAGAGGAAGAGGAAGCCTGAGGGAGGGGGAGGAATGCAATTTTATTTTATTTATGTATTTTTAAACATGGATTCTCACTATGTTGCCCAGGCTGGTCTTGAACTCCCGGACTCAAGCAATCTTCCTACCTCAGTCTCCCAAAGTGTGGGATTATAGGTATGAGCCACTGCACCCAGCCAGGAATGCAATTTTAGATAGAGTGGTCAGGGAAGATCTCATTGAGAAGTGACATTTGAGCAAAGACACAAAGGACCCGAGGGAAGGAGCCCTGTGGACAGCTGGGGAGCAGGGTTCTAGGGAGCGGGAGCTGCCAACACGAAGGCACTGAGTCAGGAATGTGCCTGGTAGGCTCAGGGGACAGCAGCAGGCCAGAGCTACAGGAGCCGTGAGTGAGGAGGACAGGGAGGGGACCAGGTCTGAGACATGAAGGGCTCTATGGCCACTGTCATGACTGTTACTCTGAGTGTAAAGGGAGACTTGGAGGGCTGTGAGCACGGTCGTGACATGGCCGACCTGGGTTTCACAAAGATGAGTCTGACTGCTATGTAGAGAAAAAAACTAGAGGGGACAAGAATACAATCAGAGAGGCCAGTTAAGAGGCCTCTGTAGGCTGGGCATGGTGGCTCATGCCTGTAATCCCAGCACTTTGGGAGGCCGAGGCGGGCGGATCACCTGAGGTTGGGAGTTCGAGACCAGCCTGACCAACATGGAGAAACCCCATCTTTACTAAAAACCCAAAATTAGCTGGGCATGGTGGCACATGCCTGTAATCCCAGCTACTCAGGAGGCTGAGGCAGGAGAATCACTTGAACCTGGGAGGCAGAGGTTGTGGTGAGCCGAGATCGCGCCATTGCGCTCCAGCCGGGGCAACAAAAGCGAAACTCTGTCTCAAAAAAAAAAAAAAAAAAAAAAAATTAGGCAGCTGGAAATATAAGAGTTAACGGGATAGGTTAGATTGGAGACATACACTTGTGGGTTTCTGGTCTTTATTTGGTCATTTGTATTGGTTCTCTATTTTGCTGTGTTACAAATCACTCCAAAACCTAGTAGCCCAAAACCATAAACATGTATTATCTCACAGTGTCCACAGGTTAAGAATTTGAAAGTGGCTTGGTTGGGTGGTACTGGCTGAGGGACTCTCGTGAGGCTGCTGTCAAGATTCCAGCAGGCCGGGCGCAGTGGCTTATGCTTATAATCCCAGCACTTTGGGAGGCTGAGGCGGGAGGATCACGAGGTCAGGAGATCAAGACCACAGTGAAACCCCGTCTCTACTAAAAATACAAAAAATTAGCCGGGCGTGGTGGCGGGCACCTGTAGTCGCAGCTACCAGGGAGAGGTTGAGGCAGGAGAATGGCATGAACCCGGGAAGCAGAGCTTGCAGTGAGCCGAGATCGCACCACTGCACTCCAGCCTGGGTGACAGAGCCAGACTCCGTCTCAAAAAAAAAAAAAAAGAAAAAAAAAGAAAAGAAAAGAAAAAGAAAAAGAAAAAAAAAAAGATTCTAGCAGGGGCTGCCGCATTCTGACGGCTTGGCTGGTGCTGGAGGACCCATTTCCAAGTTGGCTTATTCACAGGGCTGGCAAGTTAGTGCTGAGTGTTGGCAGGAGGCTTTAGTGCCTCACCGTGAGGCCTGTCCACAGGGCTGCTTGAGTGTCCTCACAACATGGCATCCAGGAGGCCACATGACTCTGCAGGCACATCCAGGGGCAAGGGTGCAGGCACAGAAGAAGCAGAGATTGAGTCAGATGTAACCAGAATGGGGTTTTCCCAGTGGATGTGACCAAAGCAGAGAGGATTGGGGGTTGAGAGGGCTTCCAGGGCCTCAAACTGGGCAAGGTGAGTACACGTGGGAGGTGAAGGAGGGTGGGACAAGAGAGTGTGTGGGGCAGGTGGAGAGTGGGGAGGGAGCCAGCAGCAGTGCATTGCTGGTCCTGGAGGATTGAAGATCCCTTGGAGCCGGAGCCATTGGGAGAATAAGGCAGGAAAATGAAAGGTGTTCGTGTGCTCTAACTACCTTATTTCCAGGAACTCCCACAATCCAGAATGTTCTGGGAGGGGCCATACCACCCACCCAGCAAAGATGGAAGAAAGAAAATTGACCAAGTTAATGTCTGGTGCCTACAGCCATGTAGACACCAGTGGATTCCAACAGCCTGAGTGGATCTCTTGGGTGTCACACACACAGCTGTTTACACACTCTCCAACACAAACCACACTCCCAGGTGTCATCACTCAGATGTCACACACTCTTGTCCAGGCGTCCTGTTTGTGACTTCACATGATCGGGGGGTTAAATCCTTCCAGGAGTGGGTGGGGTAGGACCATGGGGCTGCTGCCTCAGTCCCTCAACTAATCAGCTGACCTTGGCGTCCCACTCCCCACCTGGTGGTGACTGTCCTGTGTCCTCATAAGGAAGGAGTATGCTCCCTGCACTGATGGGCTTCTGATAAGATCCAAGGTCATATTCTGGGCGTCGATAATCACGTTGCCAAGAACTGTGGCTTCCTGTTGCACCTCCCTGAAGTCACTGATCACATGACATCCCTTCCCAGCCACCCCTAGTCCTCCCATGCTGACCCTCCTCACCAGCAGCACAAGAGATGGTGGTGCCGGCAAAATGGGGTTGTGAGCAGGAAGGAGGCTGCTCTGAGAGGGGTCTGTGAAATCTCACACACACACATGCACGTGCACACACACACACACACACACACTCTGCTCTGATCCAGCCCCTCTGCAGGCATCTTTGAGCCCATCCATGGGCTGCAAACTGCAAGGCAGAGTCAAGGCAGGATAGGCCATGGGAGGGTGGGAGAAGTCCCAGCTCAAGTCCCTAGGGACCCCCCCAGCCCCGCCTGGCTCTCCGTGAGGTCTGGAAGAGGCTCAGTATGTGTATGGTATACCTGGGGTCTCACTTCCCTCTCAGCCCTTGCACGTGCTGGAACACCTTTTCAGCCTTGGAGGACCCCCTCAGATGTTCCCTCCTAGACAGAACTCCTCACTCTCTCACTGGGAGCATGGTGGTCCTCCCTTTACAGGGCACTTACCACATGGCTGAACCCAAAGCCTGTCTGCCTCGCCTGCTGGACTTTGCTTCCCCACGGCCTTGCGTGGCTCTAGTATAGCGCAGAATGAACAGTGCTTGCATGTATAAAGGAAGGAATGAATAGGTGAATGGAGGGATGGGTGGATGGGTAAGTAGGAGGGTGGATGACGGAGTCCAGGCAGAGCCAGGGAATAGAAGAGGAAGTCACCTCGCCAGGGAGGCATGGGCTTCCCCTGCTGCGTTCTCTGGGACAGCCTCCCTTCCCAGGACTCCCACTCCTCGTATCACTGGGCTCCCTTCAGGATAGATGCAGAGAATTCTTCTGGGTCCTCCTTTTTCCTTTAGCTCTAGGCCTTATGTTTTCCAGGGTCAGATGAGGGATGAGTAGTTAAAATTAATGAGCTCCCACTACATGTCAGACACTGCACTAGCTATTTCTACTGATGCCATATTGTTTAATGAAAATGACACCGTAGCGTGGTGGCTCACTCCTGTCATCCCAGCACTTTGGGAGGCCGAGGTGGGTGGATCACCTGAGATCAGGAGTTTGAGACCAGCCTGGCCAACATGGTGAAACCCTGTCTCTACTAAAAATACAAAAATTAGCTGGACGTGGTGGTGCACACCCGTAATCCCAGCTACTCAGGAGGCTGATGCTGGAAAATCACTTGAGCCCAGGAGGCGGAGGTTGCAGTGAGCTGAGATCGCGCCACTGGACTCCAGCCTGGGTGACAGTGGAAGACACAGTCTAAAAAAAAAAAAAAAGAAAAGAAAAGAAAACAGGCATAGAGCATAGAGAAGCTGAGTGAATTGCCCAAGGTCACACAGCTTACGTCCAGCAACAAGGGGGATCTCAACTCAAAATCTGCTCAGGCAGGCAGGGTTGGGTATGCTGCAGATCAGCTGCCTTGGAGGGAGGCAGAGGCAGTGAAGGTGGGCAGTGGGCACGGCCCTGCTGTGAACACAGGAGCTCTGAGTTCCAGCGCTGGCTTGGCCTCTGTTTTCCTGGGATACCCTGGATGAGACCTTTCCCTCTCGGCCTCAGTGTCCCTGGGTGACCTTGCTGCCCTTGGAGGGCCATTCCAGGTAAATTGTGCAGGATGTGGTGGATGTGGATGGCTCCTGGCTCTCACTGCAGCATGTGCCCTCACTCTCCCTGCCAGCTGGGGGTCAAAGGGCAGTGCCACCCATGGGGTAATGTTTAACCAGGCACGACACCCCCTGCATAGGGAATAACCTATAGACCAGTCCCATCCCAGCTGGCCAAGAGTCCGCAGGATGCAGTGGACGAAGGTGTTGGGGCTGGGGCTGGGGGCTGCTGCCCTCTTGGGGCTGGGGATCATCCTGGGCCACTTCGCCATCCCCAAAAAAGCCAACTCACCGGCCCCCCAGGACCTGGACCTGGAGATCCTGGAAACCGTCATGGGGCAGCTGGATGCCCAAAGGATCCGGGAAAACCTCAGGTGAGAGGTGGGGCCATCTGCTCCTCCGTTTGCCAGAGGCCCTCTCCCTGATGCTGGCCCTGCCCCTCCCTCTGCCCACCCTGCAGAGAACTCTCCAGGGAGCCACACGTGGCCTCCAGCCCTCGGGATGAGGACCTCGTGCAGCTGCTGCTGCAGCGCTGGAAGGACCCAGAGTCAGGCCTGGACTCGGCCGAGGCCTCCACGTACGAGGTGCTGCTGTCCTTCCCTAGCCAGGAGCAGCCCAACGTCGTGGACATCGGTGAGGTCCTGCCCAACCTTGGGAATGCCCAGATGGGGAGCTGCTGGGCCCAGCCATGACACTGCCACCCCCTCCAACAGTGGGCCCCACTGGGGACATCATCCACTCCTGCCACCGGACTGAGGAGAACGTGACCGGGGAGCAAGGGGGGCCAGATGTGGTACAACCCTATGCCGCCTATGCTCCTTCTGGAACCCCACAGGTGGGCCCAGAACCCCCCCTACTGCCCTGGCCTAGCTCCCTTGGTTCCACCCAGGGTTCTCCCCACCCTGACCCAGGGAACGTGCCTCAACTGGGGCACAGCACCCCCTCCCGAATTTACTCACCTGGACACTCCATCGCTGCTCCTTTCCTCCATCAGTCATTCAACAAACACTAGTGGCTCTGCTCAAGGCCAGGCCTGTTACAGGGCACCCAGACATGGAGGAAACCAGGGGTGACTGTCCTTGGGGAGCTTACAAGCTCTGGGTGAGGTGGGGGAACAGAATCTAAATTCTCCCTCCTGCCATGCAGCCTTCCACCCCCCTTTCCCCACCTGCACTTTGCTGGGCCCAGCTCTAAGGATCACCCCCTCTTGGGACTAGGGCCTCCTCGTCTATGCCAACCGGGGCGCGGAAGAAGACTTTATGGAGCTACAGACTCAGGGCATCAAACTCGAAGGCACCATCGCCCTGACTCGCTATGGGGGTGTAGGGCGTGGGGCCAAGGTGAGTGGCAGCCCCCCAGTGCAGGAGGCCTCGGTGAGGAAGGGGCCGGGCAGTGGACTGGAGGAAGTGAGGGGAAGGGGAAGGAGAAGAGGCAGTGTTGAGTGGGGAACCAAGCCCCGGGGTGGGGCAGGAAAGGCGAGGTGTTTTCAGATTGTCCCACCAATGGGCTGTGTGGCCTCGGATGCCTCCCTGACCCTCTCTGAGCTGTAGGAAATAAAGGGGTTGAGTACAATTTTCAGGTTTGGTATTCTGGAAGTCTAAGTCCTCCTGTGAAGTAGTTCTGAATATTCAACTTAAGTCCCTCCTGTTGGCCCTCTCCCTGCCATTTCTTTTCCGTCAAAAATTCTGACTAGGGGCCGGGCGCAGTGGCTCACGCCTGTAATCCCAGCACTTTGGGAGGCCAAAGTGGGCAGATCACCTGAGGTCAGGAGATCAAGACCAGCCTGGCCAACATGGTGAAACTGCATCTCTACTCAAAATACAAAATTAGCCACGCATGGTGGTGCATGCCTGTAATCCCAGCTACTGGGGAGGCTCAGGCAGATGAACTGCTTGAACCTGGGAGGCAGAGATGGTAGTGAGCTGAGATTGCACCACTGCACTCTCCAGCCTGGGAGACAGCAAGACTCCGATTAAAAAAAAAAAAAAAAGGCTGAGCGTGGGCGTATTGGCTCACGCTTGTAATCCTAGCACTTTGGGGGGCCAAGGCAGGCGGATTGCCTGAGCTCAGGAGTTCGAGACCAGCCTGGGCAACACAGTGAAACCCCATCTCTACTAAAATACAAAAAAAAAAAAATTAGCTGGGCCTGGCGGTGTGCACCTGTAGTCCTAGCTACTCAGGAGGCTGAGGCAGGAGAATTGCTTGAACCCGGGAGGTGGAGGTTGCAGTGAGCCAAGATTGTGCCACTGCACTCTAGCCTGGGTGACAGAGCGAGACTCCATCTCTAAACAAAACAAAACAAACAAACAAAACATTAATATAAAAAGAGTAGAACGAGAGAGGGGAAGGGAGAGTTGGTATTTAATGAGGACTGAGTTTCGGATTTGTCAGATGAAGAGTTCTAGAGATGAATGCTGGTGATGTTGCACAATATGGATGTACTGAATGCCACTGAACTGCACACTCCACATGCTAAGTTTATGTTATGTGTATTTTACCACAATTTT
This sequence comes from Symphalangus syndactylus, assembly GCF_028878055.3. Taxonomy (NCBI): domain Eukaryota; kingdom Metazoa; phylum Chordata; class Mammalia; order Primates; family Hylobatidae; genus Symphalangus; species Symphalangus syndactylus. Next base: position 93,820,957 of record NC_072423.2, on the reverse strand, counting down.
TTAAAAAGTGGGCTGGGCGCTGTGGCTCATGCCTGTAATCCCAGCACTTTGGGAGGCCAAGGCAGGCAGATTACCTGAGGTCAGGAGTTCGAGACCAGCCTGGCCAACATGGTGAAACCCTGTCTCTACTGAAAATACAAAAATTAGCCGCTCAGGGTGGTGGGCGCCTGTAATCCCAGCTACTCGGGAGGTTGAGGCAGGAGAATCACTTGAACCCAGGAGGCAGAGGTTGCAGTGAGCCGAGATCACGCCATTGCACTCCAGCCTGGGGGACAAGAGCAAGATTTTGTCTTAAAAAAAAAAAGTGTCCATAATAAGAGCTGGGAAAAGAGAAAGAAAGAAGGAAGGTGGGGAGAAAGGAAGGAAGAAAAGAAAAGGAAAAAAGGAAAAGAAAAAGAAAGGGGAACAAGCAGTGTAGAAATACACAGATTATTAATTAACCATCACCACTACCCATTTCCAGAACCTTTTCATCATTTCAAACAGAAACTTTATTTAACAATAACTCCCCAGGTCCCTGCCCCAGCCCCTATTCTACTTTCTGTAACCTCAATTCTACTTTCTGTCTCTATGAATTTGCCTATTCTAGGTACCTCGCATAAGTGAAAGTATAAGATATCTGTCTTTTTATGTCTGGCTTATTTCACTTAACATAAGATCTTCAAGGCTCATTGATGTATCAGAACTTTATTTCTTTTTAGGCTGAATAATATTCCATTGTTTTTGTTTGTTTGTTGGGGTTTTTTTGAGACAGAGTCTTGCACTGTCACTCAGGCTGGAGTGCAGCTCACTGCAACCTCCGCCTCCCGGGTTCAGGTGATTCTCGTGCCTCAGCCTCCCAAGTAGCTGGGACTACAGGTGTGTACAACCACACCTGGCTAATTTTTGTATTTTTAGTAGAGACAAGGTTTTGCCATGTTGGCCAGGCTGGTCTTGACCTCAGGTGATCTGCCCGCTGGTCTTGACCTCAGGTGATCCGACCTCAGGTGATCTGCCTGCCTCGGCCTCCCAGAGTGTTGGGATTACAGGCGTGAGCCACCACACCCGGCCTCCATTGTATGTTACAGCCCACATTTGGTTTAGCCATTCATCTGTTGATGGACACTTGGGCTATTTCCTCCTTTTGGCCATTGATGATAATGCTGCTGTGGACATGAATACACAACCGTGTTATTTTATGCAGCTTCATGGTATTCCACCGTAGGATGTCCCTGTTATTCAACCAGACTCCACTGATAGGCACTTGCTTGGCTGTGCCGAACTGGCCTTTACTGTTGCAAGAGGCACTGCCATAAATGACTTGTGCAAACATCATCTTGCCCATGGGAAGATTGGTCTATCCTGGCTTCCACAGTCAAGGAAGGAGGAAGAGGAACAGGACATATCTGGTCCCAGTCCCTCCCTTACACACAGTCTCTTCTGCTCGCTGCAGGCTGTGAACGCTGCCAAGCACGGGGTAGCCGGGGTGCTGGTGTACACAGACCCTGCCGACATCAACGATGGGCTGAGCTCACCCAACGAAACCTTTCCCAACTCCTGGTACCTGCCCCCCTCAGGAGTGGAGCGAGGCTCCTACTACGAGTATTTTGGGGACCCTCTGACTCCCTACCTTCCAGCCGTCCCCTCTTCCTTCCGCCTGGACCTTGCCAATGTCTCTGGATTTCCCCCAATTCCTACACAGCCCATTGGCTTCCAGGATGCAAGAGACCTGCTCTGGTGAGTTTGTGCCCTGGGGTGTCCTGCCCAGCCCCCAGTGGCCTCCAGACTTCAAGCCCCACACTCACATTTACCCTGAAGGGCCTCTTCCTCCTCCCCAGTAACCTCAACGGAACTTTGGCCCCAGCCGCCTGGCAGGGAGCACTGGGCTGTGGCTACAGGTTGGGTCCTGGCTTCCGGCCTGACGGAGACTTCCCAGCAGACAGGTGAGATGCAGCCAGACCAGTTCTCCCTCAGTTGCGCTCTCCCACAACTCGCCTCTCCCCTTCCCTTGTGATTATGTTCCCTCTTTCCACTTCAAAGCCTGACCTTTTTCCCTTTCTTCTCTCTCCCAGACCCTCTCCTGACCCCAAAATATCTGTCTTGTTTGTGGGGAAGCCCGTGAAACAGCTGCTGCTGTTTCCTGCGGGGATTCCCCTGCCCCTCCCACCTCATCTCGACGTCTGCACCCCACGACTCTCTCTCTTGAAGATGCCAAGCTCCTTCCCAAATCAGGGCCCCTGCCACTCCCGACCTGCACCAACCTCACTCTCTGCAGCACCCCCTGGCCTCCAGGTGCCCTCTCCTCCCAGGCCCCTTCACTCAGCTGTTCCTGTCCTTGTGGTCTGTCTCACTCAGGAGAGGGAGGCCCCACAAGCACCAGGTCCACATCTGTCGCCGTCATTGCCCAGAGCCTAGTCAGGGACTAAGTACCCAATAAGTACCTACCCAGCGAGTGGGCAGGAGAGCCTGGCTCCAGCCTTGCTGCCTCTCTTGGTACTTCAGGGCCAATGAATGACCTTGCCATGTCACTTTCCAGCTCCAGGCCTCAGTGTCTCCTGCATTGGGTGGGGGGCAGTGGGCAAGGCCAAGAGTCTTCTCACACCTTTCACCCTCCCCAGCCAGGTGAATGTGAGCGTCTACAACCGCCTGGAGCTGAGGAACTCTTCCAATGTCCTGGGCATCATCCGTGGGGCCGTGGAGCCTGGTGAGCCCTCCTCTTGCTGACTGCGCCCCAGGCCCCTGCTCTGCTCTGGATGCCGCTGCCACTGTGTCTTCAACCAGCCCTGCCCTTGCCACCACCCAGCCCAGCTCCCCCTACCTACCTCTCCCTCTCCTCTGGTTCTCTGCCCCTTTACCTCTGGCCAGATCGCTATGTGCTGTATGGGAACCACCGAGACAGCTGGGTGCACGGGGCTGTGGACCCCAGCAGCGGCACCGCCGTCCTCCTGGAGCTCTCCCGTGTCCTGGGGACTCTGCTGAAGAAGGGTGAGACGGCCCCCTCCCCTGGACCAGGGACCCTCGCCCCCGGAGGTCTTCTTCCTGTTCCACCTCCTCTCCCTCACACTGCAGTGCTCCTTGTGCCATGCCTGAGGGCCCTGGGGGCAGAAATGCATGACACCAGCCTTGGCCCATAGCAGCCCAGTGTGGTACAGGGAATAGACTGTGGGTTGATTCATGTGCAGCTTCCAAGTGCCTCCCGTGTGCCCCGATGGAGCGAGGCCCGATGCTGCTGTGAAGCAGGCAGAGCCCAGGCTCTGCCCTCTGGGAACTTTAGCTCAGCTGGGTCGGGGATGGCAGCCGATCGTTAACTCTGATGTCTCTAATATCTCATGTGCCTTTGATGTGCCAGGCCAGGTTGGGACAAGTCTCTCAGCGGAGGCAGCACTTCAACGTTTCAGTGCTTCAGGGAAGGGGAGGAGGGCAAGGAGATGGCAGCTGGAAAGGAGGTGGGCAGGGCTGGGCGAGGTGGCAGAGCAGGCAGGGCCAGGCCAGGCTGAGGAGTTTGGAGTTCAGTCCAAGGGTTATGGGAAGCTGGTGAAGGATTTCACACAGGAGAGGGACATGATAGAGTCCCCATGTTAAACGGCTCCTGGCCAGGCATGGTGGCTCATGCCTGTAATCCCTGCACTCTGGGAGGCCGAGGCAGGCAGATCACGAGGTCAGGAGTTCGAGACCAGCTGGCCAACATGGCGAAACCCCGTCTCTACTAAAAATACAAAAATTAGCAGGGCGTGGTGGTGTGCGCCTGTAGTCCCTGCTACTCGGGAGGCTGAGGCAGAACAATCACTTGAACCTGGGAGGCGGAGGTTGCAGTGAGCTGAGATCGTGCCACTGCACTCCAGCCTGGGGAATGGAGCAAAACTCCGTCTAAAAAAAAAGCGAGGAGCAGGGGAAGGGCACACCATGTAGGGGGCCCAAGTAGACGCTTGTCATTCCAAGGCTGGAGATGCTGTGGGGCTTGGACCCAGATGGAGGGCAGTGGGACAGGGACAGGCTGCTGGGCCCGGGTCTGCTGGCTCCAGGGGCAAGAGGGAGGACAGTCGAGGGCTCTGGTCTGAGCGACTCAACATTAGTGCCATTTAAGAAAAACAGAACTGGGCGGATCTAGGACAGATCTAGAAGGAAGACGTGAATCTGGGTCTTCCCATATTGATTAGTTATTTATTTTTATAGTGAGACGGGGTCTCACCATGTTGCCTAAGCTGGTCTTGAACTCCAGGACTCAAGTGATTCACAGGCATTGAGCTCCCATGCCAGGCCCTCTTTCGTTAGTTTTAAAAATTCATGGTAAAATATACATAACAAAATTGACCAGTTTTACATTTGTAAGTATTTGATTCAGTGGCATTAAGTATGTTTCTAAAGTTGTGCAACCATCACTGCCATCGGCTCCAGAACTTCTTCATCTTCCCTTACATATAATATCCCGGAGTGCTAAGCATGGCATTTGAACCGATACCCACTCAACTGTAATTGCACACAAACACGCCACTGCTGCGAAACTCCATCCCCCCTTGTATGATATGATGTCACAGTTCAGAAATGAGACCTGAAGTCTGGCCACAGTGGTTCATGCTGGTTATCCCAGCACTTTGGGAGGCCGAGGTGGGCGGATTGCTTGAGCCCAGGAGTTCGAGACCAACCTGGGCAACATAGTGAGGCCTTGTCTCTACAAAAAATAAACATAAAAAAATAGCCAGGCGTGGTGGCATGCACCTGTGGTCCCAGCTACTTCGGAGGCTGTGTGGGAGGAATGCTTGAGCCTGGGAGGTTGAGGCTGCAGTAAGCCATGATCACGCTACTGCACTCCAGCCTGGGCAACAGAAAAAGACCCTGTCTCAAAAAAAAAAAAAAAAAAAAAAAAGGAAAGAAAGAAAGAAAGAAAGAAAGAAAGAAAGAAAGAAAAGAAAAGAAAAAGAAAGAAAGGAGAGAGAGACTTGAGAGATGACTTGGGGAGTTGGTAGCAAAATAGTTTGTGAAACCACAGGTGTTGCTGAGATCAGCTCAGAAGCCAGGGGTAGAGGGAGTGGGCAAGCTGCTTTCGACTTTACCCTTATGGGTAGCGCAGAAATTCCCGTATTTTTTTGTTTGTCGAAGTGTTCTATGTTGAAATAATTTCAGACTTACAGAGATGTAAAAATAGTACAAAGAAGCCTCTTATACAGACACTCCTAATATTAATGTTTCACCACGTTTGCTTTCTATCTCTATATAATATATGGGCCAGGCACGGTGACTCATGCCAATAATCCCAGCACGTTGGGAGGTAGAGGCAGGAGGATCGCTTGAGCCCAAGAGTTTAAGACCAGTCTGGGGAACATACTGAGACCCCTGTCTCTACAAAAAATAGGGGAAAAAAGCCTTGGCTATTTATAACTATATATGTTTTTGTCTGAAGTATTATTATTATTGTTATTTTGAGACACAGTCTTACTCTGTGACCCAGGCTGGAGTGCAGTGGCGCAATCCGGCTCACTGCAACCTCTGCCCCCCAGGTTCAAGCCATTCTCCTGCCTCAGCCTCCCGAGTAGTTGGGATTACAGGCTTGCACCACCGCGCCTGGCTAATTTTTGTATTTTCAGTAGAGATGGGGTTTTACCGTGTTGGCCAGGCTGATGTCGAACTCCTGACCTCAGGTGATCCACCCGCCCCAGCCTTCCAAAGTGCTGGGATTACAGGTGTGAGCCAATGTGCCCGGCCAATTTTCCACAACTTTTTTTTTTTTTTTAGACAGAGTCTTGCTCTGTCACCCAGGCTGGAGTGCAGTGGCGCGATCTCGGCTCACTGCAAGCTCCGCCTCCCAGGTTTGCGCCATTCTCCTGCCTCAGCCTCCCGAGTAGCTGGGACTACAGGCGACCGTCACCATGCCCAGCTAATTTTTTGTATTTTTAGTAGAGATGGGGTTTCACCGTGTTAGCCAGGATGGTCTCGATCTCCTGACCTCGTGATCCGCCTGCCTCAGCCTCCCAAAGTGCGGGGATTACAGGCGTGAGTCACTGCGCCAGCCCCCACAACTTTTAAATACTTCCAGCCAGGCGTGGTAGCTCATGCCTGTAATCCCAGCACTTTGGAAGGCCAGGGTGGGTGGATCACCTGAGGTCAGGAGTTCGACACCAGCCTGGCCAACATGGTAAAACCCCATCTCTACTGAAAATACAAAAATTAGCTGGACGTGGTTGTGGGCGCCTGTAATCCCAGCTACTCGGGAGGCTGAGGCAGGAGAATGGTTTGAACCTGGGAGGCAGAGGTTGCAGTGAGCTGATTGCGCCACTGCACTCCAGCCTGGTTGATGAGAGTGAGACTCCGTCTCAAAAAAGAGAAAAAAATATTTTTTGAGACAGGGTCTCACTCTGTTGCCCAGCCTGGAGTGCAGTGGTGCAACCAGCTCACTGCACCCTCGACCTCCTGGGCTCAAGCGATCTTCCTGCCTCAGCTTCCTGATTAGCTGAGACTACAGGTGTGTGCGCCACCAAGCCCTGCTACTTTTCTACTTTTTGTAGAGACAAGGTCTTGCTGTTACTCAGGCTGGTCTTGAACTCTTGGGCTTAAGTGATCCTCCTCGCCTCAGCCTCCCAAAGTGTTGGGATTACAGGTGTGAGCCACTGTGCCCAGTGATAATGACCTTGATAGCAAAATAATTTTTTGGCCCAAGCTCCAATCCAGGATCACGCTAGTGATCTGGTTACTAGTTTCCTTTAATCTATAATAATTGTTTAGCTGTTCTTTGTCTTTCATGATCCTGCTATTATTATCCTATTATTTTGTCAAATAACCCTCAATTTGGGTTTGTCTCATTTGATTTAGATTATATATTTTTGGCAGAAAAAAGTGTAAAAATGTGTAATTGCAAGCATGTAATCATATCACACTGAAAAATTCTGCATTTGCTGGTTGCGGTAGCTCACACCTGTAATCCCAGCACTTTGGGAGGCTGAAGTGGGTGGATCGCTTGAGCTCAGGAGTTCAAGACTGGCCTGGGCAACATGGAGAAACCCAATCTCTACCAAAAATACAGTAATCAGCCAGGCGTGGTGGTGTGTGCCTGTGGTCCCAGCTACTTGGGAGGTTGAGGTGAGAGGATCGCTGGACCCCAGGAAGTTGAGGGTGCGGGGAGCCGAGATCACACCACTGCACTCCAACCTGGGCCACAGAGTGAGACTCGGTCCCCCAGGCTGGATGCAGTGGCACGATCTCAGCTCACTGCAACCTCTACCTCCCAGGCTCAAGCAATTCTCCTGCCTGAACCCGGGAGATGGAGCATCCTGCAACCTGGCTTCCACCTCCAGTCCCTATACCCACAGTGTGGAGCCAAATATCTGGATTTGAAACTGGCTCTGCTGCCTACCAGCTGTGTGACCCTGGGAAAGTCATTTAGCTTCTCTCAGTTTCTTCAACTGTGAAATGGAAATAATAATAGTATCTCCCTCAAGGCATTGTTGTAGGGATTGGTTCAATGTGGATAACGCCCTAACAGGAAACGTTCATGTGTCATCACCAAGTGAAGATGGCTATGGAGTTTGGCCTGGAGGCGGGGGTTGAGGGTGTAGGGTCGGAAGTCTTCCCAGAGCATGCCCACAGAGAGAGGGGCAGTGGGCATTTTGGTAGAAAGGACCACCCGACCCTTCAAGGGGCTTGGAGTTGGGGTCAGTGTTTGGTGCGGGAGCCTCCTGGAAGGCCTGGCTGCAAGGTGCCAGGACCTCCTGTCACGAGCTGCCCCGCCTTTTCCCGCTCTCCCCTACTCCTCACGTCAGCAGCCTTTCTCCTAAGGCACCCTAGGATGAGGAGGACCCTGTCCTCCAACCCTCTATTCCCCATTCCCAGGCACCTGGCGTCCACGCAGATCAATCGTGTTTGCGAGCTGGGGGGCTGAGGAGTTTGGGCTCATTGGCTCCACGGAATTCACAGAAGTGAGTGGCCCTAGAGGGTAGGGGATCGAAAGGGGTTCCCAGGGCAGAACGGCGCGGGGCTGACGTCGCCCCTCGCACCCGCAGGAGTTCTTCAACAAGCTGCAGGAGCGCACGGTGGCCTACATCAACGTGGACATCTCGGTGTTTGGTATGGGAGTGGCGAGGCAGGAAAGGGGAGGAGACGGCCGGACGACGGGGTGGGTAAAAGAAGGGGCTGGGGCCCAAATAGTCTTTCTCCCCTCCTCCCACAGCCAACGCTACCCTTAGGGTGCAGGGGACGCCCCCTGTCCAGAGTGTCGTCTTCTCTGCAACCAAAGAGGTGGAAGGGGGCAGGCCGGGCGCGGCTGAACTAGCGGGGGCGGGGCAGTGCGGTGGGCGGGCCGTGTGCGGCTGGCGGGGCCACATGGGTGGGCGGAGCTGGGGAGTGGTACTATCTAGATCTGCTGGGGCTGGACTGAGGCTGGGGCGAGCCTCGTAAGGACTGGACCGTGGGTGGGCAGGAGACCGGTGGAGGACCCGCCCTGTTGTTGGGGCTGGGGAGGACCCCGCACTGAGACTAAATTCTCCTTCCGGCCAGATCCGCTCACCAGGCCCTGGCGACCTGAGCATCTACGACAACTGGATCCGGTACTTCAACCGCAGCAGCCCGGTGTACGGCCTGGTCCCCAGGTGAGCCCAGGGACAGAAGGGGGCCCGGAGCGAGGCGGTCCGGCCCAGCGCTCTTTATCACGGCCCCCTTCCTTCCCGCAGCTTGGGTTCTCTGGGTGCTGGCAGCGACTATGCATCCTTCATTCACTTCCTGGGCATCTCCTCCATGGACATCGCCTATACCTATGACCGGGTGAGCAGGTGCCCCTCCGTCCCTGCCTCGGTACCTTGCTGCATGCGTCCCCTCCTCTCCTTGGCGCTGTTCTCATACAGACTGAACCCTGCTCCTTTACTCATTGCTACCTCTGCCAAGTTTCTTAAAAAAATACACACACACACACACACACACACACACACGTTTTATATAGACGGAGTCTTGCTTTGTTGCCAGGCTGGTCTTGAACTCCTGGACTCAAACCATCCTCCCGCCTCAGCCTCCTAAAGTGCTGGGATTACAGGTGTGAGCCTTGGTGCCCAGCCTCTGCCAAGTTTAACCTTTTCAAGCACCTCTTTATGCTCATCTATGTTATTTTATCAAATGTAAGATACTACTGATTATAAGATGTGCCATTATGTTATGCAATATTCAGGAAAGGAAAAACAACCACCGCTTCCAACCAGTTGTAAGATGACATTGCCTGTAAGAAGCATTCTGTTTCCAAAGATCTTAAAATGTCGGGAGGGAAAGGTTAATCTCAGCATTGATTAACTCAGACCATTGGCGTGAGCGTTGGCATGAAGGTAAAACAAGACAAGGGGTGCAGAGTGCCCAGCTGGCACCTCCCTGTTTGATGCTCCAAAAAGTACGTTCTCCACCTCACAGCCACAGTGATTCTCGGTAGTAGAGCTGGGATTTGAATCTCTCTATCTGACCCCAAAGCCCCAGGTTCTTCTCCTTCCTGTGAAACTGGAAACTGGCACCAGACCCAGCTCTTCCACTAATTAGCTACGTGATATCAGCAGGTTAACCTCTCTGAGCTTCAGTTTCCTTTTCTGTTGGAATTCTAGAAGCCACCTCATAGACATGGCCAAGATTCAATGGAGATAATGCCCACATTTTGCAGCTCACTGGAGGTACACCTTCTCCCACTTCCCATCCCAAGCCTGTCACCTCTGGGCTTTGTTCCCCCAGAGCAAGACTTCAGCCAGGATCTACCCCACCTACCACACAGCCTTTGACACCTTTGACTATATGGACAAGTTTTTGGACCCAGGTGAGGAGGGAGACAAGGGGCATCCTGAGACCAGAACAGGAGAGGCTGAAGACTGAGCTCTGGCCTTGTCACCTTGCTGCAGGCTTCAGCAGCCATCAGGCTGTGGCCCGGACAGCAGGGAGTGTGATTCTCCGGCTCAGTGACAGCTTCTTCCTGCCCCTCAAAGTCAGTGACTACAGTGAGACACTCCGCAGCTTCCTGCAGGCAGCCCAGCAAGACCTCGGGGCCCTGCTGGAGCAGCAGAGCATCAGTCTGGGTATGCACAGCCCTGACCCTGAGGCATGGGGAGCCCTGCACCCCCAGGACTAAGCCACTGCTCGTTCCTCACAGGGCCTCTGGTGACTGCAGTGGAGAAGTTTGAAGCAGACGCTGCAGCCTTGGGCCAACGCATATCAACACTGCAGAAGGGCAGCCCTGAGTGAGCAAGGGCAGCCGGCAGGGGCTGGGAGGGCAGCATCCAGGGCAGGATACCAGGCTGATAGCTGGGCTGCTGGCTCCAGGGTGACTGGCAGGTCCTGCCTCCACCAGCCCCCTGCAGGTCCGGATGCTCAATGACCAGTTGATGCTCTTGGAACGGACCTTTCTGAACCCTAGAGCCTTCCCAGAGGAACGCTACTACAGGTGAGTCGGTCCCAGAGTCCTGGGAGGTGCCTCCAGGTGGGGCCGGGCAATGGCCCCCCACCTGAGACGAGGTGGTCAGTTTCTCTGCCCTTTAGAGTGCAACCCAGCCCCTGAAGAAGATGGGAATGTAAGGCTCAGGGAGGGGAGGAAAGTTGCTTGAGGGTCCCTCTGGGAGCTAGGACTGGAACCCACATTTCGTCCCCCCACTGCCACTGCTCTAAGAGTCCCTTGGCCTTCAGAGACAGGTGGAGGGGGGTGCTTTTCTGCCTCGCTGCATACAGGAGCTGAGCCAGTTCTAGGCCCAGGCTTCTCCTTCCTGGCTCCTGACTGACCCTGATCCTGTCCCATTTCTCGTCAGCCATGTGCTCTGGGCACCTCGCACGGGCTCCGTAGCGACATTCCCGGGCCTATCCAATGCCTGCTCCAGGGCCAGGGACACAGCTTCTGGATCTGAAGCTTGGGCTGAGGTCCAGAGACAGCTCAGCATTGTGGTGACAGCCCTGGAGGGTGCGGCAGCCACCCTGAGGCCTGTGGCTGACCTCTGACCCCAGCCCTCTTTCTTCAGCCCTCCCTTTACCCCAACCCTCTCCTGCCTGCTTTCCTGAGATGTCCTGGTCTTCCTTGGTGCCAGGAGAGGGCACTACCACAGGACCCTCTTAAGCTTCTCTGGCAACAGCTTGGGGTCCCTGAGGGGAGTGGCAAGCCCTAATGCAACTCACCCTCATCCTGGTGCTTAGGTGGCAGAGGGTGGGCAGCAGGGGACAGGGATGGGATGGCAAAACCACCAACTGCCCTTGGTGGCGGGTGGGTGGAGATGGGATGCATAATGCCAACCTCAGATGCCAACTCAGGTCATCAAGGCCAAGGACCAGTGGTGAAAGTGAGGCATGGGGTGCCTTAGGCCTTGCCTAGTCTGCGTTCCTCTCCCTGCATGCTGTGTATCCTATCTCCCAACAACAGCCCCTCAAATAAATCACATCTAGTGACTGGTACCAACAAAACAAGTTCCTTTTATTATCTGGGAACCATGGAAAAAGAAACTTAAGTGCTCTGGCCCAGTCCTGGGGCTCTGGGAGGCTCACGCTCCCTCCTCAGGCTGGGGACCCGGGTCTGTCCGCGCCCTAATCTTCCTCCTCTGCCATGACCACCTCCTCCAGGGTACGTCCTTGAAGTTTGCTCTCCACTAACACCTTGCACGTACTGGCAGGTGGTAGCCCTTCCTCCACGTAGCGACCCCTCAGGAACACAACTCTCTCCTCTCCGTCCAAGGGCAGCCCGTGGGCCTGGCACAGGTCCTGTGCTTCCCTGAGTCCATCCAGGGCCAGGAGGTTGACCATGAAGCCCAGAGGCAAGGTCTGGCCCTTGGGGGTGCTAAAGGCACAAGCGAGGCGGGCCAGGGCTTCCCGGCGGGCATGGCCCACATGGCACTGCACAGCACAACTTGGCAGGTAGGGCAGGGTCTGGAGCAGACGGAACAGGCGGGCAGCATTGCCCTCTCGGAAGGCAGCATCTACCGCCAAGGCCTTGCGGAGGGGCGGGCAGGTGCGCAGGGCAGCAGGCAGCTGTAGAACCTCCCGCAGGGCTTCCACGGAGCCTGTGAGAGCGGGAAGCCAGAATGAGGACGCCTGGTCCTTACAGGATCAGGCCAATCTCGGCTCCCAACACCCTGTTCTTCCTCTCTCCTCGACCACGCCCCTTCTCTAGGCCTAGCCCAACTTCCCTCTCCCCTCTAAGGGCCAGCCTTTGGCTCCTTCCCTGACCCATATTTGAATCAGAGTTGCCTCAGGATCTTGACTTCCTGCAGTCCAGATCTTAACTTACAACACTAAAGTGGGCAGGGTTTACGGATTTTGGAAGCTGGCCCAGATAATTTAATGATTCGCCTGAGAATGTCCTAAGGTGGGTATGTAGTTGAGCCTGACCCCAGTCCAAGTTTTCTGACTTGGATTTCCCACTACCCTGGCTTCCCTGCACCCACAGTTTTGGGAGCCAACTCTGCCCCACTTTCCCCTGACCACCTGGGAAGGCCCCTTCCTTCAGGAGACTGCCCCTGCTTCCCTTCCAGAAGAGTCACAGACACTGGAACCTTGGGCCTCATTTGTAAACTGGGGCTTCTGACCAATAAGTAGGTTGTGAAGTCAACAGCATTTTATTAAAATTGTATAGGGCAGGGCCTTTATTTTTTTTTGAGACAGACTTGCTTTGTCACCTAGGCTGAAGTATAGTGGCTCTCGGCTCACTGCAATCTCCACTACCTCCCAGGTTCAAGTGATTCTCCTGCATCAGCCTCCTGAGTAGCTGGGATTACGGGTATGCGCCACCACACCCAGCTAATTTCTGCATTTTCAGTAGAAGGGGCCCAGCCAGAACAGAGATTTTTTGGGCACAGTGGCTCATGCCTGTAATCCCAGCACTTTGGGAGGCCAACGCGGTAGGATCACTTAAGCCCAGGAGTTTGAGACCAGCCTGGTCAACATGGCAAGACTCCAATCCCTATATAAAAATAAATTTTAGAAAATTAGAAGAAAAGAAAATCATGGTCCTGCCACTGCTACTGTTAACCACTGCTGTGTCAACAGGCAAGTCACCTCACCACCCTGGGCTTCGATTTCTTCCTCCACTAGACCAGGGATAATTACCATGCCTTCTTCACAGGAGCAGTGTGGACAAAAATAAACCATTAACCGGCCATGATGACGGGCACCCGGCTACTTGGGAGGGTTGGGCAGGAGGATCACTTGAGCCCAGGAATTCCAGTGGCAACATGCGAGACCCCATCTCTACAAAAAAATTTTTTTTAAGTTAGCCGGGTGTGATTGCACACATCTGTGGTCCCAGCTACTCGGAAGGCTGAGGCAGAAGGATCCCTTGAGCCCACGAGGTTGAGGCTGCAGTGAACTATAATCAAGCCACTGTACTCCAGCCTGGGCAACAGAGTGAGACCTTGTCTCAAAAAACACAAACAGGCCGGGTGCAGTGGCTCAGGCCTGCAATCCCAGCACTTTGGGAGGCAGAGGTGAGCTGATCATTTGAGGTCAGGAGTTCGAGACCAGCATGGCCAACATGGTGTTGGCCTGTCTCTACTAAATATCCAAAAACTAGCCGGGCGTGGTGGCGCGCGCCTGTAGTCCCAGCTCTTCGGCAGGCTGAGGCAGGCGAATAGCCTGAACCCGGAAGGCGGAGGTTGCAGTGAGCCAAGATCATGCCAGTGCACTCCAGCCTGGGTGACAGAGCTAGACCCTGTCTCAAAAACAAAGAAAGAAACAAATAATCGAGTTTATTAGAATGCATCACCCATAGAAAGTATCTCCAATGCCTTAAACTTCTGTCTCAGGTATATTCGTGGGCATATGTGTTCTTGTTTGCTGTGTAACCCTGACTGGGCGGGGAGGTTTAAAAAAGTTTGAAAATCAGCCGGGCGCGGTGGCTCACGCCTGTAATCCCAGCACTTTGTGAGGCCAAGGTGGGCAGATTACGAGGTCAGGAGTTCGAGACCAGCCTGACCAACATGGTGAAACCCCCGTCTCTACTAAATACAAAAATTAGCCGGGTGTGGTGGCGCGCTCCTGTGATCCCAGCTACTCAGGAGGCTGAGACAGGAGAATTGCTTGAACCAGGGAGGCGGAGGTTGCAGTGAGCCGAGATCGCGCCACTGCACTCCAGCCTGGGCGACAGAGCGAGACTCAAAAAAAAAAAAAAAAAGTTTGAAAATCACTAGACCAACTCTCCCGTTCCACCCTTGCCCCCTCCACTTTTATTCCTGAGACAACTAAGACCCAGAGATGGGCCCGAGGTCCCACGTCGGGGCTCGGTGGATCTTGTGCTGTCCTGGGAGGGGGCTAATGGTGAGATGTTAAAGCTAATCCTTCCTTTCCCTACCTCCACTGTCATGGTGGGCTCCTGTCCCTACGCTCTGCCCAGCCGCCAGGATCCCAACTCACCCAGGTTATAGAGCAGAAAGAGGCCTTGGAAGGCAGGCTGGCGGGGGTGCGCCCCGGCGCCCCGCGCGTAGCAGCGCCGCAGCGAGCCGAAGCCCTCCTGCACCTGGGCCTGCAGCAGCACCGGGTCCGCGGGTCCCCGCGCCGCGTCGGGCCCAAGCCGCGCCACCACGGCCAGCAGCGTGGCCAGCGCCGCCTCCAGCACCACCGCTGCCTCGGCGTCGCCCGCGCCCTGCAGGGCCAGGTCCAGGCGCACAGCTCGCAAGCGGTCTGCCACGAAGCTGGCCACCTCGGCGCGGGCGACGTCGGCGCTCTCCGCCACCTCACCGGCCAGGTAGCGCACGGTGGCCAGCAGCACGGAGGGCGGACGCAACTGGCTGGGCGGGGGCCGGGGCTTGCCGGCAGCGGGTCGGCTGTACTCCTTTACCGCGCGCTGCGGGTCGGCGCGGGGCGGGTCCTGGCGGCACCCCGGCACCACCTCCAAGCGGTGCAGGCGGCGCTCCCTTTCGCGCTGGGCGCGCTCGGCGGCCGGGCACATGTCCGGGCAGGTGCCCACGGGCAGCTCGCAGCCGGGCATGAGGGGGCTGCGGGGAGACGGTGGGCGCTCAGCATCCCGGGGACGGCGGTGCTGCGGGAAGGCACGCGAGGCCGGCCGGGGGTGGGGAGCGGCGGGGCGGGGCTGAATCTGGCTGGGCCCGCCTGTCCGCCATGATCCCCGGCCTTCGGGCCGCCCATCGAGCCATCTCTGTCCTCTCACCCGGTCCAGTCGAGTTGGCCTCCCGAGATGCACTGCGTTGTAGTCCAGCTACGCCTCTGCGGCTCCGCGCGCTCTGGGGCGGCTAACGGGCCCCATCGAGCGCCAAATTCTGCTTCGCGCGCTCCCCTTACTGTTTTTAACGTGTAGCCCGGGCCGCTCCCATGATACACCGGTGTAGTCCCTGCCGCAACCAACCGCTTTGTGGTGAGGCGGGGCGGGGCGGGGCTGAGGCCACGCCTTCCAGCCCGCTGAGCAATCAGGATTTGGCTTTGGGGCCTCGGAGACAGGTACCCTGGCTTTGGGTTCCTCTCCTTTGTCCCTTCCACCCAATAAACCGGCTCCATCGGCTTGTCCTCTATTTCCCTGGAGACTGTGCTCCCTATTTTCTAGCTCAGGGGCCAGCAAATGTTTTCTGCAAAGGGCCAGGTTGTAAATGTTTTGGGATTTGCAGGCGGCAAAGACTCAACTCTCCAACTGTTCAACTGCCAGTGTAGCGCGAAAGCAGCCATCACAATAGTAAATGAATTAGCCTGGTTGTGTTCCAACAAATTTTATTTATAGACTCTTAAATTTCATATAATTTTCACTTGTCACATATAAATTTCACCTGTCATTGTCACAGAATATTATTTTGATTTTTTTAATCATTAAAAAGATGTAAAAACCACTCTCACAGGCCTTACATTAAAAAGGAGATGGGCCAGATTTGGCTGCAGGTGGGAGTTTGCAGACCCCAGTTCTAGACGGGTAAACTAATGGTTTAATGACCACAGCTGCTGCTCACACATCAAGACAGACAGACATGGGCCGGGCGTAGTGACTCATTCCTGTAATCTCAGCACTTTGGGAGGCTGAGGCGGGTGGATCACTTGAGGTCAGGAGTTCGAGACCAGCCTGGCCAACATGGTGTAACCCGGTCCCTACTAAAAATACAAAATATTAGCTGGGCGTGGTGGCGTGTGCCTGCAATCCCAGCTACTGGGGAGGCTGAGACAGGAGAATTGCTTGAACCTGGGAGGCGGAGGTTGCAGTGAGCCACGATCGCACCACTGCACTCCAGCCTGGGCGACACAGCGAGACTCCAACTCAAAAAAAAAAACAAAAAGACAGGCAGGGTCAGAAGCATGAGTCCTTGATTCCAAGGTGGCAGGCGTAATCAGGGAGCTGAGAATTCATTATTTTTCTTATTCTTGGTCCAGTTACCTACAGAAATGGCCCCTGTAATTACAAGACCAGAAGGTAGGGCCAAGCCCTGGGGAGAGGAGAAGGGGCTGGCAGTGCAGGAGCGAGAGTCCCAGGGAAGGGCACACTCCCTGTTAGGGTGGGAGTTGAGACAGGTGCAGGCGCAGGATCTCCTCTGCCCGCTTCAGGTACTCAGCTGCCTTCTTCTTCACACCTTCCTGGCGGGCAGGCAACGGGTCACCTGTGGAGAGAGAATGCTCAGCTGAGGCACTTGGGCACCACTGGTCTGGTCAGAACCCCTGGTCTGGTGCTTTACAATTCACAGAGCATCACCATGTGCTTTTCCCTCCTCTCTGGGGCCCAGCATCCATTCTCCCCATTCTACAAATAAGAAAACTGAGGCCATGCCGGGCGTGGTGGCTCACACCTGTAATCCCAGTGCTTTGGGAGGCTGAGGCAGGTGGATCACGAGGTCAGGGGTTCGAGACTAGCCTGACCCAACATGGTGAAACCCCGTCTCTACTAAAAATACAAAAATTAGCTGGGCATGGTGGCATGTGCCTGTAATCCCAGCTACTCAGGAGGCTGAGGCAGGAGAATTGCTCGAACCTGGGAGGCGGAGGTTGCAGTGAGCCGAGATCGCGCCACTGCACTCCAGCCTGGGCGACAGAGCGAGACTCCGTCTGAAAAAAATAAATAAATAAATAAATAAATAAATAAATAAAAATTCAAAAATTAGCCAGGCATGGTGGTGGGCACCTGTAATCCCAGCTACTCGGGAGGCTGAGACAGGAGAATCACTTGAACCCGGGGGACGGAGGTCGCAGTGCGCCGAGATTGTGCACTCCAGCCTGCGACAAGAGCAAGACTGTGAAGACTGTGTCTCAAAAAAAAAAAAAAAAAAAAAAAAAAAAAAAAAGAAAGAAAAAAGAAAACTGAGGCCACAAGAGGAAAAAAAAAAAAAAAAAACAGAAACAAAAATCTGCCCAGGTTACACAGCTGGTCAGTGAGGAGTAAAAGGGCTCCTGATCTGTGAATTGCTTGTTTTTTTGCTCCCTTCATCACTGCTCCACCTGGGACCCAAGCCTGACCCTCCACCCTCAGTCCCTACTCACTGGGAACTCCCTGAAGCAAGACGTGCACACCGTCTCGGTAGCCCTGGAGCGCGGCAGCGTAAGCGCCTGCCTTCTCATCCCGCAGGGCCTGGGTGATGAGTTCTGTGGCCTGGCTTAGGTAGGCAGGGGTGGGCCCTCCTTCCCCGTCCTCTTCCTCCTCCTGCCCTCCTGGCTCCCAGGGTTCCTGGTCCAGCCTTGCCGACTCCACCCCCATCGTTGCCAGCTCAGCCACATGGGTGGGGCTGGGGGCTGTGCCTTCTGCAATTAGAAAGGGAGGACTCAGACCAGACTGGCCCTTCCTTTCCCAGGCCGTCTGCCCAACCCCAAGACCTCTTTTGTCCCTCAGGGTATCAGCTTGTCCCCAGTAGAGGAGACCAATGCCAGAGCAATCCAGAAGTCATCTGTGGATCAAAAACTAGCCATGATCTATTTGATCGATAGGGTTCATGTGCTTCTGTAAAAACAGCCTTACCTTCCTAATTATTTCTTTAGGTTACATACTCTAGTTTGTAAGCTCTGGGTCACTGGTCCTATTTCCCTCTTGACTCCAGTTGACCTAGAAATCCAAAAATCCCCTCCAGAAAGTTTCCCTGAAGGATGCTAGGCCAACACCACCAGGCTGAGGGTAGAAATGCTCCAAGACTTGGAATAATCTTAGAATAGGAGACTTAGACAATCTTAGGGGTTTTCTGAAGCCTTGCAGTTTCAGCTGAGGCCCCCAAATGTAAAGACAGTGAGTGACAGGTGTCCTCACATTTCCCAGGGAAAGGCTCATTATATCCCCCTGGACTGGCTAAAAGGGGGTCGGACATCCTCCCTGCAGCTTGCACATGAGGTGGCTGGAAATCTGGTGCACCTTTGGTGAAAAGGCCTCTGAGGGGAAGGTGCGGGGGCAGGGAGCATCATGATATCCTACCATCCTGGAGAGGGAAAAGGTGGGCACCTCTCTAACCCCATCCCTGTGAGGAGTTCCATGAGAGCCCTGAGAAGTCCGGGCCTCCTGCAGGAGGGAGAAGGCACCTCCTGGCTGGGCCTACAGCCTTCCATGTATTGCTCAGGGAGCAGAGAGCAGAAAAGTGCCTGGGACACCTGCACACTCGAGTTCAGGAGTTTGCTGTGAAGAAGGGAGACACAGGTGCCCGCTCCTTGCTTCGAGAATTCTGGTGGTGAGAGGCTTGTTGGAGGTCCCCACCACGGCAGGGCAGGGAAATAAGGCAGTGTCCAAGCACACTGCAGTTCCAGGCTTTGGGGACTTTTCCCATGGGCTGAGTGAAGGTCTCACTGGAGCTGTCTGTGAAGGGTCTTAAAAAGATCCTGGCTGGACACAGTTGCTCATGCCTATAATCTAGCACTTTGGAAGGCCAAGGTGGGAGGGCTACTTGAGTCCAGGAGCTTGAGACCAGCCTGGGCAACATAGTGAGATCTCATCTCTACAAAAAATCAAAAACTTAGCTGAGTATGATGGTGCATGCCTGTGGTCCTGTCCCAGCTATTCGGGAGGCTGAGGCGGAAGGATCGGTTGAGCCTAGGAGGTGGAGGCTGCAGTGAGCCATGATCGCACCACTGCCCTCTAGCCTGGTGACAGAGCCAGACTCTGTCTCAAAAAAAAAAAAAAAAAAAAGGAAAGGAAAAAAAAGAGAAAATAGAAAAGCTCCTGCCCAGGCAGCTAGCTGCCCAGCAGGGACTCAGTTGGCACAAGGACAGAGCACTTGGATGCCTGCCACCCAGAGGCCAGGCATAACAGCCCTGTGACACCAACACTGCCTTTCCTTCCCATTCCTTCTTCCCACTCCCCAACCCTGGAGAGGCAGGAGCAGGAATGGGAGGAAGCAGAACAAGAAAAGTGAAAGAGGCAGGGCACTTTGGCTCACGCCTGTAATCTCAGCACTCTGGGAGGCCGAGGTGGGTGGATCACTTGAAGGTCAGGAGTTTGAGACCAGCCTGACCAAAATGATGAGACCCTGTCTCTACTCAAACTACAAAAATTAGCCAGGCGTGGTGGCGCGCGCCTGTAGTCCCAGCTACTCAGGAGGCTGAGGCAGAAGAATCGCTTGAATCCGGGAGGCGGAGGTGGGAGTGAGCCGAGATCGTGCCACTGTACTCCAGCCTGGGCAATCCAGAGCAAGACTCGATTTCAAAAAAAAAAAAAAAAAAAGGGCCGAGCATGGTGGCTCACATCCGTAATCCCAGCACTTTCAGAGGCTGAGGCGGGCACATCACCTGAGGTCGGGAGTTTGAGACCAGCCTGACCAACATGGAGAAATCCCACCTCAACTAAAAATACAAAATTAGCCAGGCACCGTGGTGCGCAACTGTAGTCCCAGCTACTCGGGAGGCTGAGGTAGGAGAATCACTTGAACCTGGGAGGTTGCAGTGAGCAGAGATTGTGCCACTGTACTCCAGACTGGGCGACAGAGTGAGACTCCGTCTCAAAAAAAGAAAAAGAATAACAGACATGGGCTCTCGCTATATTGCCCAGGCTGGTCTTGAATTCCTGGGCTCAAGCGATCTTCCTGCCTCAGCCTTCCCAAGTGTTGAGATTACAGGTGTGAGCTAATGTGCCAGGCCTTGGCGAATTTTCGAATGAAAAACTCCAGTGTCTCAGAGCTTGGGACTGTCGAGGCCCAGGATCTCACAGCAAGAAGGTGCCCAGAACCCTGACCTCCATCGGGGGGGCCCTTCTACCTCCAGCATCCCCAAATGCCAGTGGCTCCAGGCCCCCAGAGGGATTTGCCTTTGCAGCTGCTCTTTGAGCTGAGAACTCACTCCCATTGACCATCAGGCCTCTTGCCTTCAGGATCTGCAGCCAGACCCTGGCCAGTCAGGAAATCCCACCACGAGCTTGCAGGGAAGGAACTAAAATGTCCCAGAGCAGTGTGACCCAGCTCTTTCCAAAGCCTTCTCAGTGAGATGGCCCCAACGTGGGAAGTGCCTCCTCTCCTTCCTCGTGGCTACTTGTTGCACAGGTGCATCCAGCACACCACACCACGTGCCCTGGCACGGGGCTTCTAATTCTCATTGAAGCTGCTATTGGCCCACAGGGCAGCACTGCTGAGGGGACATCCCCGATCTGTGCAGGCACTGAGCAGGCTAGTGGGGCTCTGCCCTCCTCCCTGTCCCAAGGATGTCCTGCCCTGGCTCCTTCCCTGCTGTCCCAGCTCATTACCTTCCTTGGAGAAGGGGTCGAAGAGGGCAAGCTCAGCCTCAGTGAGGGAGCCTCGGGCAGGGGAACCGGACGCCTCCTCGGTGCTCTCACAGTGAAAGAGGAGATCCAGGGCCTCCTGGGCAGGGCTGGATGGTGGGGGGTCCACTGAGGAAGAGATCATTGGGGTCATGAATACCTGCGTTTATTTCTCAGCTTTCAAAATGGAATTACTCTCTCCTTAAACCCTTGCAGCAACCATGGGCATAGACAAGCCTGTTATTAGGGTTTGTGCCCATTTTACAGATTAAGAAACTGTAGCACAGAGAAGGAAAAGGACCTGCCCAAAGTTCCTCAGCCAGTAAGTGATAGACCTGGGACACACACACATTTCTCAGTAAGATCACTGAGGAGGGAGCGTGGCCCCCCTCCCCACTCTGCACCCTCCAGCCCTGGTTCCCTCCTCCCACCCCGATGTACCTGGCACCTCCAATTCCTCGAGGCCCCTCCTTTCTGCAGGGAGCAGTTGGGGTAGCCGGGGGTCATCAGGGGGCGGGGTGGGGATCAGAGGGGGTGGCAGGATGTGCAGGTCCCTGGACACCTCCAAGGGTCGGGTCACCTCCCCACCCTGCAGGACAGAAAGATCAGACATGGGGAGTCATGGGGTGCAATCTGGTGGGTGGGTAAGTGGCCCAAGTTCTGGGAAGGTGGAAGGTGCACATACCCGGAAGAACTCTTTGAGCTGGGGGCTGTTGTTGAGCGCAGGTATGTGCACAGTGAAGCGAAGCAGGTCCTCTGCCCCCTTTCGCCGCTCCTCGATCACTGAGGCTTCAAACCGGCCTACAGCCCCCAGAACAAGGAATAGGGGAGAGTGGCGGTGACTCACAGGGGCTTCTGCCCCAAGGCCACTTTTCCTGGTCCTGCCTGAGATGCTCTGAGCAACTCACTGCCCTCCTACCCATTCTCCCAGCAATCTTCCCTGGCTCCTCCTGGGGTGAGGTAGGGGCTTCCAGGAGGGATCAATTTCCCTATTCATTCATTTGCCAGATGTTTACTGAGCACCTACTATATGCTAGACTCGGAAGGTGAACAGGGGAGGAACCAGTCTCTGCTCTTGTGAATATCATATCCTACACAGGGGGAGCTAGGCAGTTAACAAGAAACAGAAGTATTTCTGATGGCTTTGATCTAATGAGGAGAAAAGTAAGGCTCAGAGAGGGAAAGTGACTTGCCCAGGGTCACAAAGCAAGGAGCCCCCCTCTTTATTTTTTGAGACAAGGCCTGGCTCTGTTACCCAGGCTGGTGTGCAGTGGCATGATCTCAGCTCTCTGCAACCTCTGCCTCCTGGGATCAAGCTGCCCTCCCACCTCAGCCTCCTAAGTAGCTGGGACTATAGGTGTACACCATCATGCCTGGCTAATTTTTGTATTTTTTGTAGAGATGGGGTTTTATCATGTTGCCCAGGCTGGTCTTGAACTCCTGAGCTCAAGTGATTACCTTGCCTTGGCTTCCCAAAGTGCTAAGATTACAGGTGCGAGCCACAGTTTCACTGCTCTGTCCTAGGTATTTTGCAGAGCAGGCCAGCTCTGGTCCAGTTACTGTGCGGCCAGTCTGTGGTACTTCCCCACTGGCCTGGCATAACCTGACAGCAGCAATCCTTTACCTTGCTTCAAAAGAACATCTCGGCCAGGCGCGGTGTCTTACACCTATAATCCCAGCATTTTGGGAGGCCGAGGCAGGTGGATCACTTGAGGTTAGGAGTTCGAGACCAGCCTGGCCAACATGGTGAAACCCTATCTCTACTAAAAATAAAAAAAATTAGGTGTGGTGGCGCACACTACTTGGGAGGCTACTTGGCTATTTGGGAGGCTGAGGCAGGAGAATCACTCAAACCTGGGAGGCAGAGTTTGCAGTGAGCTGATATCATGCCACTGGACTCCAGCCTGGGAGACAGAGTGAGACTCAGTCTCAAAAAACAAAAACAAAAACCAACAACAAAAAAGAACATCTCACATGAGTATGCAGACCCAAGCAACTGGTCAGCACTGTCTAATACAGATACGAGCTACATATGCAATTTTAAATTTTCTAGCAGCTACATTAAATAAAAGGAAAAAAGAAACAATTTTTTTTTTTTTTTTTTTTTTTTTTTTTTTTTTTTTTTTTTTTGAGACAAGGTCTCACTCTGTCGCCCGGGCTGGAGTGCAATGGCACAATCTTGGCTCACTGCAACCTCTGCCTCCCAGGTTCAAGCGATTCTCCTGCCTCAGCCTCCTGAGTAGCTGAGATTACAAGCACCTGCCACTACACTCGGCTAATTATTTCTATTTTTAGTAGAGATGGGGTTTCACCACGTTGGCCAGGCTGGTCTCAAACTCCTGGTCCTGTGATTCACTTGCCTCGGCCTCCCAAAGTGCTGGGATTACAGGTGTGAGCCACCACACCTAGCCACAAGTTAATTTTAGTATTTTATTTAACCCAATATATCCCAAATATTCTCATTGCAACATGTAATCAATATACTAAGTATTGAGATGGGCCGGGTGCAGTGTCTCACGCCTGTAATCCCAGAACTTTGGGAGGCCGAGGCGGGCAGGTCAGCTGAGGTCAGGAGTTCAAGACCAGCCTGGCCAATGTGATGAAACTGTCTCTACTAAAAATACAAAAATTAGCCAGGCGTGGTGGTGCACACCTGTAATCCCAGCTACTGGGGAGACTGATGCAGGAGAATCCCTTGAACCTGGAAGGTGGAGGGTGCAGTGAGCCAAGATAACGCCACTGTACTCCAGCCTGGGTGACAAAGTGAGGCTGTCAACAACAACAAAAAAGAAAAAGGAAAATGAAATGGAGCTAATAAAGACAGATTTTTTTTTTTTTTTTTTTTTTTTTTTTTGAGATGGAGTTTTGCCTCAGCCTCCCAAAGTGCTAGGATTACAGGCGTGAGCCACCACACCCGGCCCAACAGGAATGTTAAAAGGTGCAATACGCAGTAAGGGTTAGGCTGCTCTGAGCCTCAGTTTTGCCATCTGTCAAATGAGGTCATCTCTAAGGGCCTTTCCAAACATGTCTCTGCCCAGGGTTTCAGGCCCTCTCTATCCAGCCCCCACTGGCGGAGGTCCCCTTTTGCCCAATGCTCCCTCCATCTTTGGCCTGAGTGCCCCAATCTAACACTCACCAAACACCTGGGCCCGGGGGAAAGCAGGGAACTCCTCAAGGCGGCGGAAGAGGTTGCGGTGGGTGTAGGCCAGGTCTCCATGCAGCTTGCGGAAGTCGCTGTACCGCTTCCAGACCACCACCTACGAGGGACATGAGACTTGCCCAGAACCAGCAATGGTGGGAGGCAGCCGCCCCCATGCCCAGCCTGCCCCCAGGGGGTGTGAGGATCAGGATGCAGCTGCAGCAGCCCCTCGCCCGGGGACAGGGAGGAAGGAGGGCCGATGTCCAAGCAGAGTTACCAGCTGCCCCTTGACAGTTTCCAGATCTGGAACTGCAGAACAGTCCCTCTTCCTCCCAGGAGCCTCACCTCTTTGACATCTTCTGGGTCCTTCTTTGAGATGAACTGAGAGAGAAAGGCAAGAGCTGGTTGAGACCAGAGACCGCCATCTGACACCCTCTCACCCTGTAATGCCCCAGGTGCCTCCTAGTCCCCTTCACGGGGCAGTGGCCTTTGGCCATTGGCCTCTGGCGGCAAGGCACCCTGGCTTTAAGCCTTCGCGTGTAACTTTAGCAACTTTTCCTACTATGTATCTCAGTTTCTCCATCTATCAAATAGGAGGACCCCTAAACGCCCATTTGGACTGCTCCAACTTCAGCCCAACTTTTTTTGAGATGAAGTCTCGCTCTGTTGCCCAGGCTGGAGTGCAGTGGCGCACTCTCAGCTCACTACCACCTCTGCCTTCGGGGTTCAAGCGATTCTCCTACCTCAGCCTCCCAAGAAGCTGGGACTATAGACATGCACCACCACGGCTGCTAATGTTTGTATTTTTAGTAGAGATGGGGTTTCACCATGTTGGTCGAGCTGGTCTGGAACTCGTGACCTCAAGTGATCCGCCTGCCTCAGCCTCCCAAAGTGCTGGGATTACAGGCGTGAGCACCCGGCCATCAGCCCAATTTTTATCCCGGTTCCTTGAACAGGCCAAGTCCCTCCATCTCCTTCTGAAACCAAAGAACCCCAAGTCTCCAAAGAAGGGAGGTTCTGCCTCAGGAACCTCCTTCCCTGAGGGAGAAGGTCCTGCGCTTCAGCGCCCTGGACACAGAAGAAACCATCACTGGAGCTGAAGTCCCTGGAAGGGCAGACTTGGGTCTGAGGTGAAAACAAGATTCAGTTTTCATCATGTTATGTTCATAATAATTTTAAAATAATGTCCTATGGTTTGGGGTACTTGACAGTTTAATAACATCTCCTATGCCAGGCACGGTGGCTCACACCTGTAATGCCAGCACTTTAGGGGGCCCAGGTGGGCAGATCACTTGACTCCGGGAGTTTGAGGCCAGCCTGGGCAACATAGTTGCCAGTATCTGGAATAAATACAAAAAATTAGCTGGGTGTGGTGGCATGGCACACCTGTAGTCCAGCTACTTAGAAGGCTGAGGTGGGAGGATCACTTGAGTATGGGAAGCAGAGGTTGCAGTGAACTGAGATTGCACCACTGCACTCCAGCCTGGAGAGAGACCCTGTCTCTCATACACTAAATAAATAAATAAAAGCATCTATTTCTTATCTTAGATCCCACCGAGGCAGACATAATTAACATGCCCACTTAAGAGATGAGGAGATGGAGGCTCTGAGAGGTGTGGCCATAGAAGATCACACACTAAGTAAGAAAGATGGCTGGGACTAAAACCCTGGACTTGGCTTTTGACAAGAGACTTGCGTAAAATATTCTGGTAAAAGAAACTATTTAAAAACCATTGAGTGGCCAGGTGTGGTGGCTCACGCCTGTAATCCCAGAACTTTGGGAGGCCAAGGTGGGCGAATCACTTGACGTCAGGAGTTCAAGACCAGCCTGGCCAACATGATGAAATCCTGTCTCTACTAAAAACACAAAAATTAGCCAGGCATGGTGGCAGGCACCTGTAGTCCCAGCTACTCGGGAGGCTGAGGCAGGAGAATCATTTGAACCTGGGAGGCAGAGGTTGCAGTGAGCTGAGATCACGCCACTGCACTCTAGCCTGGCAACACAGTGAGACTCCATCTCAAAAAAAAAAAAAAAAAATTATAGGCCAGGTATGGTGGGTCATGGTGGCCTGTAATCCTAACACTTTGGAAGGCCAAAATGGGAGGATTGCTTGAGGCTAGGAGTTTGAGAGCAGCCTGGGCAACATGGCAAAACTCTGTCTCTACAAAAAAAAAAAAAATTTTTTTTTTTTTTTTTTTTGAGATGGAGTCTCACTCTGTCACCAGGCTGGAGTGCATTGGCGCGATCTCGGCTCACTGCAACCTCTGCCTCCCGGGTTCAGGCAATTCTCCTGCCTCAGCCTCGCGAGCAGCTGGGACTACAAGCGACCACCACCATGCCCAGCTAATTTTTGTACTTTTAATAGAGACGGGGTTTCACCATGTTGACCAGAATGGTCTCGATCTCTTGACCTCGTGATCTGCCTGCCTCGGCCTCCCAAAGTGCTAGGATTACAGGCGTGAGCCACTGCGCCTGGCCTCTACAAAAAATTTAAAAATTAAGCTAGGCATGGTGGCACATGCCTGTAGTCCCAGTTACTCAGGAGGCTGAGGCAGGAGGATGGATTGAATCCAGGAACTTGAGGCTGCAGTAAGACATGAATCATGCCACTGCACACCAGCCTAGGTGACAGAGCAAGACCCTGTTGCAAATAAAATAAAATAAAATAAAATAAAAATATAGGCCGGGCACGGTGGCTCACAGCTGTAATTCCAGCACTTGGGGAGGCCGAGGTGGGAGGATAACTTGAGGTCAGGAGTTCGAGACCAGCCTGGCCAACACAGTGAAAGCCTGTCTCTACTAAAAACACAAAAAGTAGCGGGGTGTGGTGGCACACGCCTATAATCCCAGCTACTCAGGAAGCTGAAGCAGAACTGCATGAACACAGGAGGTGGAGGCTGCAGTGAGCCGAGATCGCGCCACTGTACTCCAGCCTGGGCGACAGAGCAAGACTCCATCTCAAAAAATATATACATATATATATTTATATATTATGTGCTTTATACTTTATACATATTTATTATAAATAATACATTATATTATATAATATGCATAAAAACATGTCAAAGTAATGCATGTTGCTTGGTTTAAAAAGCCAACGGGAGGCCGGGCGTGGTGGCTCACACCTGTAATCCCAGCACTTTGGGAGGCTGAGGCCAGTGGATCACTTGAGGTCAGGAGTTCCAGACCAGCCTGGCTAACAAGGTGAAACCTCATCTCTGCCAAAAAATACGCATATTAGCTGGGCATGGTGACGCGTGCCTGTAGTCCCAGCTACCTGGGAGGTTGAGGTGGGAGAATCTGAACCCGGGGGATGGAAGTTTGCAGTGAGCTGAGATCGAGTCACTTCACTCCAGCCTGGGCGACAGTGAGACTGTGTCTCAAAAACAAAACAACGACACAAAAAAACCACTGGGAAGACTTATTTGTATTTATTTATTTATTTATTTATATTTTTGAGATGGAGTCTCGCTCTGTCTCCCAGGCTGGAGTGCAGTGGCACAATCTCGGCTCACTGCAAGCTCCGCCTCCCGGGTTCTCTCCATTCTTCTGCCTCAGCCTCCTCAGTAGCTGGGACTACAGGCGCACGCTGCCATGCCCGGCTAATTTTTTGTATTTTTAGTAGAGATGGGGTTTCACCATGTTAGCCAGGATGGTCTCGATCTCCTGACCTCGTGATCTGCTCGCCTCCGCCTCCCAAAGTGCTGGGATTACAGGTGTGAGCCACCACGCCCGGCCGCCACTGGGAAGACTTATAATAAAAGGTTACAGTTCCTTGCCACATCCTTCCCACCCCAACCCCACCTCCAGTCTATCTTCCCAGGGACAATCTATTTATTTGCTTTTTTTTCTCTTTTTTTAAAGTTGTGTGTGTGTGTGTGTGTGTGTGTATTTTAATATTGAGCCGGGGTCTCACTATGTTGCCCAGGCTCGTCTTGAACTCCTGAGCTCAAACAATCTGCTGCCTCAGCCTCCCAAAGTGCTGGGATTTACAGGCATGAGCCACTGAGCCCGGCCTTATTTGCATTATTTTTAGGCATGGAAAAGACATAAACGATTTGGGGAAAGCATATTTTAAATAGCTAAGATTCTGCACTTAGATCACTTTGGAAGTGTCCTTATGTGCCTGCTTTGCTTTTATAGTTAACTAATGCACGAGCTTAATAGTCGCCTAGTTGAAAATTCTAAAAGTACAAAAAATTTACAGTAAAAATCTTCCCCCAACTCCTGTCCCCAGTGACACAGTTCCTCTCCCTGGGGACCTTCCTTGTTACCAGTTCTTGTATGTCATTCTACAGGTGTCCTGTTTTACTGTTTTATTTTTAATTATTTTCATGGTTTCCTCCATGTCTCTCTATAAATTGTGCTTATGATGTTGTTATCGCTTCATATATCAACTCTAGCCTATCTTCCTGCTGTGACCTTGATATGGCGACTTACTCCTTAAGTCCTTCTGAACTGCATAGATTTTTTTCGACCATTGACCAGTATTACTTTTTGAAAAATTAAAAATGGTTAAATTCGTTAAAGGGAGTTTATGTAACATCAAACAAACCAATAAACAAAACTTACTCTACGAGAATGGAGTACTAATATTTGGATTAAACCAGAGTTTTCATGTTAATTTAGAGAAATTCACAGCCTGATGCCCAGACACTACACGCCGGGCGTGGGCATACACGCCTTGCCTGTCCGGGAACGGCCGTCAACGCCCTTTTAAAAAAGACAGCGCCCACCCCCCAGGGCCCCGCCCCCTGGTAGTTAAAGATATAACGAAGCCTCGTACTGCAACCCTCCCCTTAAAGGGGAAACCCATTTCTCTCGTCTAAAAATGGAGCAGTGGCTGCACCGCCTTTCCTTAAGGTAAAACTCGGCGCCCCACTAGTTAAAAGGGTAAAGTACGCACTGGGACCCCACCTCACCTGCGCGGTTACTTTGTACTCGGTGTAGCCCTTGGGGTGCGTCCTGGGGTCCGACACTGTGTAGTGCCGCAGGAAGTCATCCTTCGCCTGGCGGGACATGAAACCGAGCCTGAGCGGAGCGCAGCGCCGGCTTCCACCTCCTCGCCGTCCCCACCCCTCCGGTCCGGCCTCCGCCCGCCGCCTCGCCCGGGCCTGCGCTCTTCTTCCTCTGGCCTAGGGATTTTCTCGCAAGTGACAGCGCTGTTCCGATCCCGGGTGCGCGGCCAAGGGAGCGTCTGAAAAGTTCCTTCTCTGTGGTGAAGCGTAAACCCAGGTCATTCGAAAGATAGGTTGGGGAGGCTGAGATCACTCGTCTCATTTCTGCTGGGTGATCAAGCCCACCCTATCCAAGCGTAAACCCTTGTCACAGACCTCCAAACGACTTCTCCCCTGCTTCCCAAATCCCTCCTTTCATTCATCCACCCAACTCTTATTGTGTCCAGTATGTGCAGGACAACGTCAAATTATTTCCCTGTCTCCCTCCACAGGATTCCCTAATTCATGTTTTCTGGAACGTAGAGGAAGCAAAGAACGCTGGAGAAGCAGGATGGTGTCATGGGCTCTGAGTCACGACTCTTACTAGCTGTAGGAGTTTCCCTTAACTACTCAGCCTCAGTTTCTCATTTGTAGAATGGAGACGTTTATAATAGAATCTGTGTAGGGCAGTGGAGCTTTTTTGCAATGGGTTTGCTGCCAGAACACAGGTGTCGTGAAAACCACCGTTAAATCAAAGCCAAAATGGGGGTTTGGCGCGGTGGTTCAGCCTGTAATCTCAGCATTTTGGGCAGTGGAGGCAGGCGGATCACTTGAGGTCAGGAGTTCAAGACCAGCCTGGCCAACATGGTGAAACCCCGTTTCTACTAAAAATACAGAAATTAGCTGGGCGTGGTGGCGCATGCCTGTAATTCCAGCTACTCCAGAGGCTGAGCTGGCTGATGGCTTCAGCCCAGGAGGTTGAGGCTGCAGTGAGCTGCAATCACACCACTGCACTCCAGCCTGGGCAACAGAGTGAGACTCCATATCAAAAGAAAGGGAGCAGGGGAAGGAAAAGACTCAGCTCAACATCGTCATCTGATTTGGGCAAGTCCAGCACTACTGGCCATCTGATCTACAAGTGTGGTGGGATCCACAAAAGAACCATCGACAATTTTGAGGAAGCTGCTGAGATGGGAAAGGGCGCCTTCAAGCATACCTGGGTCTTGGGTAAGCTGAAAGTTGAACATGAGAGTGGTATCACCACTGATACCTCCCTGCTGGCAATTGAGACCAGCAAGTACTATGTGACCATCATCAATGGCCTAGGACGCAGAGACTTTATAAAAAACCTGATTACAGGCACATATCAGGCTAATTGTGCTGTCCTGATTGTTGCTGCTGGTGTTGGTGAATTTGAAGCTGGTAATTCCAAGAATGGGCAGACGCGTGAGCACACCCTTCTGGCTTACACGCTGGGTGTGAAATTAATTGTTGGTGTTAACAAAATGGATCCCAGTGAGCCACCCTAAAGAGGAGAGATGGGGGCCGGGCGTGGTGGCTCACGCCTGTAATCCCAGCAGTTTGGGAGGCAGAGGTGGGTGGATTACGAAGTCAGGAGTTCAAGACCAGCCTGACCAAGATGGTGAAACCCCATCTCTACTAAAAATACAAAAATTAGCTGGGCATGGTGGTGGGCACCTGTAATCCCAGCTACTTGGGAGGCTGAGGCAGAGAATTGCTTGAAACCGGGAGGCAGAGGTTGCAGTGAGCTGAGATCGTGCCACTGCACTCCAGCCTGGGCGACAGAGGACAGAGTGAGACTCCGTCTCAAAAAAAAAAAAAAAAAAGAGGAGAGATGGGGGAAATCATTAACGAAATCAGCGCTTACATTAAGAAATTGGAGGCCGGGCCCCGTCCGGGAAGAAGTGAGGAGCGCCTCTGCCCGGCCGCCCCGTCCGGGAAGAAGTGAGGAGCGCCTCTGCCCGGCCGCCCCGTCCGGGAAGAAGTGAGGAGCGCCTCTGCCCGGCCGCCCCGTCCGGGAAGAAGTGAGGAGCGCCTCTGCCCGGCCGCCCCGTCCGGGAAGAAGTGAGGAGCGCCTCTGCCCGGCCACCCATCGTCTGGGAGGTGAGGAGCGCCTCTGCCCGGCCACCCATCGTCTGGGAGGTGAGGAGCGCCTCTGCCCGGCCACCCATCGTCTGGGAAGTGAGGAGCGCCTCTGCCCGGCTGCCCCATCTGGGAAGTGAGGAGCGCCTCTGCCCGGCCACCTATCGTCTGGGAAGAAGTGAGGAGCGTCTCTGCCTGGCCGCTCCGTCTGGGAAGTGAGGAGCTCCTCTGCCTGGCCGCTCCGTCTGGGAGGTCTACCACGGAGGCCAGAAGCAATGTGGGGGCTGGACGTGGTGGCTCACGCCTGTGGTCCCGGCACTCTGGGGGGCGAGGCGGGTTGATCACTTCGGGCTAGGAGTTCGAGACCAGTCTGGCCAACTTGGCGAAACATGAAGAATACAACAGACAAACCAACCAACCAACTCAGTGACAACAAAACAGGTCTACCCTGGAGTCATACTCTAATTTTTTCTATTTTCTTCCCTTTCTGATCCTTTATCCCACTTTCTTTTTCTTCCTCCTCCTTGTCCCTCTTCTTTGTCAAATAGAGGATTGAGTTATTATCACTGATCCATATAAAGTCCCTCTCTCATTTATTTTAACTCCCACCCCCCATTTCTATTCCCCAACTTCCCATGTGCAACCTTCCTAATATGTTTGATACGCATCTTTTTGTTTGTTTGTATTTTTTAGAAAATGTTTATTGTTTTTGTATGCAAAAATTAATAAAAAAAAAAAAAAAAAAAAAGAAATTGGAGGCCGGGCATAGTGGCTCACGCCTGTAATCCCAACACTTTGGGAGGCCGAGGCGGGTGGATCACAAGGTCAGGAGATTGAGACCATCCTGGCAAACACGGTGAAACCCCGTCTCTACTAAAAATACAAAAAATTAGCCGGGCGTGGTGGTGGGCGCCTGTAGTCCCAGCTACTTGGGAGGCTGAGGCAGGAGAATGGCGTGAACCCAGGAGGCAGAGCTTGCAGTGAGCCGAGATCGTGCCACTGCACTCCAGCCTGGACGACAGAGCGAGACTCCGTCTCAAAAAAAAAAAAAAAAAAGAAAGAAATTGGCTACAAGCCTGACATAGTAGTATTTGTGCCAATATCTGGTTGGAGTGGTGACAACATGGGGGGAGCCAAGAGCTCACATGCCTTGGCTCAAGGGATGGAAAGTCACCTGTAAAGATGGCGATGCTGTGGAACCATGCTGCTCAGAAGCTCTAGATTGCATCCTACCACCAACTCAAAAGCTCTTGGTTCTGCCCCTCCAGACGTCCACAAAATTGGTGGTATTGGTACTGTCAGTGTGGGCCAGGTGGAGACTGGTGTTCCCAAACCCAGCATGGATTTCGAGACCTTTGCTCCAGTCAGTGTTAGAATTGAAGCAAAAATCTGTTGAAATGCAGCATGAAGTTGGTAGGCTTAAATACAATACATAGTATTTAGTGCAGAGGAAGCATTGTGAATAGCCACTCTTGTTTCTGGAATTCAGGTGTACAGGTGCGGTGCCTTGGTCTTCAGAAAGAAGCAAAGCATGGCATGGGGCTCATGCCTGTAATCTCAGCACTTTGGGAGGCCAAGGTGGGAGGATCACTTGAGGCCAGGAGTTCGAGACCAGCCTGGGCAACAGGCCGCCCCTAATTTCATGAGAAATTTAAAAATTAGTTGGGGGCCGGGTGCAGTGGCTCATGCCTGTAATCCCAGCCCTTTGGGAGGCCAAGTCGGGCGGATTACTTGATGTCAGGAGTTCAAGACCAGCCTGGCCAACATGGTGAAACCCCATCTCTACTAAAAATACAAAAATTAGCCAGGTGTGGTGACGGGCACCTATAATCCCAGCTACTCGGGAAAATGGGGCAGGAGAGTCGTTTGAACCCGGGAGGCAGAGATTGCACTTAACCTCCTGGAGGAAATGTCATCCAGGAGCCAGTCGATGCCAGGCAGTGGGTTCTCCCCAGCAATGGGGTTGCAGCCCTTGATGTACAAGTGATGGCTGCGGACAGTCCAGCTCCAGGGCCTGGGAGAACAAAGGTGCTGGTGGTGGCCAGTGACCACAGACCCTGCCTCCCCTCAGCCCCTTCCCTCCCTGCTCAAGGGTCAGCCCATCCAGGAAGGCTCCCCTTGCCCCTGGGAGAGCTTATCTGTTCCCCGGGGCACCTGAGCTCTCTGTACAGTGCCACGCCAGTGCCACCCATTAGTGTCCCATATAAAAGAGGATCCTGCTAGGCAGCACTGCTTAGGGCTGTCTCTAACTGCATTGCTGAATGAAATAGGTAGTACTTAGAACAGTGTAGGGAAGAGAAAGAGGGATCAGATTGTTACTGTGTCTATATAGAAAGGGAAGATATAAGAAATTTCATTTTGACCTGTACCCTGAACAATTGCTTTTTCCTGAGATGCTGTTAATTTGTAACTTTGCCCCAGCCACTTTGCCCCAACCTCTTTGCCCCAACCTTGAGCTCACAAAAACATGTGTTGTGGCCGGGTGCGGTGGCTCACGCTTGTAATCCCAGCACTTTGGGAGGCCGAGGCGGGCGGATCACGAGATCAGGAGATCGAGACCACGGTGAAACCCCGTCTCTACTAAAAATACAAAAAAATTAGCCGGGCGTGGTGGCGGCGCCTGTAGTCCCAGCTACTCGGAGAGGCTGAGGCAGGAGAATGGCGTGAACCCGGGAGGCGGAGCTTGCAGTGAGCTGAGGTCGCGCCACTGCGCTCCAGCCTGGGTGACAGAGCGAGACTCCGTCTCAAAAAAAAATAAATAAATAAAAAATAAAAAAACATGTGTTGTATGGAATGAAGGTGTTTTGTTTTGTTTTTTTTTTTTTTTGAGATGGAGTCTCACTCTGTCGCCCAGTCTGGAGTGCAATGGCACCATCTCGACTCTCTGCAAGCTCCGCCTCCCGGGTTCACGCCATTCTCCTGCCTCAGCCTCCCGAGTAGCTGGGACTACAGGCGCCCGCCACCACGCCTGGCTAATTTTTTGTATTTTTAGTACAGACGGGGTTTCACTGTGTTAGCCAGGATGGTCTCCATCTCCTGACCTCATGATCCGCCTGCCTCGGCCTCCCAAAGTGCTGAGATTACAGGCGTGAGCCACCGCGCCCGGCCTTGGAATCAAGGTTTAAGGGATCTAGGGCTGTGCAGGATGTGCCTTGTTAACAAAATGTTTACAAGCAGTATGCTTGGTAAAAGTCATCGCCATTCTCTAGTCTCAATAAACCAGGGGCACAATGCACTGCGGAAAGCTGCAGGGACCTCTGCCCTGGAAAGCCGGATATTGTCCAAGGTTTCTCCCCACGTGATAGTCTGAAATATGGCCTCGTGGGATGAGAAAGACCTGACCGTCCCCCAGCCCGACACCCGTAAAAAGTCTGTGCTGACGTGGGTTAGTAAAAGAGGAAAGCCTCTTGCAGTTGAGATAGAGGAAGGCCACTGTCTCCTGCCTGCCCCTGGGAACTGAATGTCTCGGTATAAAACCAGATTGTACATTTGTTGAATTCTGAGATAGGAGAAAAACTGCCCTATGGCGGGAGGCGAGACATGTTGGCAGCAATGCTGCCTTGTTATTCTTTATTCCACTGAGATGTTTTGGCGAAGAGAAACATAAATCTAGCCTACGTGCACATCCAGGCATAGCACCTCCCCTTGAACTTAATTATGACACAAATTCTTTTGCTCACATGTCTTTTTGCTGACCTTCTCCCTATTATCACCCTGCTCTCCTACCGCATTCTTCTTGCTGAGATAGTGAAAATAATAATCAATAAAAACTGAAGAAACTGAGACTGGTCCCGGTGCAGGTCCTTGGTATGCTGAGTGCCGGTCCCCTGGGCCCACTTTTCTTTCTCTATACTTTGTGTCCTATTTCTTTTCTCAGTCTCTCGTCCCACCTGACGAGATATACCCACAGGTGTGGAGGGACAGGCCACCCCTTCACACAGAATCCTGCAGAGTAAGCAGCTGTTAGGACCCTGTGCCATGAAAACATCTGCCAGTCTTGCCACTTGGATTGGACCCCTGGGGTGGCCTCATTTCCTATCCTTTCCCAGCCTGGCACTGCTTCCGAGTTCCTGTAGCCTTCAGGGAAAGCCTCAGCTACCCCTGCCTGATGTGGCCCCCCTCCCGCCCTCTGGCTGCACTCCCTCCTACACATGACTCTATGCACCTCCCCATTTCCCAAGAGCGTTTGCTCTTTTTTTTTTTCTGAGACAGAGTCGCTCTGTTGCCCAGGCTAGAGTGCAGTGGCGCAATCTCAGCTCACTGCCAGCTCCGCCTTCGGGGGTTCACGCCATTCTCCTGCCTCAGCCTCCCGAGTAGCTGGGACTACAGGCGCCCACAACCACACCCGGCTAACTTTTTGTATTTTTAGTAGAGACGGGGTTACACCGTGTTAACCAGGATGGTCTAGATCTCCTGACCTCGTGATCTGCCCACCTCGGCCTCCCAAAGTGCTGGGATTACAGGCGTGAGCCACCACGCCCGGCTGGAGCCCTTGCTCTTCATGCCTGTCCTGTGATCCCCTCTGCCTGAACTTGTGCTGGCCTTGTATAGCTGTTCACGTTGTCCACTGCACATGGGTTCCCGGCTGCAACAGAGAATTGGGAGCTGAATTTCAGCCCATGTTCCATGCAAAAAGTTGGAGCCCTGGTCTGGAGCTGTGTCCGTTTTTCTAATTCATACCTATGAGAGTTGGAGTTCCCCTGGTGAACTGTCTTCCCCTTCTTCTACCTAAAAAACTACTCACGCTTTACTCCCAGCTTTAATGTGACCTCCTTTAGGAAGCCTGCCTTGACTCCTCCCGATGGAGTCAGTTGCACCATGTCCCATGCTTCTAACTTTTTCTGCATCCCTTTGACATAGCCACAGTTCACCATCGACTGCAATGATCTGTTCCTTTCTGTCCCCTGCTGGATTGTGGGTCCCAGGTGGTCTCTAACGCTGTTGAATCAACAAATGACTCAGCCAGGAATCAGGGCAAGGAGCGGTTTATTTCACAGCTGAGTGAAGGATGAGGCCCACAGCCTCGGTAGCAGCAGTAGCAGCTCCTCCCCGCCTAGCCCTCTCTTCTTGGTATGGTAGCCAAAGGCCAGGTCAGGAGCCAGAGAGACAGCCAGGGCACAGCCCTCCCGCCACGGGAGCCAGGTGGCCGCAGAGCAGCAGCGGGCAGCAGTAGCAGCAGCAGGTTGGGGTGGAGGAGGGGGAGTGTTAGTTTGGCTGGCTGACTCCCATCCCCCCATGGGTAGTGTTTATTTAGTGAAGGTTGGGGGACCTGGACTGCTAAGTGGGGGGCATCTGGAGTGGTTCAGTCAGCTGTGAAGATGCGGCTGGAAATGTCATCCAGGAGCCAGTCGATGCCCGGCAGCAGGTTCTCCCCAGTGACGGCGCTGCAGCCCTGGATGCACCAGTGGTGGCTGCGGATGGAGTCCAGCTCCAGGGCCTGGGAGGACAAAGGTGCTGATGGTGGTGGCCAGTGACTGCAGACCCTGCCTGCCGTCAGCCCCTTCCCTCCCCAGCCCAGAGGAACTCCACGCCTCCCTCAAGGCCCTGCTCCAGGTCATCCCATCCAGGAAGCCCCACCGGTCCCAGGGAGAGTTTGTCAGCCCCCAGGGGCACCTGGGCTCTGTCCAGTACCACGCCAGTGCTGCCCCTTAGTGATGTAAATGCAGCATGGGCTCCTGAGCAGCCGCCAGGATCCGGGCATCATGCTAGGAGCCCCACACATCCTCTCTCACTCATTCTCCTCAAGCCCTCATGAGCCAGGGACTGTGTTGACCATTTCACCAAGGAGGAAACCAAAGTTCAGAAAGGTTAAGCAACCTGCCTAGGGGAATATAGCTCATAAGCGGCAGAGCCAAGATTTTAACCCTGCTCTTTCTCACTGTGGTGCTTAAGCACTAGAATCATGGTTAAAATGTGGGCTCTGGGGTCAGACAGGCTTCCTGTCTATTTAGTGGCTGTGTGACCTGGGACAAGTTACCTAACCTCTGTGAGCCTGCTTCACCATCTGTAAAATAATAGTTCTCACCTCATGAGGTTGTTGTGAGAATGAAATGAGTTAATCCATGCAAGGAGCAGAGCATACTGAAAGCACTGACTATGTGCTGGCTATGTTAGCCTGTGAACAACACATGCGCAGCTCTGCCTTCCCCAGGCTGTGGGCCACCCCATGCCTTATTAATCACTGGATCCCCAGTGCCCTGCATAGGTCCTGCCACCTAGCAGGGGCTAATAAATGCTTTTCTTATTATTATTTTACTTTTTTTTTTTTTGAGACGAAGTCTCACTCTTTTCCCACAGGCTGGAGTACAATGGCGCGATCTTGGCTCACTGCAACCTCCACCTCCTGGGTTCAAGTGATTCTCCTGTCTCAGCTCTCCTGAGTAGCTGGGATTACAGGCGCACGCCACTGCACCGGCTAATTTTTGTATTTTTAGTACAGACGGGGTTTCATCATGTTGGTCAGGCTGGTCTCGAACTCCTGACCTCAGGTGATCCACTCGCCTTGGCCTCCCAAAGTGCTGGCATTACAGGCATGAGCCACTGCACCCAGCCTTTTTGGTTATTTTTAATAAATGCTTTTAAAATAAATAAATGTGTGCCCCTTTCCCTCAGTGAGCCTGTCGCGGGGCCTGGACTCACCTCGCGGATGGCGTTAGAGGACAGTGCTCCAGGCAGGTCCTGCTTGTTAGCAAAGATGAGGAGGGTTGCTCCAGCCAGGCGCTGGGGGAGAGAAGATAGAGGGATGGGGTGGGGACTCAGAGGACAGCCTGACCCCTCCTCTAATGGCCCAGAGCATCTGGGGTGAAGGATCGACCTGGAAGATCAAGGTGAGGCCCCGTGGTGGTGGGAGAGGCCCAGGAGTGAGTTTGTGGACATAGCCATCAAGGCTGGCCCACATGGGCGGAGCAGCCCTGGGCCAGGGTTCTGGTTCCAGCCAACCACCACCCAGGGGACACCACTGTACCCATGCTCCAGCTTCCTCTTCCATAAACAGGGAGGAGTGTTGGATAAGATGATCCCTGAGCTCTCTGTGGTTCTAGACTGCTCCAATCTGATGACCAGACATGC
Source organism: Symphalangus syndactylus (assembly GCF_028878055.3). Classification (NCBI taxonomy): domain Eukaryota; kingdom Metazoa; phylum Chordata; class Mammalia; order Primates; family Hylobatidae; genus Symphalangus; species Symphalangus syndactylus. The sequence continues at coordinate 93,783,167 of NC_072423.2, read as the reverse complement.
ACAGAGGATGTGACCTCTCCCTCTTCTGGGTTCACACAGCCCTTTAACCGTTCCACTCCCGACAGGCCTCACTGTCCACCTCTGATTCTAGTTGTTTCCACATATGTGTCTGTGATTGGGAGAGATGTGGGTGGACAGGTCTAACCCTTGGGCCTTGACCTGCCTTGACCAGCATCTGACGGCCCTGATCTGGTTTGACCTGCTCCACCCACACAGGAGATGTGTGCGGTGTGCCCAGGACAGTCCCCACTCCGCCTGCAGAATCCCCCCTTTCACTCTCGCAAGTGTCCTCATTTTCAACTAAATACAATGTTGTAGCCTGAATCAAACATTGGAACACAAAAAGTATATCAGTGGAAAAACTGGTGAAATTCAAATAAAATCTGTAATTAAGATAATAGTAATTCACCAGTGTTGATTTATTAGTTTGGACAGGCCATGGTTAGGTAAGATGGGGAAGCAAGGTAAAGGGTATAGGGGGACTTCTGACTTCTGTACTATCTTTGCAAGTGTTGCAAGTGTCCTTTTTTTTTTTTTTTTTTTTTTTTGAGACGGAGTCTCACTCTGTTGCCCAGGCTGGAGTGCAGTGGCACAATCTCGGCTCACTGCAAGCTCTGCCCCCAAGGTTCACGCCATTCTCCTGCCTCAGCCTCCTGAGTAGCTGGGACTACAGGCACCCGCCACCATGCCTGGCTAATTTTTTGTATTTTTAGTAGACACAGGGTTTCACCGTGTTAGCCAGGATGGTCTTGATCTCCTGACCTTGTGATCCGCCCGCCTCGGCCTCCCAAAGTGCTGGGATTACAGGCGTGAGCCACCGCGCACGGCCCCTTCCTTTTTTTTTTTTTTTTTGAGACAGGGTCTCGCTCTGTTGCCCAGGAGGCTGGAGTGCAGTGGCACGATCACAGCTCACTGCAGCCTCGACCTCCTAGGCTCAACTGATCCTCCTGTCTGAGCCTCCAGAGTAGCTATGATTACAGGTGCGTGCCACGAGCCCCGGCTGAGGTCACACAGCGAAGAGTCAGACTCTTGAGACAGGCTCCATGGCCTCTCAAAGCTTCATACTGGCCTTGGGTCATCCTCCCTAAAGCCCAGTGATGTGGGTGTCATCATCACCATTTCAAGGCACAGAAACCGATGCTCAGGGTAGTGATGTAGTAACACCACAGGGACGTTAACTCAATCTCAGTCCACAGCATGTGTCCTGCCTCTGGCACCATGGGCCTCCCATGGTGGGGGCCCAGTGAAGGAAGGGATCCTGCCTCTAGTTTCTCTCTGGGGCCACGGGCCCCTCTGGGCATCTGCTGAGAAGGCGGCCACACATCCATACATGTACACAAAGGGTAGGAACTGCCCACCTCCTCCACCAGCAGGCTCTGGAGCTCCCGCTGGCAGTCCTGCATGCGCTGGCGGTCCGCGCTGTCCACTACCCAGATGAGGCCATCGGTGCTCTCAAAGTAGTTCCGCCAGTAGGACCGCAGGGACTTCTGGCCACCCACATCCCAGATGTTCAGCTTGAATCTGGGCAAGGAGCGGATGACAGGAGGGTCAGCTGGGCCCCTCTCCCACCTTCCCTGCCCTGCTCTGGGCTGGCCTACCCATAGGGCCCCTGCTCACCCTCGGTGCTCCAGGGTCTTAATGTTGAAGCCCAGCGTTGGGGAGATGGTGTCGATGTCCTCCCCATTGAACTTCTTCAGGATGGTTGTCTTTCCAGCATTGTCCAGGCCACTGGGGCACAGCAGGTTAAGGAGAAGTCCCTGTTCTCTGCCAGGTGGTGATATCGTCGCAGAGCCCCTTAGGGGACTCATTATTTCCCACCATGTATCAAACTGAGTTGAGCACATGCCTGACCATAATCGGCCCACAATTAATATGAAAATATCAAATTATAAATATCATCTCTACTGACCAAAAGCTCCTTAATTTGTTGAACACCTACTATGTGCCAGACCCTCTTCTGGGTGCTAGAGGACAAAGCCCCTGCCCTTAGGAAGCTTACACTCTGGTGGGAAGACAGTCAATAAAGTACAAACAAAGGAGAAAAGAAGGCCTTGCCAGATCCTGGCTAGCACCATCAATACAACAGAGAGGCTTTCCAAGAGGGCCATCAGAGGAGGCTCTTTCAGCTCGGGTGCTGGGGAAGGCCTCTCTGAGGTGTCTGGAGCTGAGACCCAAAATACAAGGAGCAAGCTTTTTGAAGAACTAAGGTAAGAACAAATATCTGGAGGCAGCCACCCTCATTTGTTTCTGGAATATTCCAGACCTGCTACTGCACAGTGCAAATTAATGGGTGTGCTTACCTGTGGAGGGAACCACCCTCCTCTATCCTCCCAACACTGAAGCTCAGTTGGGCATGGTGGGGTGGGCAGGTCCTGGACTCGACCACCTTTCCCTGCTCATCGGAGCTGGGGCAAATGACCCAGGCCCAGGAAAGGGGTGAAGAGGGCACTTCCCCTGAGGCCCAGCCTTAGCCCCTGGAACCTGGCCACTGATGACCCCCTGCCCCCAAGCCATCATCCATGTTTCCTTCCCCTCTCAATCATCCCCACTGGCTGATGAGCGTGCCGTTCTTTCTCCCACCTTAAAAAGAGCAAATAGGCCAGGCGCGGTGGCTCACACCTGTAATCCCAGCACTTTGGGAGGCCGAGGTGGGTGGATCACCTGAGGTCAGGAGTTCGAGACCAGCCTGACCAACAAGGTGAAACCCCACCTCTACTAAAACTACAAAAATTAGCCAGGCGTGGTGGCAGGCGCCTATAGTCCCAGCTACTCGGGAGGCTGAGACAGGAGAATTGCTTGAACCCGGGAGGCAGAGGTTGCAATGAGCCGAGATCACACCACTGTACTCCAGCCTGGGCGACTCAGCGAGACCCCGTCTCATAAAAAAAAAAAAAAAAAGAGCAAACAAAGCCCTTGATCTCTCTGCCCCATCTAGTTATTCATTTATATCTTTCCTTTTACAGGAAATCTCAAAATAGTTGTTTGTGCTCACCCCCATTTCTGCCTTCTTGCTCTTTCAAGTACACACTCCCATCAGGCTTTTGCTGCTGCTGTGGCCAGAACTGCTCTTACCAAGGTCAGTCCCCAAAGACCTCCCTGTGGCCCTCTAGTGCTGGGACAGTGCTCAGTCATCTTCTGTTCCCCACTCAGCATCTGATGGAGTGGCTCACCCTCCTCCCCAGCACATGTGCTGCCCTTGTACTGGGACACACCTTCACCTGGTTCTCCTCCTCACCTGACTCCATCCTGGTACAACCGGGTTCTCTTCTCTGGCCACGCTCATCCCTGGGTGACCTCATTCAGGATCACAGCTTCAAATACCATCTCTATCCTGATAACACCCAAATGTGTACCTCCCACACACTGGACCTCAGTGCCTGCATCCAGCTGCCTACCTGACACTTCCGGGCTGTCTCAGAGGCATGTCAATGGGACACACAGGCACACACAGGGTTCTCATCTCCACCCTGAACCTGCTCCGCCCCCAGTCCTCTCCATCTCAGCAAATGGTTCCTCACCCTTCTAATTGCTCAGGCCAGAAACTTCCATGACCTCACTACTTCCATCCTGGTCCAAGCCACCATCTTATCTCGCCTGCATCACTGCAGTGGCCTAACTGGTCTCCAGTTCCTTCTCTCCACTGCACTTCTCACTGAAAGGGAAAACTAAAAACCAAAAGGCCCTAGGTGAAGTGGTTCCCAGTCAATGCTCCTCCCCACTCCAGCCATACTGCCTTCCTCGCCAGTCCTCTGAACACGCCAGTTAGTCCTCCCAGGGCCTCTGACTTGCTGTTCCCATTGCTTTAAAGTTTCCCCCCCAATTGCTGTATGATTCAACCCTCACCTCCCTCATGTACTCAATTGTCACTTTTTTTTTTTTTTTTGAGACAGAGTTTCACTCTTGTCACCCAGGCTGGAGTGCAATGGCACGATCTCAGCTCACTGCAATCTCCGCCTCCCAGGTTCTAGCAATTCTCTTGCCTCAGCCTCCCGGATAGCTGGGATTAAAGGTGTCCACCACCACACACAGCTAATTTTTGTATTTTCAGTAGAGACGGGATTTTACCATGTTGGCCAGGCTGGTCTCAAACTCCTGACTTCAGGTGATCCATCCGCCTCAGCCTTTCAAAGTGCTGGGATTACAGGCATGAGCCGCTGCGCCCTGCCATCATACAGTGGCCTTCTTTGACCATCCTAAATTGCATTATTCTCCATACATATATATGTAGTGGGAGTTCATCCTGGAGCAGTATAAGGCCCTGTTCCCCAGAAGCATGGTCCAAAGCATGACCCATATATATACAGATGTATGGAGAATATATATATGTATAAATAGAGACGGGGTCTCACTATGTTGCCCAGGCTGGTCTCAAACACCTGGGCTCAAGCGAGCCTCCCACCTCAGCCTCCCAAAGTGCTAGGCTTGCATGTGTGTGCCACTGCACCCAGCCTCTATTACATATTTTACTTACTTCCTGTGCTACCATCTTTCTACCCCCCCGCATTACAGAATTTCCATGAAGGTAAGATTTTTTTGTTTTATTATCCTGGCCCCTAGGACAATGTCTAGCACATATTAGGCACTCAATATTTATCAAATGAGTGAACTGTATGCTTTTCTCAGAGCTCTTTAAAACAGACATGGGGCCGGGCACGGTGGCTCACGCCTGTAATCCCAACACTTTGGGAGGCCAAGGCCGGTGGATCACTTGAGGTCAGGAATTCGAGACCAGCCTGACCAACAGGTGAAACCCCGTCTCTACTAAAAATATAAAAAAAAAAAAATAGCCGGGTGTGGTGGCGGGCACCTGTAATCCCAGCTACTTGGAAGGCTGAGGCAGGGGAATAGCTTGAACCTGGGAGGCGGAGGTTGCAGTGAGCTGAGATTGCGCCACTGCACTCCAGCCTGGGCAACAAGAACGAAACTCCGTCTCAAATAAAATAAAATAAAATAAAATAAAACAGACATGGGCTGGACTCCGTGGCTCATGCCTATATTCCCAGAGTTTTGGGAGGCTGAGGCGGGAGGATCAATGGAGCCTAGAAGCTGGAGGCTGCAGTGAGCCTTGATTGCGCCACTGCACTCCAGCCAGGGCAACAGAGCAAAACCCTGTCTCAAAAAATAAAAGTCATGATGTGATTATTAAGTTATATGTGCACGTAAGCGTCTTATCTGCCCTGCCATTCCCCCGCGGGGCCTAGCACAGAGCAGGGGGAACAGGTGCGGGCGCCTAACTGGACTCAGCGCACAGGGTGCACGGGGCACTAGGGCCCACACACACATCCTCAGTCGCAGGGACAACCACGGGCCGCGTACCACCAAAGAGACGGACTGTTGGATCCACGCTCGAAAGGATCCGCGGAGCCCACATCCGCCACCCGCCACCCGCCACCCCGCACGCCCCCGGGATTCGGAGCTCGAGGGCGGGGCCGGGGCCTGGAACCCTCGGGCCCGGGGGAGATCAGAGCCGGGAGGGCAGCGGCCCCACGCTTGGGCCAGGCCGCCAGGTGGTGGCGTCCGAGTCATCTCCGGGACCCACCGCCCCTGACACTCGGGCCGTCCGACCCCGCCAGTGCGCCTGCAGGCCCGCTTCTGCGGCCTTCGGAGCTGGCCCCTGCCCCAGGCCAGGGGTGCGGCTCCTCCCAACCAGCCGGGGCGATTGGTGGGGCCCGCGTGGTGACGCCAGGGGCAGTTGGGATGCCCCGGCCGCCGTGTTCCGCTCCCGACAGGGGGCGCCCGGCACCGCCCGCCCGGCGGGGCCCCGCTACCCCCGTGGCTCCGGCGTCCGGGAGGATACAGCATGAGCAGTCGCAGCTCCCGCTCTTTCTGCTTCATCTTCTTCAGAATGGTCAGGAGCCCCATGGTCCCCGGAGCCCCCTCCCGGCCGCCGTTTCTTCCCAGTCCCGGGACCCCGCTCCCGGTTCCTATTGGCTATCACGCTCGCCGACGGCACAGCCGATTGGCCGGACGCTCGTTTGGTCCCGCCCTCACCACACGTGACCGCGAGGTCGCCCGCGCCGCTACTGCGAGGGTCCCTCTAGCGGCGCAGGGGGTTTCTGTGCTGCCGCCCGCCCTGACGCTGCGCCTCCCGAGGGCTGAGGCTGGGGGAGCAAGGGCGACTCCCTCACCCTTTCCCCTGCCGGACCGGGGCTCTCGGCTGGAGCGGAAACCTTGAAGTTCCTGAGTTGCATCTTGCTGCGTCTGACCTGAGAGTCAGAACCCAGGGCCCCCAGGTACGGACGAACTCATCCTGGGGCCAGTGTAGGCCCCTGTTCCCAGCAACACGGTCCAAATCCTGCTCATCTGGGCCCTCGGCATCGTCCTCTGACAGAGCAGAAAGTTGGGCCTCCCCCTACCCAGCTCCGGCGGCTCTCAATTCAGGGCGGCGGTGCCCCCTGGAGGCCGTTCGGAAACATGCGGGGCGTCCCTGGGTTCCAATGACGGAATTGTAGTCCCGCCCCAAAGGCTGCCCCCACCCAGAGGCCCAGCGTTTCCCTGTTGAGAAGCACAGTTCCTACTTTTGCGGATGGAAAAACTGAGGCCCAGATGGTGCTTAGCACGGTGGCTGGCATGTAGTAGGTGCTCAATAAATATTTGTTGTTTAATGAATGGCTTTGTCCAAGAGTTTCATTCTTTACCTTAGCGCTCGAGAAGTCCAGAGGAAGTGAGGAAATAGGTCAAGGACCAAGACCTTTTGTAAACTCAGGAGAGAGCCTTATTGTCTTAATTCGGGCCCCAGCCGGCTGCAGAGTAAGTGTGAATAGATAGCACGGAAGAGCCTCTTTCATGCTTGGGAAAGAGCTGTCAGCACCAGCTGAAGACAATGGCTAACTCCTGTGTAACTGTTTGCAACGCACTCCATGTGTTCAGCTTCATCTTCCCTGCAACCCTGAGAGGTTTTTATTCTTTTCGTAGCTATGATAATGGAATCTCGAGTGTTTCAGAAGCATGAGTGCGATTCAAACTCAGGTCTAGTAAATGGTAAAGCACAATGTCTTCATGTCTCCATGAAGTTTGCCTAGAGAGAGGTCTGGAAGAAGCTGGAGCTTCCCATCTTGCAGAAAGGGGCTTGTGGTCAGAGGAGGGCTGAACAGATAGGCTGCCTGAGTGGGACCCTTCGGTCAGCACCATTTACCCTCCATCAGACACACACAAAGGAAGAAAGTGAGCATAGCGCCTACCCAGAGGCTTTGAAACACAGCTAAGATCAAAATGGGAAATGCTGGCCGGGCGCCATGGCTCACGCCTGTAATCTCAGCACTTTGGGAGGCCGAGGCGGGTGGATCACGAGGTCAGGAGTTCAAGACCAGCCTGGCCAACATGGTGAAACCCCGTCTCTACTAAGAATACAAAAAATTAGCTGGGCGTGGTGGCAGCACCTGTAATCCCAGCTACTCGGGAGGCTGAGGCAGAGAATTGCTTGAACCGAGGAGGCGGAGGTTGCAGTGAGCCGAGATTGTGCCACTGCACTCCAGCCTGGGCGACAGAGTAAGACTCCGTCTCAAAAAAAAAAAAAAAAAGAAATGTCTACAGGTAGGAGCCTGCCATCCTGCTTCTAGGAGCCTGCACCACAGACATTCTGGCACTGCACAGGAACATTTATGACAACGAAGTTCACTGTGGCATGGTTTGGAACAGCGAGAAATTGGAAAAAACCTAACTGCCTCCAGTGAGGGCAGGCTACCTGAGCCGGGGTAGGTGCATGTGGATTCATGAAGCCCTTAAAACAGTGAAGTGGGCCAGGTGCAGTGGCTCATGTCTAATCCCAGCACTTTGGAAGGCAGAGGTGAGTGGACTGCTTGAGCCCAGGAGTTCAAGACCAGCCTGGCCAACTTAGGGAGACTCCCATCTCTACAAAAAATACAAAAATTAGCCAGACGGGCTCACTTGAACCCAGGAGGCGAAGGTTGCAATGAGCTGAAATTGTGCCACTGCACTCCAGCCTGGGCAAAAGAGTCTGTCTCAAAAAAAAAAAAAAAAAATTAGATGTGATGGTGCACTGTGGTGGTGCATATCTGTAGTCCCAGCTACCTAGGAGGCTGAGGTGGGAGCCCAGGAGGACGAGGCTGCAGTGAGCCATGATCATGCCACTGCACTGTAGCTTTCATGACAGAGTTAGACCCTGTCTCAAAGAAACAGAAAACAGTGAGGTGGAGCTTAAGATACCAGTGTGGAAAGATGTCTGCGCCATATTAAATGAAAAACAAAAACAAATACAAATTCAATCCTGTTTTAGTTTTAAAAATAACATTAACTGGAAATATGCCCACTTAGCAATATTTTTTAATCTATGAGATGCATTCCATTAAGGAAGTGGATTGTAAAATTAGTGTCACAAATAGGTTGAACTATATGAAATTGCCCATATTTGACAGTTTTGACTACACAGATGTATTTCAAATGGTTCAGCCTAGTAGCATTAACGAGAATGAAATAGAATGAACAGAACTGAAAACATTACTACCTTTACCCATGTAGTAAAGGTAAGTAGTGTTTGGTGAAACATTTGTTTTAGATATTTATACAGATATGTGTACTTCTTGTGAATCACAGTCACAAAAGTTTGAAAATCAGTGCAATGCAGCTGTTAACTGAGGAGTAAGTTTGGGAGAACATAAAATTATTGCCTTGGGCGTTTCTATATTTTCTTTTTTTTCTTTGAGACAGAGTCTGGCTGTGTCACCCAGGCTGGAGTGCAGTGGCACAATCCCGGCTCACTGCAACTCTGCCTCCCGGGTTCAAGCGATTCTCCTGCCTCAGCCTCCTGAGTAGCTGGGATTACAGGCATGAGCCACCATGCCCAGCTAATTTTTATATTTTCAGTAAATACAGGGTTTCCCCATGTTGGCCAGGCTGGTCACGAACTCCTAGCCTCAAGATACTTGCCTTCCTCAGCCTCCCAAAGGGCTGGGATTACAGGTGTGAGCCACCGCACCCAGCCTTGGATTGTTTTATTTCCTACCAGTAGCATTGAAAGAACTTGTTCAAATGTCTGGCGTAAAGTCTTGCCTGTGAAGGGGTGGTCTGCCCCTCCACACCTGTGGGTGCTTCTCGTTAGGTGGGACGAAAGACTTGAGAAAAGGAATAAGACACAGAGACAAAGTGTAGAGAAGGAAAAGCGGAACTCAGAGGCCGGTGCCGGTGTGGGTCCTCTGTAAGCACAGCACCGGTCTCTGAGTTCCCTTAGTATTTATTCACAATTATCTTTACCATCACCGGTGCTGTGCTTTGAGATGTATATGCGAACCTCTCCATAAACCTTTTAGCAGTATTGCTCCAGCAAGCCCCATCTTATTCCTAAAGGCGGTTTTCACAATTATCTTTACCATCACCAGTGCTGTGCTTTGAGATGTTCCATCGCCCAGGGACGGGCAGAAGACAAATGTTTTTCTTTTTCTCTAGATTAAAGAGAATGGTGATGACCTTTAACCATAAGCAGCCTTTAGGCACTTGTTTAACAAAGCACATTCTGCACCACCCAAAATCCTTTTAACCTTAAGTCATCACAGCACATGTCTCTTGCAAGGACAAGGTTGGGGGTAGGGTCACAGATTAACAGCATCTCAAATACAGAACTAAATGGAGTCTCTTATGTCTACTTCCTTCTATATAGACACAGTAACAGGCTGATCTCTCTTTCTTTTCCCCACAAATGTCTGGCGTAAAGTCTTGCCTGTCCATGCTGTTGTTCCCAGGGGCCACATAGTAGAATTTCAGTGAATAGAAATTAAAAAAAAAAAAAAATTCAAGCTCTGTGAAAAAGGGGGAGTTCAGGAAGTAACTATGTTTAATTTTTTTTTGAGACAGAGTCTTGCTCTGTTGCCCAAGCTGGAGTGCAGTGGTGCGATCTCGGCTCACTGCAATCTCCGCCTCCTGGGTTTACGCCATTCTCCTGCCTCAGCCTCCCAAGTAGCTGGGACTAAAGGCGCCTGCCACTACGCCTGGCTAATTTTTTGTATTTTTAGTAGAGACGGGATTTCACCGTGTTAGCCAGGATGGTCTCGATCTCCTGACTTCGTGATCCGCCCGCCTCGGCCTCCCAAAGTGCTGGGGTTACAGGCGTGAGCCACCGTGCCCGGCCAACTATGTTTAACTTTTTAAACATATTTTAGAGACAGGATCTCACTCCGTCACCCAGGCTGGAGTGCAGTGGCACAATCATGGCTCACTGCAGCCTCAAGTAGTCCTCCCATGTCAGTCTCCTGAGTAGCTGGGACTACAGGTGCATGCCATCAAGCCTGGCTAATTTTTTAAATTTTTTTGTAGAGACGAGGGTCTCGCTGTGTTACCCGGGCTGGTCTTGAATTCCTGTGCTTAGGTGATCCTCTCACCTCAGCCTTCCAAAGTGCTGGGATTACAGGCATGAGCCACTCCACTTGGCCTGTGTTTAACTTTTGAAGAACTGACTAGCTAGAAATTGGGTGGAGAGGCGTTTAAAGACAAGTAAGGGGCCTCATTACAAGCTGTGTTTTCATTTGCCTCATGGAAAGGAGGAAGAGAGCTCTTTTTTTTTTTTTCTTTTTCTTTGAGACGAAGTTTTGCTCTTGTTGCCCAGGTTGGAGTGCAATGGCGAAATCTCAGCTCACTGCAACCTCCATCTCCCAGGTTCAAGCGGTTCTCCTGCCTCAGCCTCCCAAGTAACTGGGATTACAGGCATGCACCATCACACCTGGCTAATTGTGTATTTTTGGTAGAGATGGGGTTTCACCATGTTGGTCAGGCTGGTCTCGAACTCCTGACCTCAAGTCACCCACCTCGGCCTCCCAAAGTGCTGGGATTACAGGCATGAGCCAATGCACCTGGCTTTTTTCTTTCTTTTTTTCTTCTTTCTTTTTTTTTTCTTTTTTTTATTAATTTTTTTTGCACACAAAACAATAAACATTTTCTAAAAATACATACAAACAAAAAGATGCATATCAAACATATTAGGAAGGTTGCACATGGGAAGACGGGGAATAGAAATGGGGGGTAGGAATTAAAGAAAATAAATGAGAGAGGGACTTTGTATGGATCAATGATAATAACTCAATCCTCTATTTGACGAAGAAGGAGAAGGAAGAGGAAGAAAAAGAAAGTGGGATAAAGGATCAGAAAGGGAGGAAAATAGAAAAAATTAGAGTATGACTCCAGGGTAGACCTGTTTTGTTGTTGCTGGGTTGGTTGGTTGGTTTGTCTGTTATATTTTTCATATGTTTCGCCATGTTGGCCAGGCTGGTCTCGAACTCTTAGCCTCAAGTGATCAACCCTCCTCGACCTCCTAGAGTGCCGGGACTACAGGCGTGAGCCACCACGTCCAGCCCCCACATTGCGTCTGGCCTCCGTGGTGGACCTCCCAGACGGGGCGGCTGGGCAGAGGTGCTCCCCACTTCCCAGACCGGGCGGCCAGGCAGAGGTGCTCCCCACGTCCCAGACAGGGCGGCCGGGCAGAGGTGCTCCTCACTTCCCAGACGGGGCGGCCGGGCAGAGACGCTCCTCACTTCTTCCCAGGCAGGGCGGCCGGGCAGAGGCGCTCCTCACCTCCCAGACGGGGCGGCCGGGCAGAGGCGCTCCTCACCTCCCAGACGATGGGCGACCAGGCAGAGACGCTCCCCACCTCCCAGACGGAGCGGCCGCCAGGCAGAGGCTGCAATCCCAGCACCCTGGGAGGCCAAGGCAGGCGGCTGGGAGGCGGAGGCTGCAGCGAGCCAAGACCGCGCCACCGCACTCCAGCCCGGGGAACACGGAGCACCGAGTGAGCGAGACTCCGTCTGCAGTCCCAGCACCTCGGGAGGCCGAGGCGGGCAGACCACTCGAGGTCAGGAGCCGGAGAGCAGCGTGGCCAACATGGCGAAACCGCGCCTCCAGCCCTTTTTTTTTCTTTCAAGCAGAGGAACAGAAGAGAGCTCTTAAATAAAATCTTTGGGAAATACCTTTGGAAGAAAACTAGGAAAGAAGATGTATAGAGCTGTAGTTATATATAACTGTGAATATGAATATATATACATATATATATATATATATTTTTTTTTTCCACAGGAAAGAATCGTGAAATTAAAATACCCAAATCGTGACATCTGTGAAACCTGCTTTTGAAGGGGAAACTTCTTAGGGCTAAGTGGCTTGTAACTTGAGGATAGAGATCTAGAGCCTTTTAACAAGGCATGTTTACCCAACGTCTAGAAAGAAAAATTTGGCATTATTATTATTATTTTTAAGACAAGGTCTCACATTATTATTATTGAGACAGGGTCTCACTCTGTCATCCAGGCTGAAGTGCAGTGGCACAATCATGGCTCACTGCAACCTTGATTTCCCTGGACTCAGGTGATCCTCCCATCTCAGCCACCTGAGTAGCTGGGACTAAAGTTCTGTGCCACCACACGCAGCTAATTTTTGTATTTTTTGTAGAGACTGAGTTTTGCCATGTTGCCTAGACTGATCTCGAACTCTGGGCCCCAAGCGATCCTCTCATCATGACCTCCCAAAGTGCTGGGATTACAGGCGTGACCCGCTGTGCCGGGCCTGAAAATTTGGCATTGTAGTTTTAATTTTAAAAAGTAAATAATTTTAATCAGCCATTATATTTAATGTATTACCTTTATAATAATAAGAAAAGTAACAAAACTCTATATTCTGGAACCAGAAGAAAAAAAGGCTGGGGGAGAAGACTCTGCTTAAATTAGAATTGCTGACCATTAAGCAATAGCAAGGAGTATACCCAAGTATTTTATTTATTTATTTATTTGTTTATATATCTAAATATTTATTTTTAAGTTTGCTCTAGACACACAGTTTCTGTTTCTTTTTTTTTTTTTTTTTTTTGAGACAGGGTCTCGTTCTGTCATCCAGGCTGAAGTGCAGTAGCATGATCACAGCTCACTGCAGCCTCGTCCTCCCAGGCTCACATGATCCTCCCACTTCAGCATCCCAAGTAGCTGGGACCACAGGCACATGCCACCATGCCCAGCTATTTTTTTTATTTTTAAATTTTTTTTCTTAGATAATGATGAGGCTGGGCACGGTGGCTCACGCCTGTAATCCCAGTACTTTGGGAGGCCGAGCTGGGTGGATCATTTGAGGCCAAGAGTTTGAGACCAGCCTGGCCAACATGGCAAAACCTCATCTCTACTAAAAATACGAAAAATTGGCCAGGTGTGGTCACGCGCACTTGTGGTCCCAGCTACTTGGGAGGCTGAGGCACGAGAATCACTTGAACCCCGGGGGTGGTGGGCGGCAGCGGAGGTTGCAGTGAGCCAAGATTGCACCACTGCACTCCAGCCTGTATGAGACAGAATGAGACTGTCTCAAAAGAAAATTAAAAAAAAAAAAGAAGGAGCAACTTATGATTGTGTTCATGTGTGAGAAGCAGCACTTATGTCTGGTGTAAATTGCTCCAGATTTCTTATGCTTACAAAGGAGTCTGACGAAGAGGTGGGAAATTGGGTTCTCTGGATTCTTAGTTTTCCCTGTTTAACCCTTCACTGTCATTTGTTGCCCTCTGTGGACTTGCCTTATTTTTCTGCAGTGTTGCAGCAAGTGAAGTATTCTCCATGCAGCTGCTCATGAAACTTTCACCGGGAGGCGGCAGATATCTGTGTTAGAGGAGTCTCTTTCTCTTATAGATGATCTAAATTAAATTACTACCAAGTCTAGAGTGCACGAGCTTCAGACATGAGGCCCAAACGATGTCACTGGGAGTCAGACTCTTACTCTATCTGCTGTCCTCCGGGCTGGCTACATTCTCAGGCAGAACCTGCTCATGGGAGTAGGACGGCCACCAGAAACACCAGCTTAGTATCACCCCAGGGGGGCACATCCCCAGCCCCTGCCACTTTCCCAGTAACTCCAACAAAACTCCCAGGCCTGTCCTTCCTTGGTCTGGCTTGGGTCATGTGCCTATTCCTGACATCAACCACTGTGAACAGGTGAGATTGGCAAGGCCAGGGCCCCAGGCCCATGCTGGAGCACACGGTTGGGGTCACCTTGTTGCCCAGGCTAACCTCAAAATCCTAGGCTCAAGTGATCTCCCCACCTTGGCCTCCCAAAGCGTTGGGATTACAGGTGTGAGCCACCATGTCCAGCCTATTTAATTCTTTTAAACTACATTGTTTATATTAGATTGTTTATAATAAAGTCACAGTTTTAATGAGAAGACAGAAAACATGTTTTCCCTCTCTGATAAGACAATCTAGGATGCCAGTCTTATTTTTTGGACCACATGCCTGTGACAGAGGCACCAACCAGCACGTGCTGGCAGCTTACCCAAGTGTAGGTTTTGTCCTACTAATTAATAAGCAAAGAACTAGAAGCACAGAGATGGCAACTGCATACAGACCACAGTTCTGCCTTCCCACTGCTAATCTTCCTGTAGATTTTGTTTTGTTTTGTTTTGTTTTGTTTTGTTTTGTTTTGTTTTAGACAGTCTCGCTCTGTCACCCAGGCTGGAGTGCAGTGGTGCAATCTTGGCTCACTGCAACCTCGGCTCACTGCAACCTCCACCTACCGGGTTCAAGTGATTCTTCTGCCTCAGCCTCCCGAGTAGCTGGGATTACAGGCATGCACCACCACCCCTGGCTAATTTTTGTATTTTTAGAAGAGATAGGGTTTCACCATGTTGGCCAGGCTTGTCTTGAACTCCTGGGTTCAAGTGATCCACCCACTTCGGCCTCCCAAAGTGCTAGGATTACAGGCGTGAGCTGCTGTGCTCAGCCTCTGTAGGTTTTACATATCCAAAGGCAGCCAGGTCCCCAGTGCTGGTCAATGATGATTCAGTGGGTGTGTACATCCTGCATGCCACTGCTGCATGCCTCATAAGACAAGTCAGAGTGTTCAAGCATCTGCATTACAGGTCTTAGCCCAGCTGCCTGTGTGGGAGGCAGCAGAGGCATCCTCTCCAACTTCCAGATGACAAAAGGAGGTGTTACTCACCACGCAAAGGCACATGACATCTGCAAGCTTTTCCGGAACCTTAGGAGGTAGAAAGGACTTGAAAATCTGAGATCTTCCAACAGCCACGTGCTCATATACCTCACCTGTTGCCTGTGGCCCCTCGGGAACAAAGCAGCGCTAGATGCTTCTTGCCTCCATGGGGCCAGGCCTGGTGAATGAACGCAGGAGCAGCTGCTGCCCCTGGTTGCCCGTGTCCTGCTGTGCCCTCACTCCGGAACATAAGAGGCAGGTACCACTCTTCTCTCCACATGACAGACCCCCCCCACTCACCTGGATCACTGCAGCAGCCTCCTGACCGGCTTCCCGCTCCCCTGCTCCAAGGCACAGGGACCCTTATTTATTTATTTATTTATTTATTTATTTATGTATTGAGTCAGAGTCTCACTCTGTCGCCCAGGCTGGAGTGCAGTGGCATGATCTTGGCTTACTGCAACCTCCGCCTCCCGGGTTCAAATGATTCTTGTGTCACGGCTTCCAGAGTAGCTGGGACTACAGGCATGAGCCACCACGTCTGGCTAATTTTTGTATTTTTAGTAGAGATGGGGTTTCATCATGTTGGCCAGGCTGGTCTCGAACTCCTGACCTCTGGTGTTCCGCCCACATCTGCCTCCTAAAGTGCTGGGATTGCAGGTGTGAGCTATCATGCCCCGCCTATTTATTTATTTTGAGACACAGTCTTGCTCAGTGGTGCAATCTCGGCTCACTGCAGCCACTACCTCCTGGGTTCAAGTGATCCTCCCACCTCAGCCTTCCAAGCATGCACCACTACGTCCGGCTAATTTTTGTATTTTTAATAAAGGCGGGTTTTCATCATGTTGGCCAGGCTGGTCTCGAACTCCTGACCTCAAGTGATCCTCCTGCCTCGGCCTCCCAAAGTGCTGGGATTACAGGTGTGAGCCACCATGCCCGACCAGGGACCCTTTTAACCTATGCGTCAGATCACATTCTCCTCTGCTCAGAGCTCTCTGGTGCTCTCTGTATCTTTCAGAGTAAAAGCCCAAGGTTCTCACTGGCCTATGAGCCCCTGCGTGAATGGCCCATGGCCTCCACCCCAATCTCTTGCTCCCCGGACCCTGCCAGTCCCAGGAGTCCACTACACCACTCTGCCCCCGACCCCAGCCAGTACCTCACTGTCACGGTTCTCTCCTCTTCAATTCTTTGCTCAAATGTCCAATGTCAAAAACAATTTTTTTGTTGTTCAAATGTCTCAACGAGGCTCAGTCTGACCCCACTATTTACATGAGAAATCCCCCACCCCACACTCCCCACGGCCCTTACCTAGCTCTCTTTTCCCCGTGGTACCTGTGGACTCCCACCAGACTAGATAATTCACTTAATGTAATTGTCGTCTCCCTGCTCCTCCCTAGGATGGAAATTTCACAAGGGCAGGATTTGGATCTTTTTTTAAAAAACGGATGTCTCCCAGCACCTAGAGCAGGGCCTGCCACATAGGAGATGCTCAGGAAATAGTGGCTGCGTGACAGAAATAGGGATAGAGGTTTGTGAATTGCTTTCTAGCTGCTCACACAGACAGGAAGCAGCAGGGCTTCACCAGCCTTGTTCTCACATCAGGTTTCTCAGCCCCCAAACCAAGGCAGACCCGGCTCCCACTCTCTGAGATCCCCACAGATTCCAACTCCCACACCAGGCCCAAATCAAAAAGGGCGTCTTGGCTGGGCACGGTGGCTCATGCCTGTAATCCCAGCACTTTCGGAAGCTGAGGTGGGTGGATTACCTGAGGTCAGGAGTTCGAGACCACCCTGGCCAACATGGTGAAACCCTATCTCTACTAAAAATACAAAAACTAGCTGGGTGTGGTGCTGGGCATGGTGCTGGGCACCTGTAATCCCAGCTACTTGGGAGGCTGAGGCAGAAGAATTGCTTGAACTCAGGAGACAGAGGTTACAGTGAGCTGAGATCACGCCACTGCACTCCAGCCTGGGCGACAGAGCGAGACTCTGTCTCAAAAAAAAAAGGGCATCTCATAGGTACCCCCTCCCGACAGGTGCCGGGAAGGGAAGACTGAGCCCCATAGTGGAAGGCAGATGGCAGGGCTGGGGGAGGCACCCAGGTCTCTGTCTGCAGCACCAGCCTCGGTTCATTGCTAGTCCCTTGTTTAGAAAAAGGCCTCCCAAGAGGCACAGGCAGGCCCCGGCCTCCAGCACAGCAAGAAGGACCCTGAGAAGTCATTGTCAAGTTCCTTCATTTTATTTTATTTATTTTGAGACAGGGTCTCGCTCTGTCGCCCAGGCTGGAGTGCAGTGATGTGATCTCAGTTCACTGCAACCTCTGCCTCCCAGGCTCAAGTGATCCTCCCACCTCAGCCTCCTGAGTAGCTGGTACTACAGGCTCATGCCACCACGCCCAGCTAATTTTTGTTTTTGTTTTTGGGTTTTTTGTTTGTTTGTTTGTTTGGTAGAGATGGGGTCTTGCCGTGTTGCCCAGGTTGGTCTCGAACTCCTGGGCTCAAGTAATCCTCCTGCCTTGGCTTCCCAAAGTACCGGGATTATAGGTGTGAGCCATGGCGCCTGGTTAAGTTCCTTCATTTTTTTTTTTGAGACGGAGTCTCGCTTTTTCACCCAGGCTGGAGTGCAGTGGCTCAGTCTCGGCTCACTGCAAGCTCCGCCTCCCAGGTTCACGCCATTCTCCTGCCTCAGCCTCTCCGAGTAGCTGGACTACAGGCGCCCGCCACCACGCCCGGCTAATTTTTTGTATTTTTAGTAGAGACGGGGTTTCACCATGGTCTCGATCTCCTGACCTTGTGATCCGCCCGCCTCAGCCTCCCAAAGTGCTGGGATTACAAGCGTGAGCCACCGCGCCCGGCAAGTTCCTTCATTTTACACATGAGGAAACAGGTCCAAAGAGGGCACAAGGCTGTCTGAGACCTCGAAGCTTGGTGAACGTGAGCTGCAGGTGAACTCAGTTCTCCAGGGCACCCCATCCCCAGATTTTCTTCTGGATGGGGCCCCCTTTCCAGCTCCTGGGACCCTGGTCTGGGGTGTCTGGGAATCAGACCTGCTCCTGCAGACCAACAACAGGTACAAATGCTCCCTGCCCTCTAAGGGTGTCCTGTGCCCCTGTTATTTCCACTCCAGGCCCCGAGATGTTTGCTGGATCAGCGAGGAATAAGATGAGAAGAGCACACGGAGGCTGCAGCAGAACCTGGATCTGCCTGTTTCTGCCACCTCCTTGTACTTGGCCAGTTCCCCTCTTCTTGCCAGGCCTCAGTTTCCCCAGTTGCAAAACAAAGAAACTGGAGAATCTCTGGAGTCCTCTGGCCATGACTGACTGCTGACCTGCATGGCCAAAGCTCTCCTGCACCCTTGGTGCTATCCTTGGTGCTGGTTCTGCCAAGGGCAGCACTGTCTTGTCTGTTGCATTTCGAGTCGCTAGCTAGTCTGGGTTGGGCTTCATTTCCCACCCCACTGCACCCCAGCCAGCCCTCCAGTCCCTTGCTCCATTAGCTTGGCTGGCCACTCCCCGGCACCAGCCTCCACATGAGGCCCTCCCGTCTTTAGGGGTAACTAGGACAAGAGCGAGGGACTTATCCTTTCTGAGGTCACTGGTGACCACTTTCCATACTTTGTTTCAGTCATCATGGCAGCCCTGGCAAAGTGAGGGAATTATCACCATTTTACAGACAAGGACAATGAGAGCCCAGAGAAACCAAGGGCCTTGTCCAAGCTCACACAGTAGCAGGACAGAGCGAGGATTTGAATCCTGGTCTTTCTGGGGCTTGAACGGCCTGGAAAAATCCAGGAGCTGTGGTCCCAACTGCCATTTGCAAACAAAGCCCTGGGATGCTCTCAGACTCTTCAGAGCTCAGCTGTTTATAATTTATACTGCCTGCCCGTTTCCAGAAGTCCCAGACTGCTTCCCAGAAAGATGTCTGAGTACATTAAAGGAATGGCAGAGACTCAGAAGCACAAGGCATTGGAGGTTGCAAAGGGCCAGCAGGACTGGGGGTTGGAGAGGGGAGTGAGCGTGGGAAGGTGCACTGAGGACTGGGCAGTGAAGAGCCCCATAGAGCCCAGGGAAGTCACTTAGTTCCTGGGAGGCCCAGCTATTTGCAGACTCCATCTTTTTTTATTTTTATTTTTTGACACAGAGTCTCTCTCTGTTGTCCGGGCTGGAGTGCAAAATGGCGCAATCTCGGCTCACTGCAACTTCTGCCTCCCGGGTTCCAGCGACTTTCCTGCCTCAACCTCCCGAGTAGCTGGGAATACAGGCATGTGCCACCATGCCTGGCTAATTTTTGTATTTTTAGTAGAGACAGGGTTTCACCAGGTAGGCCAGGCTGGTCTTGAACTCTTAATTTGCCAACCTCAGCCTCCCGAAGTCCTGGGATTACAGGTGTGAGCCACCGTGCCCCGCCCAGACTCCATCTTAAATGATCACTGAAATGTGCTATGCACAATGTGCTGAAGCAAAAGTCTGTTCTTCTCTCCCCATGCCCTGGGGAGTCTCCTGGCTTCCCCTGTCCCTGCCCAGCATTCAGTACGTCTGGAATCATCTTTTGGCAAGCCCTTGCTTTCCTGTCCACGGGTCCTTGACTGCTGGGGCCTTCCTCTGCATCTTGGGCAGTGTGAAATAATGGACAGGAAGAGTGCCGGGCTTGGTATCAGAGACACGGGGGGATTGGAGTCCATCTACCTGGGAGGTGACCAGAGCCCGGGACGTGCTGCTGAGTAGCAGCTTCCTCATGTCGGAAGCTGAGCTGAGGTTGTGGGATCAGCTGGCATCTACTCACCCTTCTTTTGCCAACAGTACCCCAATGCCCTGGGGAACTGCCCCTTCTTCACCCCTAGTCCTTATGGTTTAGATGGGGCTAACCCCAACCCTGGGCTCCAGGATGGGCTTGAGGCCCTGGCCTTGCCAATCTCACCTGGTCACAGTGATTGATGTCAGGAATAGGCACATGACCCAAGCCAGACCAAGGAAGGACAGGCCTGGGACTTTTGTTGGAGCTATTGGGAAAGTGGGAGGGGCTGGGGATGTGCCTGCCCTGGGTTGCTGTGAAGCTGGTGTTTCTGGTGGCCATCCTACTCCCATGAGCAGGCTCTGCCTGAGAATGTAGCCAGCCCGGAGGACAGCAAATAGAATAAGAGTCTGACTCCCGATGACATCGTTTGGGCCTCGTGTCTGAAGCTGGTGCACTCTAGACTTGGTAGTAACTTAACTGAGATCATCTAATAAGGGAGAGAGACTCCTCTAACACAGATATCGGCTGCCTCCCGGTGAAGGTTTCATGAGCAGCTGCATGGGGAATACTTCACTTACGGCTGGGTGCAGTGGCTGATGCATGTAATCCCAGCATTTTGGGAGGCTGAGGCAGGAGGATCACGAGGTCAGGAGTTCAAGACCAGCCTGGCCAACATGGTGAAACCCCGTCTCTACTAAAAATACAAAAATTAGCCAGGCGTGGTGTTGCACATCTTTAATCCCAGCTACTCAGGAGGCTGAGGCAGGATAATTGCTTGAACCCAGGAGGCGGAGTTTGCAGTGAGGCAAGATCGTGCCACTGTACTCCAGTCTGGGTGACAAGAGCAAAATCCTGTCTCAAAAAAAAAAAAAAAAAAAAAAAAAGGCTAGGTGCAGTGGCTTATGCCTGTAATCCCAGCACTTTGGGAGGCTGAGGCAGGTGGATCACTTGAGGCCAGGAGTTTGAGACTAGCCTGGCCAACGTGGTGAAACCCCATCTCTACTAAAAATACAAAAATTTTGCTGGGCATGGTGGTGCGTGCCTGTAGTCCCAGCTACTTAGGAGGCTGAGCCAGGAGAATCGCTTGAACCCAGGAGGCAGAGGTTGCAGTGAGCTGAGATCCCACCACTGCACTTTAGCCTGGGGACAGAGCAAGACTCCATCAAAAGAAAGAAAGAAAGAGAGAGGGAGAGAGAAAGAAAGGAGGGAGGGAGGGAGGGAAATACAAGCCTGTTGTTACATGAATAAAAATTACAGATATGTATTGAGTGCCTTTGTTAAGTTTAACAGATGTTTATGTGACTTAACTGTGAGCTGTGCACTGTTCTAAGCCCTTTACATAAATTACTTAAATCCTTCTATTATTATCCCCATTGGCCAGGCGCGGTGGCACATGCCTATAATCCCAGCACTTTGGGAGGCCAAGGCTGGCAGATCACCTAAGGTCAGGAGTTCGAGACCAGCCAGGTCAACATGGTAAAACCCTGTCTGTACTAAAAATATAAAAATTAGCTGGGCATGGTGGCTCGCACCTGTAATCCCAGCTACTTGGGAGGCTGAGGCAGGAGAATCGCATGAACCTGGGAGGCGGAGGTTGCAGTGAGCCGAGATTGTGCCACTGCACTCTAGCCTGGGAGACAGAGCAAGACTCCGTCTCAAAAAAAATACAAAAAACAAAAAACAGGCCAGGTGTGGTGGCTGATGCCTGTAATCCCAGCACTTTGGGAGGTCGAGGCGGGCAGATCACGAGGTCAAGAGATCGAGACCATCCTGGCTAACATGGTGAAACCTCGTCTCTACTAAAAATACAAAAAATTAGCTGGGCATGGTGGCGGGCGCCTGTAGTCCCATCTACTCGGGAGGCTGAGGCAGGAGAATGGCGTGAACCCGGGAGGCGGAACTTGCGGTGAACTGATATCGTGCCACTGCACTCCAGCCTGGGCAACAGAGCAAGATTATGTCTCAGAAAAAAAAAGTATGTTTCTCTTTGCCATAAAGACAACCACCATAACATATTATCCCCATTTTACAGATGAGGCATAAAGAGATTAGTTAAGTAACTTGTGCAAGAACAAGTTCCAGGTCTTAGGATAGAGCCTGCCCATCCTTCAATGTCCCTTCAAAAGAGCTCCTGCTCTAGAAATCCTTCCCTGACCTCCCCAGCAGAAAGTGATCTCCCCAATGGGAAGTTCTACGGCAGGAAGTGCCTTCCCCAACAGGCGTGTCCCACACACCCTTGGGTTGTAAGCTCCTCCCAGCTGAGGCTTGGCTCCCACTCAGGTGTGGATGGGAAGTCAGTAGCCAAGTCAGCCCTGTCAGCAATTTACTGGCTTCTTTTTCTGCTTTCATCTGTAGCTCCCTGGAGGTGCCCTGAGGAGGCCATGCCTAATATGGCCTAATCCCTAATATGAGGGATGCACGTGGTGGAAGGACCTAGACCGAAGGGTCCTCATCCTTCAGCAGCTGGAGATCTGAGTGTCTGTCCAACTCCAGGAAGTGTGGGAAAGAATTGGGACAGGGTAGGGGCTGGACACAGTGGCTCACTCATGCCTGTAATCCCAGCACTTTGGGAGGCCGAGGTGGGCAGATCACTTGAGGTCAGGAGTTCGAGATCAGCCTGGCCAACCTGATGAAACCCTATCTCTACTAAAAATACAAAAAATTAGCTGGGTGTGGTGGCGCACACCTGTAATTCCAGCTACTTGGGAGGCTGAGGCGGGTGAATCACTGGAACCCTGGAGACAGAGGTTGCAGTTAGCCAAGATTGTGCCACTGTACTCTAGCCTGGGTGACAGAGTGGGACTCCGTCTCAAAAAAAAAAGAAAGGGACAGGGCTTCAGGGCATTCTGGCTTCTTCCAAAACAGTGGTGTGACTTCTTCTTCCCTATAATTCAGTTTCTTCGTTGGTAAAATGATGAAGTTGATTGGGGAGAGCCCACCAGGAACCCAGGGCAGGTCCTATGGGAATGAGTGAAAAGTTTCTTTCCTCAGGAAAGTTTTGGGGTTCCTGGGTGGCAAGCTGCCTGCTGGACTTTAATTCATTAATTCATTAACTGAGCATCTATTATGTGAAGGCAGTGTTTGAAGCACGGGGGATCCTTCAAAGAACCAGTCCTGCCATATAGGAGCTCATTGATAGCTGTGGTATTTGAAAGGCCTCCAACCCTCCACCCACTGGGGCTGCTGGCTCTGGACTAATGGACCAGGCCTTTCCAAGCAGGGTGTGGAGCAGGACTGAGGCCTAGAAGAGAGAGGTTGTGTTCTCCCTGCAGCTCTGCCCCTCCTGTGGGGTGACCTTGCCCCTCTGGGCATTAGTTTCCTCACCCTCTTTTATGGACTGAAAGTTTGTGTCCCCTCCAAACTCACACACTGAAGTGCCAACCCTTGGTAAGATGGTATTTGGAGGTGGGGCCTTCAGGAGGTAATTAGGCTTAGATAAGGTCGTGAGGGTGGCACCCTACAATGGGACAAGTGTCTTTATAAGAAGGCAGAGAGACAATGTGAGAACATGGCAAGAGTGCCACCATCTTCCAGCCAGGAAGAGGCCTTGCCAGGAGCCAAACCTACCAGCACCTTGCTGTTGGATTTCTCAGCCCTCAGAGCTGCGAGAAATAAAAGGCTGTCATTAAGCCACCCAGTTTCTGGTATTGCATTATAGCAGCCTGAGCTGACTGAGACACCGTCTAGGGCGAGGTCAGATTGGATGGTCCCACCGGCCTGGGAGAAGTCTCCCACAGCCATTCCTAGTTAAACATTACCCACCCTACCTCCCTCCCTGCCACTCCCTCTCCCAGCCACCTCCTCAGGGAGCCATAAACGCTGCCTTCTTTGGTCTTCTCCCAGGGCTGTGGTGTTCTGGGAAGAGCTATACCTGCTGTCTCACCTCTGCCAGAAGCCAGGGTCTGGAGAAGAAAGGCCGGGGGTCTGGGGCGGGGCCTGGGATCTGGAATGGGACACTCAGGCCCTAGCCCCTCCATGCACACACACACACACACACACATACACACAGGTGTTTCTTCGTAGTTGCATCATGCACAAGGTGCCTGCAGATCCTCCCAGGGGAGCTCATGGGCTGGCTTAATGAGCCCTTCAGGTGCCTGCCTCAGGCAAGACACCCCAGCCTTCCTGGTGTCCAGGAAACAATAATTCAGAGAAACAGGGATGGCCTCACCGCGTGGGGCATCCCACTTCCGCCTCTGCTCCCAGGCCCCTCAGAAGCTAGGAGGGCAAGGCCCAGCTGTTATGCCCAATCCCACCCACCCAGGCATTTTAAATTAGGAGTCTGCATTAATAATCTTAGAATCCAGAATATGACACCACAAATCTCAGGAGGGGGAATCCTTGCCACATAGTACTGTACAATATCCCAAGAGCTTTCTTCTCATCTCATTCTTTCCCATCTTCAAAACAACTGTCAAATGGGTATCATTTCTTTGTGATTACCAGCATATATTTGAAGACACTGAGGCTCCAGGTGATAAACTGGGTGAGTGGAGTGCCAGGACTGAGAGTCAAGTCATTTGTCTCTGAAACCCAGACTTGTTTTATACCTGGTTCTAGGGACAGCAGGGGACTGCACTCTCCACACCTCTGCCCATGACAGACATCACTAATCGATGGTGTGGCAGACATTGCTAATCAACTGCAGTACTCTTTTTTACTAAGTTCAGAGGTGTCCATGAACTCTTTAAAACAACATTCCAGCCACCATCACCTATCAGAAGATCATATCTGTATTTGCCATTCTTGTGATACCACATCATCAGCCATGAGTCCTCAGGTCTCAGGTACAACCCCAAGATGCTCTAGTCCCCAGACCATAGGACTCTACATACTGCATGCATGCTGTTCTTGGACAGGAATTACTGGCCCCTGTGGCCCCCAAACAGATGCCCCATCCAAGTGTGGTCCCTCTTAGAGATACAACAACCATGCAGATATGCCCAGGGCTTCAGGGTTTGCTAGGTCTTTATTTTTTAATTCTTAATTAATTAATTTTTTTGAAACAAGGTCTTGCTCTATTGCCCAGGCTGGAGTGCAGTGGCAAGATTATAGCTCACTACAGCCTTGAACTCCTGGGCTCAAGTGATCCTCTCATCTCAGCCTCCTGAGTAACTGGGAATACAGGTGTGTGCCACCATGCTCAGTTAATTTTTTTTATTTTTAGTAGAGACAAGGTCTTGCTATGTTGCCCAGGCTGGTCTCAAACTCCTGAGCTCAAGCGATCCTCCTGCCTTGGCCTCCCAGAATATTTGGATTACAGGCATGAATCACTGCATCTGGCCTAACAAAATTGTTTTTATCCCCACTTTACAGATTTGGAAACAGAAACACAGATGAAATTATGAACCCAAGTCACATAGCTTGGAAGCTGGGCTCCTAACCACTGGACATCAATCTTTCCACTGCTACGTGGTCTGTTGTATGAAAACAGTAATGTATCCATCTGTTCCATCCAACAGCCATTGCTTATTTTTGCAGACATGCTTCCATAGTGGTCTCAGAAGGTTTGGGGGTGGTTGTATTTTCTGGCTTAGTTCCTGCAATGGAGTGGGTAGTTGTACCATCCTCCAGCCCATACCCTTACAGATGAGAAAACTAGGGCTCAGAGAAGGAGAGTCACTTTCTGAAAGCTGGACAGCTCCAATGTGTGCTGTGATCCAGAGTTCCCCCAATTCCAGAGCTCAAGGGCTCTCTCTACCCCACATGAGCATCAGTCCCCACTGGCTTCTCCTCTCATCTCAGTCCCTGGCCACCTGTCCTCCCTCCCCCGGAACACCCTCCTCATACCTGGCCTTTGGTCTTCCCTCCTCTCCACCCTCCACCATCCTCTTTCCAGAGAAGGGGCCCAACAGGAAGGCCAGTTCATGTTAGGAAATTCTAGCCACGTGAGCAAGCCTGAGCCAGGGATTCTGAGCAGTTGGTGGCTTTAGGAGAAACTGAAACTTGGCTCTCTGGGGGCGGAGTGGCCACTGGGGATTTAAAGAGCTGCCACTTCCTTAGGCCTCCAGAGGGCACTGGGAAGTCACAGCTGCTGAGGGACGACTCGGCTCTCCCCCGCCTAAGCCATGCACCTCTGTGGGGGCAATGGGCTGCTGACCGGGACAGTGAGTACAGGGGACTGGGGATCGGGGATGAGAAGGGGAGCTGGGATCCCAAGGGTCCTCAGTGCCCAGGCAGTGAGGGCTGCAGTCGGGAGCTCCTGGTCCCAGCTCTATACTCTGAGCAGTGTGACAGAGGGCTCTGCATGCCCCTCTCTGGGTCTCACTTTCCTCCCCTGAAGTCGGGATTGGAATGAGTTGTTTCCAGCTCTCACGTTGCAGATCCAGCCTTCGGTTTAGAACTTGGCCTCTGTGTACTTGCTCTCTCCTAATGTACCTGGTCCTCCCTCACTACGCTCATAGCAGCCTTTCCTTCCTTCTCCAAATAACCCAGACCGGCTGGGCGCCGTGGCTCACGCCTGTAGTCCCAGCCCCTTGGGAGGCCGAGGCTGACAGCTAACATGAGGTCAGGAGTTCAAGATCAGCCTGGCCAACATGGCAAAACCCTGTCTCTACTAAAAATACAAAAATTAGCCAGGTGTGGCAGGGCACGTCTGTAGTCTCAGCTACTCGAGAGGCTGAGGCAGGAGAGTTGCTTGAACCCGGGAGATGGAGGTTGCAGTAAGCTGAGATCGTGCCACTGCACTCCAGCCTGGGCGACAGAGAGAGACTCTGTCTCAATAAAATAAAATAGGCCGGGCTTGGTGGCTCACACCTGTAATCCCAGCACTTTGGGAGGCTGAGGCGGGCAGATCACCTGAGGTCAGGAGATCGAGACCAGCCTGGCCAACGTGGTGAAACCCCCGCTTCTACTAAAAATACAAAAATTAGCCGGGCATGATGGCAGGTACCTTTAATCCGAGCTACTCGGAAGGCTTAAGGGGGAGAATCGCTTGAAACTGGGAGGCGGTGGCTGCAGTGAGCTGAGATCACACCACTGCACTCCAGCCTGGGCGAAAGAGAGAGACTCTGTCTCAATAAAATAAAATAAAGTAAAATAAAATAAAATATAAAATAAAATAAAATAAAAATTCCCTGGGCCATGGTTTCCCTTGGAGGCTGTGCTCATCTCACAGGAGCCCCCTTCACTCACTGTGGGTCCTGTCTCAGCCTTTAGTCTCTTGGTGCCCCAGTGTCTACAGTGAGCCTGCTGTGGACATGGCCCCAGGGAGCATATGGCCAGGGTGGAGCTGTGGCAGGAACCTAGGAGCATTCAGAATCTGCAGCCAGGGTGGCCAGGGCCTTGCCTGAGGTCCTTACCCTCAAAACACATACCCCAAAGAGACTTGGGGGAGGGGGCTGGGCTGTGAGCTCTCCAACAGTCCCTCTTGCTCTGACTTTGCAGAGCTCTGGACATTTGCGTAAAATATTTTATCTAAGTTTCATTGATCCCAGGGTACAAGGTGGTCACAACTGTCAACCTTTGAGTCCACTCTTCCACCGGAATAAACCCTTCATTCATTCATCCTCTGCTACCACCCCACTACAATATGAGCAATTTGAGGGCAGGGATTTGTGTGTATTTTGCTTGCTATCGTGTGCCCCTAGCTTACTCCCTGGAACATAGCAGGTGCTTATACATGTTTGTTGAGTAAGTGAATATCTGCTTTGGGCTTGAGCTGGGCATGAGCACAGAGAACCACATCTGCCCTCATGGAGCTCACAATTAGGAAAGTTCACACCTGGTGTGGAAATCATGGCAATGAGAAGAATGGAAGCTGAGCTTTATGCCACGCCGGCTCTGGGCTGCCTGCCGCATGGGCTTTAACCCTCTGCTGTGGCTTCCATTGCAGGGATAGGGCGATTGGGTTCAAGAATGTGGGGCTTGGCTGGGCGCGGTGGCTCACACCTGTAATCCCAGCACTTTGGGAGGCCAAGGCTGGTGAATCACCTGAGGTCAGGAGTTCGAGACCAGTTTGAGATGAGCCTGGCCAACATGATGAAACACCATCTCTACTAAAAGTACAAAAATTAGCAGGAGTGGTGGCAGGTGCCTGTAGTCCCAGCTACTTCAGAGGCTGAAGCAGGAGAATTGCTTGAACCCGGGAGTCAGAGTTTGCAGTGAGCCAAGATAGTGCCGCTGCACTACTCCAGCCTGGGCAACAGAGTGAGACTCTGTCTCAAAAAAAAGGAAAAAAGAATGTGGGGTTTGAAGTCAGCTCTGTCTGAGTTTGAATCTCAGGCTTCCCATCTTCCCTGCTTGCCCTCCCGCCCTCTACATGAGCCGGTGAGCAGGACACAGGGGTGAGGCTGACATTCCAACAAGGTGTGTAGCACCTGCTATAGGGGGTGTGGGTGCCAAGGGAGCTTCTGGGAGAAAAAAGACCCCTGGGAACTTGACTCAAGGGGAAAGACTTGGCTTTACAAATGGCGGGCCAGGATGGAGGGCACAAGACCTGGCTGGGCCCCCTGAGTCCTCTGCCTCGTGCCCCATAGGACCCTAAGGAGGAACAAAGGCAGCTGAAGAAGCAGAAGAACCGGGCAGCCGCGCAGCGAAGCCGGCAGAAGCACACAGACAAGGCAGATGCCCTGCACCAGGTGCGGACAACCTCTTTTCTTGTCTCTGACTCCACTTACTGGCCCAGCCACCTCTTCTCCATCCCACCTATGAGCAGACCTCCCCCAAACTCCTGTATTTTTCTAGGTCACCTGAGTTTGGGATGAGGAAAGCGTCCTGTGGCTGAGATTTGGAAAGTTCTGGGTGTTGAGTACAAACCATGTGCCAGGTACACACACCAGGCTCCAGGGACACACAGGGTTATCCTCAGCCCAGCCGTGTCCTAAGGTGTCCGCAGTCTAGGGGAAGGAAGACAGGAAGTGGAGGCAAATAGGGAGACCCCAACACAATGGCCAGCTGAGACACTGGTTAAAATGCAGATTCCAGGCTGGGCACAGTGGCTCACACCTGTAATCCTAGCACTTTGGGAGGCTGAGGCTGGAGGATTGTTTGAGCCCAGGAGTTCAAGACCAGCCTGGGCAATATAGCGAGACTCTGTCTCTACAAAAATTAAAAAATAGTTAGCCGGGCATGATGGTGCACACCTGTAGTCCCAGCTACTCAGGAAACTGAGGCAGGAGGATCGCTTGAGCCCAGAAGTTCAAGGCTGCAGTGAGCCATGATTGCACCACTGCACCCAACCTGGGCAACAGATTGAGACCCTGTCTATAGAAAAAAAAAAAGTGGATTATTCTTCCTCTGCCAGGTCCCACCTCAAAAAGTGGATTATTCTTCCTCTGCCAGGTCCCACCTCATGAGGCCAGGTGGGTCCAGGGACCTGCATGGTGATCTGTGATTAATCGCCCAGGGGTCAGATTTCAGGAGGTGGCCAAGACCATACGTGAGAACTCTGGTTCAGGGTTAAAATGGGCAGGGTTTCCAGTCCCAGTTGCAAGTTGCTTCCTTTACTGAGCTTCATGCTCATCTGAAAATACCATAGACAGTGGCTTAAACAACAGACATTTATTTCTCACAGTTTTGGAGGCTGGGAAGCCCAAGATCAAGGTGCCAGCCAATTCAGTTCCAGATGAGGGTGCTCTTCCTGACTCGTAAGTGGCTGCCTTCTCGTTGTGTGCTCAGTGCATGTGAGAGGACAGAGTGATCTCTTTCCCTTCCTCTCCTTTTTGAGATTTTTGTTGTTGTTGTTGTTGTCATTTTTGAGACAGAGTCTCACTCTGTTGCCCAGACTGGAGTGCAGTGGCGCCACTTGGCTCACTACAACCTCTGCCTCCTGGGTTCAAGTGATTCTCCTGCCTCAGCCTCCTGAGTAGCTAGGATTACAGGCATGCGCCACTATGCCCACCTAATTTTTGTATTTTTAGCAGAGACGGGGTTTCACCATGTTGGCCAGGCTGGTCTCAAACTCCTGGCTTTAAGTGATCTGCCCGCCTCGGCCTCCCAAAGTGCGGGATTACAGGCGTGAACCACCGCACCTGGCTGCCTCCTTTTTGTTTTAATTTTTTATTCACTTATTATTTATTTATTCTTTCTTTTTTATTTCTTCATAGTTTTTATTTTTTAATAGAGATGGGGGTCTTGCTATGTTGCCCAGGCTGGTCTTCAACTCCTGGGCTCAGGCAATCCTCCCACCTCCACATCCCAAAGTGCTGGGATTACAGGCATGAGCCACCATGCCTGGCCCCTTCCTCTTTTTTCTTTTTTTTTTGAGAGGGTCTTGCTCTGTTGTCCAGGCTAGAGGGCAGTCCACGATCTTGGCTCAATGCAACCTCAGCTTCCCAGGCTCAAGTGATCCTCCCTACCTTAGTCTCCCAAGTAGCTGGGACTACAGGCATGCACCATCACACTTGGCTAACTTTCGTATTTTTTGTAGAGACAGAGTTTCTCCACGGAGCCCAGGCTGGTCTTGAACTCCCGGACTCAATTTATCCACCTACCTCGGCTTCCCAAAGTGCTGGGATTACAGGCTTGAGCCACCGCTCCCAGCCTCCCTCCCTCTTCTTATAAGGCCACCAGTCTTATCAGATTACAACCCTATCGTCTATCCTAGGACCTCATTTAATCTAAATTACCTTCTAAGAGCCTTATCTCTAAATGCAATCACATTGGGGGTTATGGCTTCAACATATAAATTTTGGAGGGAACACAATAGAGTCCATAGCACATAGGTAGTGGCATTGAGTGGTCTAAAGAGGAGATGAGCCAGGCGCGGTGGCTCACGCCTGTAATCCCAGCACTTTGGGAGGCTGAGATGGGTGGATTACTTGAGGCCAGGAGTTCGAGACCAGCCTGGCCAACATGGTAAAACCCCATCTCTACTAAAAATACAAAAATTAGCAAAGCATCGTAGCTAATTAGGCAGCCCCAGTAGCTGGGATTACAGGGACGTGGTAGCTAATTAGCCAATCCCAGTAGCTGAGGCAGGAGAATTGCTTGAACCTGGGAGGCAGAGGTTGCAGTGAGCTGAGGTCATGCCACTGCACTTCAGCCTGGGAGACAGAGAGAGGCTCTGTCTCAAAAACAACAACAACAACAACAACAACAACAACAACAACAACAACAAAAAGCGATGAAGCCTGAGCTTAAGCACAAATGGGCGTTTTCCCAGAGGATGAAGGTAAGAAAATGCATTGGGGACAAATGACACAGTGCTGGCACAGGCGTGGGGAGCAGTACCCTGTAGACCAGGTGAGAGTGAGGACTGGTGCTCAGACCCACGCATCCGTTTATTCCTTCCTTCTGGAAATGCCTATTGAGCGTCTCCCGTGTGCCAGGCACATTTCTAAGCACTGGATATAGAGGTGTAGACACAGTAGACAAACGCCCACCCCAGCCCCACCCACAGGGCTCATATTCTCCTGGGGAAGCCAGACCCACAAACAAAAAGTCCCTAGAGTGGTCAGGATGTCAGATGGTGTTAAATCCTGTCGGGAAAACTAACGCAGGGAAGAGGGAAGGGACGAAATTGAAATTGTTACTCCTTGAGCCTCCTGAAGGTGGCAAACCAATGAATAAATGAATGAGTGAGTGACTCAGTTCCTGGAGGTGAGTTGAAGCCTTTGGAGAATTTAGGTGAAGGGTGACCTAATCATACATTTTAGAAATGTCCATCATTCCAGCCAGGCACGTTGGCTCACGCCTGCAATATCAGCACTTTGGGAGGCCAAGGCTGGCAGATCACCAGGTCAGGAGTTCGAGACCAGCCTGACCAACATGGTGAAACCCCATCTCTGGTAAAAATACAAAAATTAGCTGGGCATGGTTGTGCGCACCTGTAGTCCCAGCTACTCGGGAGGCTGAGGCAGGAGAATCGTTTGAATCTGGGAGGTGGAGGTTGCAGTGAGCTGAGATTGCGCCACTGCACTCCAGCCAGGGCGACAGAGCAAAACTCCATCTCAAAAAAAAAAAAAAAAAAAAATTCATCATTCCACGTGCAGAAACCAGTGTGGGAATGGGGCTGGTGGCTTTCAGGTTGAGTCCAGGGCCAGGCGTGGTGGCTCACGCCTGTAATCCCAGAACTTTGGGAGGCCGAGACAGGCGGATCACGAGGTCAGGAGATCAAGACCATCCTGGCTAACATGGTGAAACCCCGTCTCTACTAAAAATACAAAAAATTAGCCAGGCGTGGTGGCAGGTGCCTGTGATCCCAGCTACTCATGAGGTTGAGGCAGGAGAATGGTGTGAACCTGGGAGGTTGAGCTTGCAGTGAGCCGAGATCGAGCCACTGCACTCCAGCCTGGGCGACAGAGCCAGACTCCGTCTCAAAAAAAAGAACTTTGAGTCCAGGGCCAAAACCACACTTTTATGCAGAACACCTTTGCAACTTCTTCTTGTTATCCAGAAAAGGGGGTGGGGGGACTGAAGGAAGTCGTTCAATTTATTCAGCCCTGTGAGATGTGGATATAAAATTCTTTCTGCATTTTTACCATTATTGTTATCATAAATGGTTATTTAGAACTGCACATTGATTGTGTCTCAGGGGTTCTCAGAACCGGCGTTCAGCAGAATAGAACTTAATAAATGCTGATTCAGGGATGCAGAATTGAACACACTCATGCTGTCGACCTGTAAAACAATCCCCTGAATCCTCCCACAGCGCTCGCAGGGGCGAGTTCTGGGCCCTCAAAAGGTCTGGCAGTGGCAATAAGCAATCTAGGACAGAATGACATCAAAGTTGCCACAGGAAGGCCCTGTTGGGATTTGCGCAGGGAAGGGCGGCGGAAGGGTGCCAGGCAGAGGAAACAGGAAATGTGGCCGGGAAGCAGAGTTCATGTGAGGGTCAGGAAGGGAGGGGAGCAAGAAAGAAGGCGGGAGAGAGGAGACCAGAGGTCTGAGCTGCGGCCACCACACAGGCCTGGAATTCTACCACAGGGACTTTGGTGGGCGCCTCTAAAGGGCTTTAACCTGCAATTAATGACGTGGTTGCCGAATGGCTCCTGTGGGCAAGAGAATAGGTGGTTTGGGGGGCACACGGGTTGGAGGCCTGTGGAAATCCCAGGTGAGAAATGGCACCGGCTGAGGGCACTAGCGGTGGGATGAGAGCAGGTGGATCTGAGCCCCCTCAGGGGGTGGGACAGGGGAGACTTGGTAGGTGGCTATGAAGGGCTGGCCAGAGAGTGGCCAAGAGACCTCACTTGGCTCTTCCAATGGTGGTGGCACCTTTCTCCTGAAGTTGAGGACCCTGGAAGGGGCTAAGGCTCATGCGGGGCCCCTGACACTGGCTGAGGGTCCCCTCCCCGCCCATCTGCTTCTCCGCAGCAGCACGAGTCTCTGGAGAAAGACAACCTCGCCCTGCGGAAGGAGATCCAGGCCCTGCAGGCCGAGCTGGCGTGGTGGAGCCGGACCCTGCATGTGCATGAGCGCCTGTGCCCCATGGATTGTGCCTCCTGCTCAGCTCCAGGGCTCCTGGGCTGCTGGGACCAGGCTGAGGGGCTCCTGGGCCCCAGCCCACAGGGACAACATGGCTGCCGGGAGCAGCTGGAGCTGTTCCAGACCCCGGGTTCCTGTTCCCCAGCTCAGCCGCTCTCTCCAGGTCCACAGCCTCATGATTCCCCCAGCCTCCTCCAGTCCCCTCTGCCCTCACTGTCCCTTGGCCCCGCTGTGGTTGCTGAACCTCCTGTCCAACTGTCCCCCAGCCCTCTCCTGTTTCCCTTACACACTGGTTCCAGCCTGCCGGGGTCTTCCTCTAAGCTCAGTGCCCTCCAGCCCAGCCTCACGGCCCAAACTGCCCCTCCACAGCCCCTCGAGCTGGAGCATCCCACCAGAGGGAAGCTGGGGTCCTCTCCCGACAACCCTTTCTCTGCCCTGGGGCTTGCATGTCTGCAGAGCAGGGAGCACAAACCTGCTCTCTCAGCAGCCGCTTGGCAAGGGCTGGGTGTGGATCCCAGCCCTCACCCTCTCCTGGCCTTTCCTCTGCTCTCCTCTGCTCAAGTCCACTTCTAACCTGGTCTCCGGAGCTGGGCTGGCCCATTCTTTGGGCTCAGGAAGCAGCCTTAGCACACAGGCCTCTCCTCCCTCGCTACTGGGTGCTGCCCTGCGTGGCTGACCAGCTGGCTCAGGATTTCACAGTGGAAAAGGAAGCCACCACTGATGCCTCGCACTGTGACAGGCCCTATCACCACCAATATCATATTTCAACCTCACAGTTGACCTGAGAAATCGAGATTATCACTCCACTTTTTTAGACAAGGAAACTGAGGCTCAGGGAAGTCAAGTGACAAGTCTAAGGTCACGAAGCCTTTCTTGGAGCCCGAAACACCACCCTCTGCTCCTCCTTCTCCTGTCCTGGCCCAGGCATCCTAGGAGCTGAAATCCTGGAAACCGTGGGCTGGTGTGAGAAGGTTCATGCTCAGAGCAGAGAAGGGCTCTCCCTGCTGCTTCGTGATTCCAGGGCCAGAGCCCTGCAGTCCCAGAAACCCCGACCTAGCTGGGGCAGGTCCAGAGTCCAAGCCTTGGTGGGTAGAGGCCAAGCAGAAGCCCTGAAGTGGACTCTTGCTTCCTGTAGTAGTGTTTTCAGTGCCAAGAAGCTGAACCTGTGGGCTGGAGTTGGGGAGAGGCCTGGAAGAGGACCATCTGGGATTTCTACAGCCTGGGTACCCATAGTCACACCAAGGCTTCTGGGAGATTCTGCAGAGTCAGCTTTCCAAGCTGTTCCCAAATAGCTCCCTGCCTCCCCACTGCCCCTAAAGCCACAGCAGAAGAGCCATTCATCTCATAAACAAAAAGCAAGAGGAAAGAATGAGGAAGGACCCTGTGCAAGGTTATTTTCAGGCAGGGATGGGCTTGTATCTGACAGCACCCACCCCTGTGTGGACCCCAGGCCCCTATCACCCTCAGACCCCTCCTAAGCAGTTCCCTCATTGCTGTTTGGCCTGGGCTGACAGAAAGAAGAGCAGGGCCCAGGACCCGGTGGGAGTTCAGTGATGGTGTCTGCTTTAAGAGGGGGTTTTACACTCTGATTCTAGGACAAGCACTCTAAGGCAAATTGGGGAGAGAAATCCTGGCTTTTCACCCAGGTTTCACACACATGTAAATGAAACACTGTCAGTATCTAACACACTCCTGGATACAGAACACATGTCTTGTCACATATGTGATGGAAATAAATTAAAGTGTTTTGCAATTTTTTCTGCTTTGCCTAGTTGCTTAAACCTCTGGTTGTAACCTATAGAATCTTGGAAAGAAGAGAGAATAATAGAGATGGGCAACCCCTCATGAACCGGCTAATTAATCTCCCTCCAATACTACAGATGAGGAAACTGAGGCTCAGAGATGAGATGGACTTGCCCACGTGTATTAGTCAGTGTTCTCTAGAGAAATAGAACCAATAGAGTGTGTGTGTGTGTGTGTGTGTGTGTGTGTGTGTGTGTGTGTGAGAAGAGAGACAGAGAGATTTTTTTTTTATGTTGTTTTGTTTTTTTTGAGATGGATTTCACTCTTGTCACCCAGGCTGGAGTGCAAGGGTGCAGACTCGGCTCACTACAACCTCTGCCTCCCGGGTTCAAGTGATTCTCCCGCCTCAGCCTCCCCAGTAGCTGGGATTATAGGTGCCCACCACCACGCCCAGCTAATTTTTTTTTTTTCGAGACAGAGTCTCGCTCTGTCGCCCACGCTGGAGTGCAGTGGCGCAATCTCGGCTCACTGCAAGCTCCGCCTCCCGGGTTCACTCCATTATCCTGTCTCAGCCTCCCGAGTAGCTGGGACTACAGGCGCCTGCCACCACGCCTGGCTAATTTTTTTTGTATTTTTAGTAGAGACAGGGTTTCACCGTGTTAGCCAGGATGGTCTCAATCTCCTGACCTCGTGATCCGCCCACCTCAGCCTCCCAAAGTGCTGGGATTACAGGCATGAGCCACATGCCCAGCCTCATGCCCAGCTAATTTTTGTATTTTTAGTAGAGACGGGGTTCCACCATGTTGGCCAGGCTGGTCTCGAACTCCTGACCTCAAGTGATCTGCCCACCTTGGCCTCCCAAAGTGCTGGGATTACAGGTGTGAGCCACCATGCCCCGCTGAGAGAGACTTATTGTAAAAAATTGGCTCATGTGATTATGGAGATTGGCAAGTCCAGATTTTTCAGGGTGAACTGTCAGGCTGGAGCCCCGGGAAAGGGCTGCTGTTGCAGTTCAAGTCCAAAGGCCACCAGATGCAGAACTTACTCTGGCTTGGAAAAGGCTAGTCTTTTTGTTCTATTCAGGCCTCCAGTCGATTGGATGAGGCCCACCTACATTATGGAGGGCAACCTGCTTTATTCAAAGCCCACCAATTTCAATGTTGATCTCATCCAAAAACACATTCACAGAAACATTCAGAATAATGTTTGACCACATATCTGGGCACTGTGGCTCAGCCAAGAGGACACATACAAGTAAGCATTGTGCCAGGTTCACATAGCAAAGGGAAGTCACAGGGCTGTGGATGACAGCAGAGCCATGGTCACCAGCAATTCAGGGAAAGCAAACAGGTGGAAGCGAAGCCAAGGTGCTGTTGATTGGAGGTGGGCTGGAATCTGGGACAGGATTCAACATACTCTGGGCACGAGGACTCAGTGGGCGATGAGGACACCATGGTTGTGCTGTATCTGTATACCCTAAAGTATAGCAGGCTCTGTGTTGTTTTACTTGGATTAACTCAATGATGCCTCCAGTAACTCTGTGACGTATGCTTCTCAACCCCACTGTTCAGAAGAGGAAACTGTCTTTGAGCTAGGGCTGTAAGAAAGAGAGAGAAAGGGAAACTGAGGCCCAGAGGTAGTAAGTAATAAGTCCAAGGTCACATAGCTAGGAAACTATATAGACTTGGCTCAACAACCAGGAGCCCTCAGCTGCAGGCAACCCAGCCTTCAACCTTCCTGGGTTCTCATTGCAGGCCCTGACTTCAGCGGCAGCACATGCTAATAGATATGACCCAAGAAGGTAAAACTCTACCCCACCCTCAAACAAATAGATGGGGGTGATTCAATTTATGCTGGTAAACTCATATGATGGACTACTGAAAAGCTGAATAAAGAATGCTTAGCCGGGTGCAGTGGCTCACGCCTATAATCCCAGCACTTTGGAAGGCTAAGGCAGGCGATCACGAGGTCAGGAGATCAAGACCAGCTTGGCCAACATGGTGAAACCCCATTCTAATAAAAATACAAAAATTAGCTGGGCACTGTGGCGGGTGCCTGTAATCCCAACTACTCGGGAGGCTGAGGCAGGAGAATTGCTTGAACCTGGGAGGCAGAGGTTGCAGTGAGCTGAGATCATACCACTGTACTCTAGCCTGGGCGATGGAACAACACTCCGTCTTGGGCGGAAAAAAAAGTTACTTGAGTGGCTGAGGTGGGAAGATTGCTTGAGCCAGGAAGGTTGAGGCTGCAGTGAGCCATGATTGAGCCACTGCACTCCAGTCTGGGTGACAGAGTGAGATCCTGCCTCAAAAAAAAAAAAAAAAAAAAAAATAGAGAGAGAGAGAATTCAAGGGAAGGGTCTTTCAGGAGGTGTTATTCAGGATGAGACCTGACAAGATGAGAATGACAAGAGAGAGTCAGCCATGCAAAGATATAGGGAAAGAACATGCCAGGCAGAGGCAATACCATGTGTAAAAACTCTGGGTCTGGAAAAAGCGCTAAACGTAGGCTGGGCACGGTGGCTCACGCCTGTAATCCCAGCACTTTGGGAGGCTGAGGCGGGCGGATCACGAGGTCAGGAGATCGAGACCATCCTGGCTAACACAGTGAAACCCCGTCTCTACCAAAAATACAAAAAATTAGCCAGGCGTGGTGGCGGGTGCCTGTAGTCCCAGCTACTGGGGAGGCTGAGGCAGGAGAATGATGTGAACCCGGGAGGCGGAGCTTGCAGTGAGCCGAGATTGCACCACTGCGCTCCAGCCTGGGTGACAGAGTGAGACTCCATCTCAAAAAAAAAAAAAAAAAAAAAAGCGCTAAACGTGTTGGAGGAATAGAAAGGAGTAGGCCAGCTGGGCGCGGTGGTGCACACCTCTAATCCTGGTACTTTGGGAGGCCGAGGTGGCTTGAGCCCATGAGTTTGATCTTGTCTCTACTAAAAATTCAAAGCATTAGCCGGGCATGGTGGCATGCACTTGTAGTCCCAGCTATTCGAGAGGCTGAGATGGGAGAATTGCTTGAGCCCAGGAAGTCAAGGCTACAGTGAGGCATGATCATGCCCCTGCACACTGGGTGACAAGACCTGTCTCAAAAAAAAAAAAAAAAAAAGGAAGAAGAGAAAAGAAAGGAGGAGGAGAATCAGGGAAGAGGAAAGGAAAGATGAAATCTGAGAAGAGGCCAGAAAAATTGTGCAAGCCGTGAGAAGGATGTGAGATTCTTCCTATGTGAGTGGGAGAATTTTTTTCTTCTTTTGAGATGGAGTCTCGCTCTGTCGCCCAGGCTGGAGTGCAGTGGCGCGATCTAGGCTCACTGCAAGCTCTGCCTCCCGGGTTCACTCCATTCTCCTGTCTCAGCCTCCCGAGTAGCTGGGACTACAGGCGCCCGCCACCACGCACAGCTAATTTTTTGTATTTGTAGTAGTGACGGGGTTTCACCGTGTTAGCCAGGATGGTCTCGATCTCCTGACCTCATGATCTGCCTGCCTCAGCCTCCCAAAGTGCTGGCATTACAGGCGTGAGCCACCACGCCCAGCCGTGAATGGGAGAATTTTAAACAGAGATGTACACTGATTTTTTTTTTTTTGAGACAGAGTCTTGCTCTGTTGTCCAGGCTGGAGTGCAGTGCATGATATCGGCTCACTGCAATCTCCGCCTCCTGGGTTCAAGCAATTCTCCTGCCTCAGCCTCCTGAGTAGCTGGGATTACAGGTGCCT
Source organism: Symphalangus syndactylus (assembly GCF_028878055.3). Taxonomy (NCBI): domain Eukaryota; kingdom Metazoa; phylum Chordata; class Mammalia; order Primates; family Hylobatidae; genus Symphalangus; species Symphalangus syndactylus. The sequence continues at coordinate 93,744,720 of NC_072423.2, read as the reverse complement.
GCCACCACGCACAGCTAATTTTTTATATTTTTGGTAGGGACAGGGTTTCACCATGTTGGCCAGGCTGGTCTCAAACTCCTGACCTCAATTGACCCAGCCACCTCAGCCTCCCAAAGTGCTGGGATTACAGGCGTGAGCCACCGTGCCCAGCCTCTGATTTTTAAATTCATCTAAAATATATTCAACTCCTCTTTTCAAACACTATCCTAGGCATTTGGGATAAAGAAGAGAACAAAACAGACAAAAATGCTTATATTTAATAGGGAAGCTGGGTCAAGAGGGGTAAGACAAGAAAAGAGGAATTGAGAAGGCCAGGGTGGAGAAGGTACAATTTAAAATAGGGTGGTCGCCCAGGCACGGTGGCTCATGCCTGTAATCCCAGCACTTTGGGAGGCTGAGGTGGGAGGATCACTTGAGGTCAGGAGTTCGAGACTAGCCTGGCCAACATGGCAAAACGCCGTCTCTACTAAAAATACAAAAATTAGCCAGGCGTGGTGGCAGGCACCTGTGATCCCAGCTACTCAGGAGGCTGAGGCACAAGAATCGCTTGAACCTGGGAGGTGGAGGTTGCAGTGAGCCGAGATCGCGCCACTGCACTCCAGCCTGGGTGATAGAGCGAGACTCAGTCTCAAAAAAATAAATAAAATAAAATAAAATAAAAGAAAATAGGGTGGTAAACGTCAGTTCAATAGGAAGACAGTATTTGAAGCCAGGTGTGTTGGCTTCAAATCCCAGCACTTTGGAAGGCTGAGGTGGTCAGATCACTAGAGGCCAGGAGTTCAAGACCAGCCTGGCCAACATGGCAAAACTCAAACTCCTTCTCTACTAAAAATACACACACACAAAAAGAAAATTAGCAGCTGGGCACGGAGGCTCACGCCTGTAATCCCAGGACTTTGGGAGGCCAAGGTGAGCGGATCACCTGAATTCAGGAGTTTCAGACCAGACTGGCCAACATGAAACCCCATCTCTACTAAAAATACAAAAAAATTAGCTGGGCATGGTAGAACATGCCTGTAATCCTAGCTACTTGGGAGGCCGAAGCAGGAGAATTGCTTGAACCCAAGAGGCAGAGGTTGCAGTGAGCTGAGATCACGCTATTGCACTCCAGCCTGGGCAACAGAGCAAGACTCCATCTCAAAAAAAAAAAAAAGAAAGAAAGAAAGAAAAGAAAAAAGAAAATTAGCAGAGCATGGTGGCTCATGCCTGTAGTCTCCACTACTTGGGAGGCTGAGGCACAAGCATCTCTGGAACCCAGAAGGTGGAGGTTGCAGTGAGCAGAGATCACGCCACTGCACTCCACGCTGGGTGATAGACTGAGACTCCATCTCAAAAAAAAAAAAAAAAAAAAAAGGCGGAGGACATTTGAGCAAGGTCTTGAAGAAGGCACTGAATTAGCCAGCTGGAGATGAGTTCCAGGCAGAGGAAATAGTCAGTGCCGAGGCCCGGGGGCAGGTGTGAGCCTGGAACATTTGAGCCAGGAGGCTGGTGTGGCTGGAGGGAATGAAGGAGAGTCAGAGATGGTCAGTTGGTCAGGGATAAGGTGGGAGAGGTAACCAAGGGCCAGATCATACAGACCACTGTAAGGACGTTGCCTTTTTTCCATGAATCAGGAAGCCTGACATTTAAAAAAGATCAGATTGTTCAGGGGTGAGAGTGGAAGCAGTGAGGTGGTAAGAAGAGGTCAGCCCATCTGACAAGGGATTAATAACCAGAATATATAAGGAGCTCAAACAACTCTATAGGAAAAGATCTAATAATCTTTTTTAAAAATTTTTCTTCCTATTTTGTTGAAAGAAACCTAATAATCTGATTTAAAAATGGGCAAAAATTCTGGGCACAGTGGCTCATGCCTGTAATATCAGAACTTTGGGACGCTGAGGCAGGCAGATCACTTGAAGTCAGGAATTTGAGACCAGTCTGGCCAACATGGCGAAACCCTGTCTCTACTAAAAATACAAAAATTAGCCAGAGGCCAGGCGCGGTGGCTCACGCTTGTAATCCCAGCACTTTGGGAGGCTGAGGCGGGCGGATCACAAGGTCAGGAGATCGAGACCACGGTGAAACCCCGTCTCTACTAAAAATACAAAAAATTAGCCGGGCGTGGTGGCGGGCGCCTGTAGTCCCAGCTACTCGGAGAGGCTGAGGCAGGAGAATGGCGTGAACCCCGGAGGCGGAGCTTGCAGTGAGCCGAGATTGCGCCACTGCACTCCAGCCTGGGCGACAGAGCGAGACTCCGTCTCAAAAAAAAAAAAAAAAAAAAAATTAGCCAGGTGTGGTGGCGGGTGCCTGTAATCCCAGCACTTTGAGAGGCATGTGCCTATAATCCCAGCTATTCGGGAGGCTGAGGCATGAGAATTGCATGAACCCAGGAGGCGAAGGTTGCAGTGAACTCAGATCATGCCACTGCACTCCAGCCTGGGTGACAGAGCAAGACTTCATCTCAAAAAAAAATAAAAATAAAAAAAATTAAAAAAAAAAGGTGGGGGGAGGCAAAAGATTCCAGTAGACATTTCTCAAAAGAAGATATACAAATGGCAAATAGACATACGAAAAGGTGCTAACATCATTAATCATCAGAGTAATGCTGATGAAAACTACAATGAGATATCATCTCACTCCAGTTCAAATGGCTTATACCCAAAAACAGTCAATAACAAATGCTGGCGAGGATGTGGAAGAAAGGGAACCCTTGAACACTGTTGGTGGGAATGTAAATTAGTACAACCACTATGGAGAACAGTTTGGAGGTTCCCCAAAAAACTAAAAATAGAGCTACTATATGATCCAGCACTCTCACTGCTGGGTATAGATCCAAAAGAAAGGAAATCAGTATATCGAAGAAATATCTGCACTCCCATGTTGCAGCACTGTTCACAGTAGCCAAGATGAGGAACCAACCTAAGCGTCCATCAACAGAAGAATGGATACGGAAAATGTGGTACATATACACAATGGAGTACTATTCAGCTATAAAAAGAATGAGATTCTGTCATTTGCAACATGGATGGAACTGAAGATCATTATGTTAACTGAAATAAGCCAGGCACAGAAAGACAAACATCACATGTTTTCACTTATTTGTGGGATCTAAAATTCAAAATAATTGAACTAATGGAGATAGAGAGTAGAAGGATAATTACCAAAGGCTAGGAAGAGGATTAGGGGTGGATGGGGGGAGGTGGGGATGATTAAGAGATACAAAAAAAAAAAAAAAATAGAAAGAAAGAATAAGACCTACTATTTGATGGCATATAATAGGGTGACTATAGTCAATAATCATTTAATTGTACACTTGGAAATAATTAAAAGAGTGTAATTGTATTGTTTGTAACACCAACGATAAATGCTTAAGGGGTGGATACCTCATTCTCCATGATGTGATTATTGTGCATTGCATGCTTGTATCAAAACATCTCATGCATGCCTACTGTGCATTCACAAAACTTAAAAATTGACAAAAAAGAAGTGATCAGATTCAGAGTGTGCTTTACAGATAGAGCTGATGGGATATGCTCATGGATTGAGTGTGGTGAAAGGGAGGAAGGAAGGATGACTCTGAGATTTGGGACCTGAGCAATTGATGGTTGGTGGTGCCAAAAACCAAGAAAGGCTGGAAGACTGGCAGTTTGGGGTTTGGTGGTGGGGCTCAGGAGCCCTGTTTTGGCCATGTTAAATTTGGGATACCTATTTGACATCCAACTGGTTTAAATAAGAGTCTGGAGTCTGGGAAATGTCAGGACTGGATAAATAAATTTGGAAGCCATCAGTAGGTTGGTGGACAATGAGAGATGGGCAAGATGACCTCTGAGGGCCTTTGCAGCCTGTGTTTTCTTGTGCACCCAGAGCTCTCAGCCTGATAGTCTTTCCCTTATCACTCCTTCATGCCCAGAATTTGCCCCCATCCTTCCTTTTCAAATGCTCCTTCCTCCAGGAAGCCTCCTGTAATCTTCCAAGATAAAAGTGACCTGCAGGCCCGGCGCGTTGGCTCACGCCTGTAATCCCAGCACTTTGGGGGGCCAAAGCGGGCAGATCATCTGAGGTTGGGAGTTCAAGACCAGCCTGACCAACATGGAGAAACCCCGTCTCTACTAAAAATACAAAATTAGCCGGGCATGGTGATACATGCCTGTAATCCCACCTACTAGGGAGGTTGAGGCAGGAGAATCGCTTGAACCCAGGAGGCGGAGGTTGTGGTGAGCCAAGACTATGCCATTGCATTCCAGCCTGGGCAACAAGAGCAAAAATCCATCTCAAAAAAAAAAAAAAAGTGACCTGCTTTCCTCACCATGCCTTACCTGTGTTTTTCTATCATCTTCCTTTTTGTGTGACTGTGTCTTGCTACCCTCTTCCCTCCCTCAGTGACAGCAACCAGTGTGGCACATAATGATTATGATTATTATTATTAATGAGACAGGGAGGCCCAGGCTGGAGTGTAATGGCACAAACACAACTCACTGCAGCCTTGACCTCCCAGGCTCAAGTGATTCTCCCTCTCGGCCTCCCAAGGTGCTAGATTTTCAGGTTTGAGTCACCACACCTGGTCGACACATAAAGAATACTTTTATTTTTTAATTTTTTACTTTTTAAAATTTTTGTTAGAGATGGGGTCTCACTATGTTGACCAGGCTGGTCTCGAACTCCTGGCCTCAAACGATTCTCCCATCTTGGCCTCCCAAAGTTCTGTGGTTACACGCATGAGCCACTGTCTCCAGCCAATGAGTGCTTTTAAAAAGCCTATGCTGGCCGGGCGTGGTGGCTCACGCCTGTAATCCCAGCACTTTGGGAGGCCGAGGTGGGTGGATCACAAGGTCAGGAGATCGAGACCATCCTGGCTAACGTGGTGAAACCCCATCTCTACTAAAAATACAAAAAAAAATTAGCCGGGCGAGGTGGCGGGCGCCTGTAGTCCCAGCTAATCGGGAGGCTGAGGCAGGAGAGTGGTGTGAACCCCGGGGGATGGAGCCTGCAGTGAGCCAAGATCGTGCCACTGCACTCCAACCTGGGTGACAGCAAGACTCCGTCTCAAAAAAAAAAAAAAGCCTATGCTTTCGGAGGCAGTGGAGCATAGTGGTTAGTGGTGAGACAGCTTAGGCTCCAGGGCCAGATAGGATTAGGTTCAAATCCCAGCTCTATTATTTCCTCATTCAACTTCAAGACTCAGTTTCTCATCTGGAAAACGGAGATTTAAAAATGTACCCACCTACACTCCACCCAACATATATGTGTGTGTGTGTATATACACAAATATATGAATGTATAATGTAGATAGGTGATATGGTTTGGTTGTGTCCCCACCCAAATCTCAACTTGAATTGTATCTCCCAGAATTCCCGCGTGTTGTGGGAGGGACTCAGGGAAAGGTAATTCAATCATGGGGGTCTGCCTTTCCCGTGCCATTCTCGTGATAGTAAGTCTCACGAGATCTGATGGGTTTATCAGGGGTTTCTTCATTTGCTTCTTCCTCATTTTTCTCTTGCCGCTGTCATGTAAGAAGTGTCTTTTGCCTCCCGCCATGCTGAGGCCTCCCCAGCCATGTGGAACTATAAGTCCAATTAAACCTCTTTTTTTTCCCAGTTTCAGGTATGTCTTTGTCAGCAGTGTGAAAACGAACTAATACGATAGGTATAATAGAAAAGTATATGTTCAGCCAGGCATGGTGGCTCACACTTGTAATCCCAACACTTTGGGAAGCCAGGTGAGAGGATGGCTTGAGCCCAGGAGTTCAAGACCAGCCTGGGCGACAGAGAGAGACTGTCTCAAAAAAGAAAAAGATAAAGAAAATTCACTGAGCTACACATTTATGATCTGTGGTGGGTTTTTTTGTTTTGTTTTGTTTTGTTTTTTGTTTTTTGTTTTTTTGTTTTTTTTTTTTTTTTTTTGAGACAGAGTCTCGCTCTGTCGCCCGGGCTGCAGCGTAGCGGAGGGATCTCGGCTCACTGCAAGCTCCGCCTCCCGGGTTCGCACCATTCTCCTGCTTCAGCCTCCCGAGTAGCTGGGACTACTGGCGCCCGCCACCACACTCGGCTAATTTTTTGTATTTTTAGTAGAGACGGGGTTTCACCGTGTTAGCCAGGATGGTCTCGATCTCCTGACCTCGTGATCTGCCCACCTCGGCCTCCCAAAGTGCTGGGATTACAGGCGTGCGCCACCGCGCCCAGCCTGACCTGTGGTTTTTTCTATTATGTCTGGTTACTTTGGAAAAAGGGGGTTGCATGTAAGGAGTAGCTCACAGTCCCTGGCATATAGTAAGTGTTCAGTAAATGTTAGCTACTCCAAATGAATGAAAAAACTCATGACTTGCCCCCAAGTGAAATCCATTAAAAATCAGAACCATGGACAGATCAGAGCCTGTGCTCAGGGAAGGTTGAAGGAAAAACCTCAGGTCTGAAATGGGGGACCTGAGGCAAGAAGGAATCTGAGACCTTTCCTCTTGGATTAGTGGTTCAGTGCCTTCTGGGGGCATTCTCATCCTGCAGGAGAGAGACTATTCCTTGGGGACTGTAAGTGTCTGTGTGTGTGTTCCTGCAGAAATGCATGCCATTTTAAAAGGTCTACAGCCCCGTTTTTCAAAGCAGAGAATGCTGAAGTCTCTCCAGAGAGGCCAGTCCTGCCTCCACTACATCCGACAGCGTACCCAGGCCCTTGCAAGCTTTCCTCCTTGTGTCTTGGCTTCTGTTTATCTGGTGAGGGGGCGGACAGGGAAGAGACTCCAGTCAGGGTAAAAATAACCTAGGACAGATCTCTCAATCATGCCAAGACTCCCAAGTATGACTCCCTGGGGTGGGCCTGGACTCAGTGTCTAGAACAGTTTTCATGGACGATTCTTGGGAACACTTGAGCCTCTAACAGCTCGGTCTTTTGAGTTAGATTCAAACACAAAACGTCGCCAAAGAGAGCTCTTCTGAAGATCTCTGTGGTTAGGGAGGGGACTCCTGGGTTAGTGGTTCACCTCCTTCTTGGAAGTTTCACCTCCTTCTTGGGGTCCTCTGCTTCTGTCCTGTGACAGCCACCAACCATAGGAATCAGCTCCTGTTACTAAAACTGCACAAAGGCCTTCAAGGTTTGGGCTGAGCCTGGAAGGATTTGGAGGCCTCTTTGAGCAAACCTATCCCACCCCATCACCTCCTCAAGCTCCACAAGGCTAATACCTGGATGGTCAATGGGTTTCACAGCCTTACTGTGAGTCAGACACCCAACACACAGAGAGGAAGTGGTAAACTGAAGACTGAATTACACTACCCTAGGGGTAGGGGCAGATCCCCCTGCCCCTACCCCCAGGGTTGCCTCTCTGAGTCAAGTCATTTCAATTCCCCATGGCCCCCTCAGACCAGTCTCTGGCTGGTCAGATTTTCTGAGCTGAGGCCCATTGCCTGGCAGGTAATTGACCTGGGAAGCCCAAAGGGAGGTGGTAGGGGTTGGGGAGCCCCAGGTGCTGCAGGAAATGGAGCTGTTGATTAAGTGGCTCCTTCCCTCAGCCTTGGAGGCTGGGAAGCTGCACAGGCCCAAGAAGCAGCAGCAGCTCTCTAAGGAACAAGACCTGGTTCTGACCCTCTCAGGGAGATCATGGGTCTGCAGAGCATTTCCCTAAGAGCTTCAGGGGCTGGCAGTTAGTGGGGGCCCTATTCCCAGCACTCAATTCTTCCTCTGTACGTGCTAGGCTTCTTCCTAGGACAGGATTTGTTTTGTCCTCTGGGGCTCTCAGACTGAACGGCTTAGGGGGAAGAAAGCCAGTTACAGAATGTGACAGTGTGACCAGGGCCCTGCTGAGAAGCCTTTCTGGGAGTCCCTGGGAGAAAGGGGCCAGGAGAGGGCCGGGCACGGTGGCTCACACCTGTAATCCCAGCACTTTGGGAGGCCAAGGCAGGCGGATCACCTGAGATCGGGAGTTCCAGACCAGCCTGGCCAACATGGTGAACACCCATCTCTACTAAAAATACAAAAATTAGCCGGGTGTGGTGGTGCACACTTGTAATCCCAGCTACTTGGGAGGCTGAGGCAGGAGAACTGCTTGAACCCTGGAAGCAGAGGTTGCAGTGAGCCCAGATTGTACCACTGCACTCCAGCCTGGGCAACAGTGAGACTCTGTCTCAAATAAATAAATAAATAGCCCAGGCACAGTGGCTCACGTTTGCAATCCCAGCACTTTGGGAGGCCGAGGTGGGTGGCACACCAGAGGTCAGGCGTTAAAGACCAGCCTGGCCAACATGGCGAAACCCCGTCTCTACTAAAAATATAAAAAAAATTAGATAGGCGTGGTGGTGGGTGCCTGTAATCCCAGCTACTTGGGAGGCTGAGGCAGGAGAATTGCTTGAACCCAGGAGGCAGAGGTTGCAGTGAGCCGAGATTGTGCCATTGCACTCCAGCCTGGGCGACAGTGGAGTGACACTCTGTCTCAAAAATAAATAAAATAAATAAATAAATAAAGGGACCAGGAGAGGGTAAAGTAATCCTGCCTCCAAGTCAAAGGAGTGAGACAGTAGTCAAGACTAAGGACAACCCTTGAAGGGTCAGGTGGTCAGATGGTTGTGATAAAGCACAGGAATCATGGTCCCTTGAGAGTGTCCCTGCCAGAGTGTGATTCTCAGAAGCACTTGAACTGTACCCACAGCCACGTGTAGCGAATGTTTCATCCAAAGTTTATCTGAGTATGGTCCCTTCCGCCAGCAGCAGCAGCACCTGGGAACTTACTTGTTCAAAAGGCAAATTCTCAGACCCCCAGATCTACTAAATCGGAAACTTGCGGGCTCGGTCCAACAATCTACAAGCCCTCTAGGTAGTTCTGATGCATGCCCAAGTTTGAGAACTAATACTGGTGTAATCTGACAGGACTCCAGAGCTGGATTGCCCAGTAAACTTCCTTCATTTGAAAATTCATCAACATTCATCAAACATGGATTAGCACCTTCTATGTGCTAGATCCCTTGTCAAGCCACATAAGAAGCCCAAAGTGGCCGGGCGCGGTGGCTCACACCTGTAATCCCACCACTTCGGGAGGCCAAGGCGGGCAGATCACGAGGTCAGGAGATCTAGACCATCCTGGCTAACACGGTGAAACCCCGTCTCTACTAAAAATACAAAAAATTAGCCAGGCGTGGTGGCAGATGCCTGTAGTCCCAGCTACTCAGGAGGCTGAGGCAGGAGAATGGCGTGAACCCGGGAGGCGGAGCTTGCAGTGAGCAGTGATCGCGCCACTGCACTCCAGCCTGGGCGACAGAGAGAGACTCTGTCTCAAAAAAAAAAAAAGCCCAAAGTGGTGTAAATTGCAGTTCCCACCCTCCAGGCAGACTGGCCAGTCAATACAAGGACAGGCAAAAAAAAAAAAAAAAAAAAAAAAGGACCTGATCTTCTGGCTAGGGGGATTACAGAGGGCTTCTCAGAGGAGGTGGCATTTGGGCTGGGCCTTGAAAGATAAGTAAGAATAAATAGGCAGAAAATGAAAATGAAAATGAAGAAGCCAGGTTCCAGGAACTTTTTTTGGCGGGGAGGTGGGGCTCGATCTGTCCCCCAGGCCAGACTGCAGTGGCATGATCACAGCTCACTGCAGCCTTGAACCCCTAGGCTCAAGCAATCCTCCCCCTCAGCCTCCCGAGTAGCTGGGAATACAGGCATGCACTTCCATGTCTGGCTAATATTTTAATTTTTTTGTAGAGATGGAGTCTTACTATGTTGCCCAGGCTAGTCTTGAACTCCTGGCCTCAAGAGATCCTCCTGTCTCGGCCTCCCAACGTGTTGGGATTACAGGTGTGAACCATCACGCCTGGCCTCAGGAATATTTTTCTGAAACCAAAATCCAACTTTTAAAAGCATCTTATTGCTGTAGGGATAAATTCAAGTACCTCAGCACAAGCTTCTTCATAGTCTAGCCCGTGTTCCCCCTCAACCCTATCTCCTGCCACTCCACACCTGTTGCTTTCTTTCTTTTCTTTTTTTTTTTGAGATGAAGTTTCACATTTTTTGACCGGGCTGGAGTGCAATGGTGCAATCTCAGCTAACTGCAACCTCCACCCCTTGATTTCAAGTGATTCTCCTGCCTCAGCCTCCGAGTAGCTGGGATTAAAGTGCGTGCCATCTCGCCTGGCTAATTTTGTGGTGTGTTTGTTTGTTTGTTTGTTTTAGTAGAGACAGGGTTTCACCATGTTGGCCAGGCTGGTCTCGAACTCCTGACCTCAGGTGATCTGCCTGCCTCCGCCTCCCAAAGTGCTGGGATTACAGGTGTGAGCCACCGCACCCGGCCACTTGTTTCTTATAGTTAAGTAACACTGAACTTCTTGGAGACAGACACACACACAGCAGGCTATTTTTTGTTGCCAGGCTTTTGCCATGTGCTGGCTGGCTTGACAGATCTGGTATATGTGCTTTGAATTCTGTTGTCATCTGCGAGCATTGCTGTTGAAATGTGCCAGTATGGCAGGCTAAGTCTGAATCCATACAAGTCTCTTTAGCACTGTAAATTATTTCTGAGTTAGGGTATAGGTTTATTAATTCTCAAGAATCCCAAGGGCCCATAAAAAGGTGCTCAACGTTATTAGTCGTTAGGGAAATGCAAATTAAATCTATAACTAGATACCACTACACATCTATTAGGATGGCAAAAAAATTTTAACTGAAAATATCAAGTGCTGACAAGGATGCAGAGCAACTTTCACACTTTGCTGGCAGGAGTGCAGAATGGTACAGCCACTCTGGAAAACTGCTTCGCAGTTTCTTTTTTTTTTTTTGAGATGGAGCCTCGCTCTGTAGCCCAGGCTGGAGTGCAGTGGCGTGATCTCAGCTCACTGCAACCTCCGCCTCCCAGGTTCAAGCAATTCTCCTGCCTCAGCCTCCAGAGTAGCTGGGATTGCAGGCACGCGGCCACCATGCCCAACTCTAATTTTCGTATTTCTAGTAGAGACGGAGTTTCACCATGTTGCCCAGGCTGGTCTTGAACTCCTGACCTCGTAATTTGCCTGTCTTGGACTCCCAAAGTGCTGGGATTACAGAAGTGAGCCACCGCGCCCGGCACCCCTCTCCCCCCGCCCCCCGCTTTTTTCTTCTTTTTTGAGAGGGAGTTTTGCTCTTGTTGCCCAGGCTGGAGTGCAGTGGCGCGATCTCGGCTCACTGCAGCCTCGGCCTCCTGAGCTCAAGCGATCCTAAATTTGGGACATTAATGCCTGCGGCAGAGCATGTCGCCGAGGAATAAAGGAAGGTACCCTGCATAACGCCTAGCACACAGTAAGGACTCTGCAGTCGCTAGTTCCCGACCACACCACGCGAAAGCAGGCGCGAAATAAACAATGGGCTGGTAAATCCAGGAGGGACCTGAAGGCGCCAAGGCGTCCGGTGGGTGGGGCTGCGCGCGTCCTCCCGGCGTCGACAGTGAAATGCGCACGCGCAGACCGCGGCCAGGCCTTGGAGCTGCGCCCGAAGGGGCGGTGGGAAGCGCACTTGCGCGTGCGCAGAAGGCCTGACGGGTGCGCGGCACGAGCCCCGAAGTCGCTCAGGAGCGGGCGAGCCAGTCCCTCAAAACGACTTCGTTCGAGGTTGGCGCCCGCCCTTTTCAGAGAGCACTACTTAGTGGGTATTCCGTCCGGTGCCACTTTTCTGAGGCCGAAGGACCCCTAGTCAGTGTGTGAGACATAGCCTGGGAACCACCTGGGGCTGAGGTAACGGCACACGACGGCCCCGGGCCCTCGGGAAGTTGTCTTTGCGTCTCTGTTTATTTCTGAGGGAAGTTTCCGGGCCGGGCCCCACCCACCGCCCCCGAAGTGCAGTCCCCCCTGCCCCCTGAGGTCCCTTTCTCAGCGCCGGGCTCCCGGGACACCCAGCAAGCTCGCCCAGGGTGCAGGCCGTGCCACTGCAGGTCTCCCACAGGGAGGCCGCGGGACTGGAGCGCGGGTCGCAGGTCGGGAGCGTGCGAGGGAGACCGGGGGGCTCCAGGCCTGTGTCCCCTCCCTCGGGCGAGTGACCGGCACAGAGTACGGGATCCCTGCTGTCGTCCGCCGACTCCAGAGACTGCCCTTTCCCCACTCCACACCCGGCGCCTCTCCCTCCTCCTCCTCCTCCGCCCCCCCCCAACTCCCTCTCTCTTTTTTATTTATTTTTTTTTTTTTGAGACGGAGTCTGGCTCTGTCGCCCAGGCTGGAGTTCAGTGGGGCGATATTGACTCACTGCAACCTCCGCCTCCTGGGTTCAAGCGATTCTCCTGCCTCAGCCTCCTGAGTAGCTGGGATTACAGGCATGCGCCGCCACGCCTGGTTAATTTTTGTATTTTTGGTCGAGATGGGGTTTCACCATCTTGGCCAGGCTGGTCTTGAACTCCTGACCGCAAGTGATCCACCCACCTCTGCCTCCCAAAGTGCTGGGGTTACAGGTGCCCGCCATCACACCCGGCTAATTTTGGCGTTTTTAGTAGAGACAGTTTCACCACGTTGGCCAGACTGGGCTCGAACTCCTGACCTCAGGTGATCCACCCGCCTCGGCATCCCAAAGTGCTGGGATTACAGGCGTGAGCCACTTTGCCCGGCCACACCCCACCTTCTTACCACAAACTTTCCCCAGGAACTAAAGGGCTCCTCTGGTCTATACCCACCCTCCAACCCCGGCCTAGCAGTTGCCATGAAAACAAGATTTTTTCCATTGAAACATTTCCTGTCACATCATGTCTTGATTTGAATGAGTTTCTGGCTTTCAAATGCCTGATTGCACCTTGCAAGTAAATATGAGTCATGGCACTGAGATCTCTGTGCCGCTCCCCAGAGCCTTGATTGAATCTTGGCATCTGGGCAAGTGGGCAGAAAGATGCCAGCAGGTATACTTTGCTGAACATCCTTTTCTTTTTCTTCTTTTTTTTTTTATGACAGTGTCAGCCGGGCACGGTGGCTCATGCCTGTAATCCCAGCACTTTGGGAGGCTGAGGCAGGTGGATCACGAGGTCAGGAGATGGAGATTATCCTGGCCAACATGGTGAAACCTCGTCTCTACTGAAAATAAAAGATTAGCCGGGTGTGGTGGCGGGCCCCTGTAGTCCCAGCTACTCAGGAGGCTGAGGCAGGAGAATCACTTGAACCCAGGAGGTGGAGGTTGCAGTGAGCCAGGATTGCACCATTGCACTCCAGCCTGGGCAACAGAACAAGACTCCGTCTCAAAAAAAAAAAAAAAAAAAAAAGACGGAGTCTTGCCCTTGTCGCCCAGGCTGGAGTGCAGTGGTGAGATTTGTGCTCACTGCAACCTCTGCCTCCTGGGTTCAAGCGATTCTCCTGCCTCAGCCTCTCAAGTAGCTGGGATTACAGATGTCTGCCACCACAACCGGCTAATTTTTGTATTTTTAGTAGAGATGGGGTTTCACCATGTTGGCCCAGCTGGTCTCGAACTCCTGACCTCAGGTGATCCACCCACTTTGTCCTCCCAAAGTGCTGGGATTACAGGTGAGAGTCACTGCGCCTGGCCCATCCTTTCCTTTTTTGAACTCTAGTTCCTTCATGTATGCATCTGCAGGTAGGAAGCCAGTTTCCAGCAGTCTTATCTAGAATCTCTCTTTGGCTATCTCATTGGCATCTCAAACTTGAGCATCTCCAGATACAGACTCAACATCTTGCCCTCAAAAATTTACTTTCCAAGGCTCCTATTTTCAGAAAATGTTGCTTTTACCTCTTCAGTTAGTTGCTCAAGCAACCAGGAGTCATCGCTCTCCCTCACCTTATCAAGTCATTACTGAGGCAGGAGAATCACTCGAACCCGGGAGGCAGAGTTTGCAGTGAGCCAAGATCGCACCGCTGCACTCCAGCCTGGGCAACAGAGCAAGACTCCGTCTCAAAAAAAAAAAAAAAAAAAAAAAAAGACCGAGTCTTGCCTGCCTCAGCTTCCCGAGTAGCATCTTCCAAATCAGTCCACCTTTCCTCATCTTCACTTTTATCACTGTAGACCAGGCTACTATCAGCTTCTGCCTTGAGCTGTAGGAGGCACCTAGCTGGTCTCCTTTCATCTGTTCTTGTTCCGAGTTGTTACCCACATTGCAGCCAGGAGGGAATTTTTTTTTTTTTTTTTTTTTTGAGTCACAGTGATCTGGTCATGTCGTTTTTTTATTATACCCTTCAGTGCCTTCTGATTGCTCTGACAATAGATTCCACAATCCGTAACCTGGCTTATAAGGAAGGCCCTCATCCCTTCTCTATAATTTCTGCCTGGATGATCTCATCATCTATTCCAGTAGTTTCACATACCATCTAAACACTGGTGACTCAAATGTATATTTCCGTCCTGATTTCTGTCCCTTACACACTAGGAGACTGCCTCCTCGGTATATCCACTTGGATGTCTCATAGGCCTCTTAGACTTGAAACACAACTACTAATTTTCCCTGCTCCCTCCCACCCCAAATCTCTTTCCCTAGAATTACTCCCCATCTCAGTAGAGTATGTACCATTGTCTACCTAATTGCAAAGGCAAAAAATCTGAGAGCCATCCTTGATTCCCACATCTAGTCCATTAGTTAAAGTATATCTCAAATCTAACTATTTATTAATTTCTAAAATCCCAAGTCCAAATCAGCAGCATCTTTCTCCTGGACAAGTATAGAAGCTTCTTAACTGGTCTCCCTTCTTCTCCTCCTGTCCCCTTACAGGTCACCTTCCTTTCAGTCACCAGATATTTAGATATTTTGGACCAAGCTTGGTGGCTCATGCTTTTTTTTTTTTTTTTGAGACGGAGTCTCGCTCTGTGGCCCAGGCTAGAGTGCAGTGGTGCAATCTCGGCTCACTGCGAGCTCCGCCTCCTGGGTTCATGCCATTCTCCCACCTCAGCCTCCTGAGTAGCTGGGACTACAGGCGCCCGCCACCACGCCCAGCTAATTTTTTGTATTTTTAGTAGAGATGGGGTTTCACCATTCACGGGATGGTCTCGATCTCCTGACCTTGTGATCCGCCCGCCTCGGCCTCCGAAAGTGCTGGGATTACAGGCGTGAGCCACCACGCCTGGCCTGGTGGCTCGTGCTTGTAATCCCAGCATTTAGGGAAGCCGAGATGGGCAGATCACTTGAGCTCAGGAGTTTGAGACCAGCGTGGGCAACATAGTGAAACCCCATCTCTGCAAAAATTATCTGGGTATAGTGGTGGGCACCTGTAGTCCCAGCTACTTGGGAGGCTGAGATGGGAGGATTGCTTGAGCCTGGGAGGTTGAGGCTGCACTGAGCTGTGATTGTGTCGCTATACTCCAGCCTGGGCGCCAGAGAGAAATCCTGTCTCTAAAATAAAATAGATATTTAGATATTTATAAAGCATATATCAAATCATTTATCTCCCCTTTATAAAATCCTTAGCATAAAATCTGGACTTTTTACAATGGCCTACAAGCCTTACACGATCTGGTCCCTGCCTAACACCCCATCTTCATCTCCCTCCTCTCTGTCTTCATTCTCAATGTTCTAGCCACACTGACCTTTCTGTCCATTAAACTCATCACAGACATCTGCGCTTGCTGATTTTTCTGCTTGGAATGCTTTTCCCCATGATCATTGCTCCTTTCCATGAAGGCCTCAAGTCAGTTGTGTTTCTTCTGAAAGGCCATCACTGGCCATACTAGCTAAAGCAGCCTTCTAGTCATCCTAAATAAAACCACATATTATTTTCTTCATGCTATTTAGAGTACCTCAATTTATATTTATTTATTTATATGTTGAATGTTGCTCTCCACACCTCTTGAAATGTAAGCCCTTAAAGACGAGGGATCATGTCTCTCTTGTTACTTACCAAATTAGTGCCCAGAACAGTGCCTGATGCACTGTAGGGTCTCAGATATGTGCTGACTGAATCAGTTATCTGTATAGTCTCACCTTGTAGCATTGTCTTTCTTGCCCACTGTGTTCGGGTTACTGTACTTCTCTCTTTTGAAAGTGCCATGCTTTTTCTCAACTGAGTACTCTTGTACCTGCTATTTCCTCTACCCACCCCAGACCCGCCATTCACTCTCCATTTGTGCCTCACTAGCTCATATTTTTCCTTTAGAAATTAGTCACTTACTTAGAGTGGGCTTCCCTGACATGTTACAGGGAAACCAGCACTTAGTTTCTTTTTCTTTTCCTTTTTCTTTTTTCTTTTTTTTTTTTTTTTTTTTTTGAGACAGAGTTTCGCTCTTGTTGCCCAGGCTGGAGTGCAGTGGTATGATCTCAGCTCATTGCACCCTCTGCCTCCTGAGTTCAAGTGATTCTCCTGCCTCAGCCTCCAGAGTAGCTGGGATTACAGGTGCCACCACCACGCCCGGTTAATTTTTATATTCTAGTAGAGGCGGGCTTTCACCATGTTGGCCAGGTTCATCTCGAACTCCTGACCTGAAGTGATCTGCCCGACTCAGCCTCCCAAAGTGCTGGGATTACAGGTATGAGCCACAGCACCTGGCCTTTTTCTTTTTTATATATGATACAGATGAGGGCTCACTGTGTTGCCCGGGCTGGTCTCGAACTCCTGGGCTCAAGTAGTCCTGCCTCAGCCTCTGAAAGTGGGATTATAGGGATGAGCCACAACACCTGGCCAAGTATATCTTTCTATAAACCTAGCAAGTACATTTCTTTTTTTTTTTTGAGACAGTCATTCTGTCGCTCAGGCTGGAGTGCAATGGTGTGATCTCAGCTCACTACAGCCTCCATCTCCCGGGGTCAAGTGATTCTCCTGCCTCAGCCCCCTGAGTAGCTGGGATTACAGGCACTAGCCACCATTCCCGGCTAGTTTTTGTATTTTTAGTAGGGACTGGGTTTCACCATGTTGGTCAGGCTGGTCTCGAACTCCTGACCTCAAGTGATCTGCCTGCCTTGGCCTCCCAGAGTGCTGGGATTACAAGGCGTGAGCCACTGCACACCTGGCCATGAGTACAATTCTTATCTCCTCAATATCTCACCAGAATCGGACTAAGGTTAGTAAAATTTGCCCTCTTTATATAAAAAGTCATTTTCTTTTTTCTTTCCTTTTCTTTTTTTGAGATGGAGTCTCACTCTGTGTCACCCAGGCCGGATTGCTGTGGCAGAATCTTGGCTCACTGCAACCTCCGCCTCCTGGGTTCAAGCAATTCTCCTACCTCAGCCTCCGGAGTAGCTGGGACTACAGGCTTCCACCGCAATGCCCGGCTAATTTTTGTATTTTTAGTAGAGACAGGGTTTCACCATGTTGGCCAGGCTGGTCCTGAACTCCTGATCTCAGGTGATCCTCCTGCCTTGGCCTCCCAGAGTGCTAAGATTACAGGGGTGAGCCACTGTGCCTGGCTGTATCAATTGTTAAAGTTGCTTTCTTTGTTTCCAGCTAAGGATATTCTCTCCATCATTTGCCCTTCTGAAACTACTGTTGCTGCTTTTTTTTTTTTTTTTTTCATTTTTAATCTTCTTCCTTACATGTACTGCTTCTGGGCAGCTCACCCAATGGTGTAACCAAAAAAATAAAATGGCCGTCCTTGCCTGCAGTTTTACATCCAAGTGCTTTTTGGGTTCCTGCGGTTGGTAGGATATTTAGAGTGCTGCAGTGAATTCAGCATGATGTGAATTCTTTTTTTTTTTTTTTTTTTTGAGACCGAGTCTTGCTCTGTTGCCCAGGCTGGAGTGCAGTGGCGTAGTCTTGGCTCACTGCAGGCTCTGCCTCCTGGGTTCACGCCATTCTCCTGCCTCACCCTCCTGAGTAGCTGGGACTACAGACGCCTGCCACCACGCGTGGCTAATTTTTTGTATTTTTAGTAGAGACGGGGTTTCACCATGTTAGCCAGGATGGTCTTGAACTCCTGACCTCGTGATCTGCCTGCCTCAGCCTCCCAAAGTGCTGGGATTACAGGCGTGAGCCACTGCGCCCGGCTGCATGATGTGAATTTTAATGGACAGGTTAATCTTCATGTAACAAGCCACAACTACTGGACAGGGTGGTGAGGTGAGACACTATTGCATTTCCAGAATAAGGAGCACATCCTGGACTTACTGGCCAAAGGTAGTTTTTCGTTAGCTGTTAGGATGGTTAAGGTGAAAAGGGAAGATGCATTTTTGTGCAAAGAGTAACTTAAGTGCAAAGAGTAACAGAGAAACTAAGTTAACTTAAGGGTTAATTTAGACTCCTTTCTGGTTTATTGAGTTACCCACTGAGGCCTTTTCATTTCACTTCAGAACAGCTTCCTAATTCTCTGTTAGGTTTAGTTATCCCCCCTACCCCCAAACAAGGTTTAGTTATTCCCCCTATTCCCACCAAACGAAACAAAATTAAGTCTGACACAGTTCTAAGGGCAAATCCATTCCTGCACAAATGGCATTTTAAAGGTTGCATCTTACCAGAAAGGATAGGAAGAAACCTATGAGAAAACAGAATGACGTCAATAAACATGAAAGTATTCTGGGTAGTCTTATGTCATTAGTCTCTTCCTGTTCCATATTTTAACACTTATAAAAAAGACTTTATCCAGTAATCTGTGTACTAAGTACTAGAAAAAACAATTATACATGCATTATTTCACTAATCATCCTAATCACCGTGCAAGGTGAGAAAACTGAGAATAGATAATAGAGCTTTATGATAAACAAATGTGGATGTAACCCTTTATGTCCAAAATTACAATTCTAAGAACTTTTAATCAAAAAGCTTACATTAGGCCAGGTGCAGTGGCTCACACCTGTAATGCCAGCACTTTGGGAGGCCAAAGTGGGTGGATCTCTTGAGCTCAGGAGTTCGAGACCAGCCAGGCAGCAGAGTGAAACCCCATATCTACAGAAAATACAAAAATTAGCCAGATGTGGTAGTGGGCGCCTGTAGTACAAGCTACTTGAGACGCCGAGGCATGAGAATTGCTTGAACCTCGGAGGCAGAGGTTACAGTGAGCTGACATCATACTGCAGCATGGATGACAGAGCGAGACTCTGTCTCAAAAAAAAAAAAAAAAAAAATTTTGCTTTGATGTCTTTGTATCCATAATTAATTGCCTTTGTCACGCAGGGTGGTGAGCGTGACCAGGGTTACAGTTTGGTAAAATGACTGACCGAATGATATGTTGTAATGAAAAACGTGTGTGCCAAAGAAGTCAACAATCTTGAGGGGCTAATCCTGGATTATGTAACTTTGTGGAAGTCATTTCCTTCTTTGGAGAAGTCACTTCCCTGTCATCCCCACCAAAATGGAAGGCGTTTCCAGATATAGGCGTTCATGAGTCTCTAGTTGGACATACAGACTGAATCTACTTCAGCAAAGGTGAACAGACCTCTGAGACCAGCCAAGGACTTTTGAAAGTGGAAGGAGGCTGGGCGCAGTGGCTTACACCTGTAATCCCAGCACTTTGGGAGGCCCAGGCAGGTAGATCACCTGAGGTCCGGAGTTCAAGACCAGGCTGGCCAACATGGTGAAACCCTGTCTCTACTAAAAAAAAACACAAAACTTAGGTGTGTTGGCACATGCCTGTAATCCCAGCTACGTGGGAGGCTGAGACAGGAGAATCACTTGAACCCGGGAGGCAGAGGTTGCAGTGAGCTGAGATCATGCTACTGCACTCCAGCTTGGGCAACAGAGTGAGACTCCATCTCAAAAAAAATGTGGAAGGAGCAGCTAGTCATCTGTCCTCGATCTCATTTCTAAAACATGGGTGTTGGATTCATAGCATCAGATTTTCGTATATTTTGTTACCTACACTCATTAATGGTCTTGAGATGGGGTCTTGCTCTGTTGCCCAGGCTGGAGTGCAGTGGCACAATCTTGGTTCATCACAGCTTCCACCTCCCCAGGTTCAAGCGATTCTTTTGCCTCAGTCTCCCAAGTAGCTGGGATTACAGGCGCCCACCACCATGCCCGGCTAAGTTTTGTGTTTTTAGTAACGACGGGGTTTCACCATGTTGGCCAGCCTGGTCTCAAACACCCGACCTCAGGTGATCCACCCGCTGCAGCCTCCTAAAGTGCTGAGATTACAGGCGTGAGCCACTGCGCCCAGCCCAGTCACTGTATTTTGAATAAGTGCTTATGGAAGCTCTTTTATTTCTCAACACTGTGAAAGACTTTATCAACTGTCACCAGACATATTTAGTAGCAGAGTGCTAAATCATAAGCTCCTTTTGCCTCAGTAGTCAATATTATTATCCTTATATAGCATTTGGCCCTGCTTCAGGTTCTATGTGCTGACCCAGGTGTTTATGTGAAGCAAATTACCAAAATCTTGAAAAATAATTTTCCTTCAAACATCAGTCCCTATGTGTCATTTACATCTAATTCTTGGGTATTTTCAAGGAAAAGTTCTTGGTTGGAATTTTTCAGATTTTGCATTGAGATTAAAGCTAATCAGTTTTGCACATGTGTGCTCTCTGTCTCAAGAATTGATTTCCTGGAAAGTACTGCTCTCTTGAATTTGCTTTTTTGTTTTTTGTTTTTTTGAGTCTCGCTCTATCTCCCATGCTGGAGTGCAGTGGCACGATCTTGGCTCACTGCAACCTCCACAACCTGGGTTCAAGCAATTTTCGTGCTTTAGCCTCCCGAGTAGCTGGGATTGCAGGTGCCCCCCACCACGCCCGGCTAATTTTTGTATTTTTAGTAGAGGCGGGGTTTCGCCACATTGGCCAGACTGGTCTCAAACTCCTGACCTCGGGTGATCTCCTACCTCGGCCTCCTAAAGTGCTGAGATTACAGGCGTGAGCTACCGTGCCCGGCTTTGAATTTGCTTTTCTAGTGAAGCATTTAGGGAGAAACTCTTCAAATCTATCATAAGGGCTAATGTTTATATAATACTCTGGAATTTCCAAAGTAGCTACTTACAGCATTATCTCATTTAATCCCCACATTCCAGGGGTCGTTGGAATCCCCATTTGTAGACATAGAAACTAGGAAATGAAGAAGTTAAGTGACTTGCTCAGGGACTAATGACTAATAGAAGCAGAAGCAGGACTCAAGCCTTGGTCCTCCAATTCCAAATCTTACGTCTTTTGCACTATCCCATACTGCCTGTAAGTTTTCTTCCTTTGTTTTAAAGCCATGATTTGTGGTCATCTAAAAATGCGTGGAGAGTCTGACCCTTCATATGCAAGATCTCATCAACTTAATAATAGTTACTGGGACATAATATCACCATGGCCACAGTACTCAGTGTTGGAAAATAACCCTGTGAAATATTTGAACCATTACTCCTATGTGGTTGTTTGGATACACTGTCTAATCTTTATTTTCAAATGAGGTAATTAGTGTATGGTGTTTGTTTCTGAATTGGGCAGCCAGCAATTAACATGAACAGGCCCTAGCTAGAAGAGGGCTGTTTTTCCTTCTTTCAGACAGCCAGCTGTGGTACAGCACATGAAATTTCCTCTTTGGACTGGCATTTCCAGCAAATGTCCTTCATTTCCTTTGCTGTGATGCCCCATCCCTCTGTTGGGGGTGGGGCGGGAGGCAAGTCATTGCATCCTAGTAGAATCCCCTGGCCAGATGGCAGTGGCTCATGCCTATAATCCAGCACTTTGGGAGGCCGAGGCAGAAGGATCACTTGAGGCCAGGAGTTCGAGACCAGCCTGGGCAACATAGTGAGACCCTGTCTCCAAAAATTTTAAAAATTAGCTGGGCATGATGGTGTGCATCTGTAGTCCTAGCTAGTCTGGAGGCTAAGGTGGGAGGATCCCTTGAGCCTAGGAGTTTGATGCTGCAGTGAGCCATGAGTATACCACTGTACTCCAGCCTGGATGGCAGAGCAAGACCCTGTCTCTTAAAAAAAAAAAAAAAAAAAAAAGGAAAAGAAAAAAAAAAGCCAGGCGCAGTGGCTCACGCTGTAATCTCAGCACTTTGAGAGGCCGAGGCGGGTGGATCACGAGGCCCAGAGATCGAGACCGTCCTGGCTAACACGGTGAAACCCCGTCTCTACTAAAAATACAAAAAAATTAGCTGGGTGTGGTGGCGGGCGCCTATAGTCCCAGCTACTCTGGAGGCTGAGGCAGGAGAATGGCATGAACCTGGGAGGCAGAGCTTGCAGTGAGCAGAGATCGCGCCACTGCACTCCAGCCTGGGAGACAGAGCAAGACTCTGTCTCAAAAAAAAAAAAAAAAAAAAAATTGCCGGGCACAATGGCTCATGCCTGTAATCCCAGCACTTTGGGAGGCCGAAGCAGGCAGATCACCTGAGGTCAGGACTTCAAGACCAGTCTGGCCAACATGGTGAAGCCCGTCTCTACTAAAAATACAAAAATTAGCTGGGCGTGGTGGCGTATGCCTGTAGTCCCTGCTACTCGGGAGGCTGAGGCAGGAGGATCACTTGAACCTGGGAGGCAGAAGTTGCAGTGAGCCGAGATCATGCCACTTCACTCCAGACTGGGTGACAGAGTGAGACCCTGTCTCAAAAAAAAAAACACCACAAAAATAAAAAAAGAATCCTTGTAAGAATTAAGAGTTAAATTTCTGTGGCAGCAATGTAAGTCTCACCAGGTGGGCTCACCACCTACTGAGAAGAGTCATCTGGCACTAAAACATCAAAACTAGCCTGGGTTCCTGCCATGCCTTTAGTGTGGGGCATCAGTAAGTTTTTTCTCAGGATATGATCAGTATTTCCCCTCTGGGGACTTTGCAGTTGGCACAATTATTTCTTTTCATTTTTGACTGCAATTCTAGTCTAAATAGTCTCATGGACTCTGGCTCCAGTCTCATGTCATTCTAATCCCAAGCAGCCAAGATCAGACACTGGGGTATCTCTTTACTGGCAGCCCCAGACTTGAACTTTGGAAACTGTGGGAAATTCCATTCTTTGGGCACGTAGAACTTGTGACTCTACCATAGAGTTTCTACCATAGAAGAGTTTTCCCTGCTGAGTAGAAATGGCATCAGAATAATGTGGAGAAAAGCATAATGAAAATAGTCCTTTATGTGTATATGATATTTTACTGCTTAAAAAGTGATTTTATGTTTATTATCTTGTTTTTTCTTCCTTATAACCCCAGGAAGCAGACTGGCAGAGTGGTTAAGAATATCAATTCTGCATCTGTATTGCCTTAGTTTAAATTCAAATTCCAACATTCATAGCTATGGGCAGTTTACTTCATTCCTCAGTGCCTCAGTTTCCTGACCTATCAAATTTAGACTTACAGGCTTGTTGTGAGGATTAAGTGAGATTAAACTTAGAATAGGGCATGGCAAAAGTTGTTATTGAGAATTGTTATGGTGTAAGTAAGAAAACCAAGGCTCAGAGAAATTAAGGACATTGGACTGAGGTTCACACTCAGATTCTCCTTATTTTGGGCCTGTTTTGTCGACTCCATCTCAGCTGCCTCTGAAACCAATACCATGTATATTTGTATACTTGTACTGATGTATATAACTAGTTTTGATCCTTAGGAACTCTGGATCTCCTCTAATTATTTATTTTTATTTTTTCCATCTCTCCCCTTAACTCCCCACAGAGATGACCTTAAGTGGACAGAGATTCTAGAACAGGAGAAATAAAACAGTAAGTGCTAGGGGTATAGTAGGCACTCTTGGAACACAGGGAAGCCTCACAAGTGGGGGAAAGGAAGAGTAATTGATAGATCTGGAAAATAAGCCATTCCTTGGTGCCACTCAAAAACATTAGTGTACATCCTTATTTGCTGCATTGGTTGTGGCAGAAAGTTGTAGTAATACCTTAATTTCATCTAAAATTGATACCAAACGTCCTCCTAATTGGCTTGTAATTGGTGTATCCTTTGGATTGTGTCATTATTTAACTTGCACCCTCTCTGTATCCACTGAGATTCCAGTGAAAGTGGGGATGGGAGAGAAGAACAGATTCAAGAGATAACTTGGGAGAAACATTTAATTCTAACAAAGACTCTGAGTCATCAGGGCAGATAACTAGTATCATTAGTCTTCTTTTTTTTTTGAGACGGAGTCTCGCTCTGTCGCCAAGGCTGGAGTGCAGTGGCGCAATCTCGGCTCACTGCAAGCTCCGCCTCTCAGGTTCACGCCATTCTCCTGCCTCTCAGGTTCACGCCATTCTCCTGCCTCAGCCTCTCCGAGTAGCTGGGACTACAGGCGCCCGCCACCACGCCCGGCTAATTTTTTGTATTTTTAGTAGAGACTGGGTTTCATCGTGGTCTCGATCTCCTGACCTCATGATCCGCCCGCCTGGGCCTCCCAAAGTGCTGGGACATGAGTCTTCTTGAAGAGAAATGATTTACACAAGGTCATAAATGATCAAACTTGAATTCTGGGCTTTTGACTGCAAGCATAAAGCTTATCCCAACACACTGTATTTTCCCCATGCAGGTAGGAGAATGCTACAAGTGATGATCCTGGTACATAGGCAGTAGTGCTGAGTGCTGGACATTTTACTCATGAAGAGATGTTACAGATTGGGCAGGTTCCCTTTCCTGTAAATAAGGAACAATCGTTAGCTTTTTAGTAATTATCTAATATTTCTATTTTATTTAGGCTATCGTTTGGGGGCAATGAGTTTAAAACCCTTTACCTACCCGTTTCCAGAGACGAGGTTTCTTCATGCAGGACCCAATGTGTATAAATTCAAAATCAGATATGGGAAGAGTATCAGGTAATTTCAAAGGTAGGAGGGTAGCCTGTGCAAACACCAGTTAGTGCTACTGCATTCCCACAGGTCACCTCTTCTTTACCTTCACCCAGTTCAGGAGACTGGTAAAGTAGCATCTTGCAGGGCTCTTTCCCAGGAATTTTATATTCAGTATATATATTATTCATATGAGTTTCTAAATTAGAGACAACTTTTTTTTTTTTTTTTAAAGAAGCAGATCTCGCTATGTTGTCCAAGCTAGTCTCAAACCCCTGGCCTCAAGCAATCCTCTCACCTCTGTCTCCCCAAGTGTTGGGATTATAGGTGTGAGGCACCACACCCAGCCTAGGACAACATATCTTTGAAGCAGTGTTTCTCAAAATTTTACATCTCAGGGATGGGCATAGTGGCTCACACCTATAATCCCAGCACTTTGGGAGGCCGAGGTGGATGGATCACTTGAGGTCAGGAGTTCAAGACCAGCCTGGCCAACATGGTGAAACCCCGTCTCTACTAAAAATACAAAAATTAGCCAGGCATGGTGGTGGGAGGCTGAGGCAGGAGAATTGCTTGAACCTGGGAGATGGAGGTTGCAGTGAGCTGAGATTGTGCCACTGTACTCCAGCCTGGGCCACAGAGTGAGACTCCGTCTCAAAAAGTATATATATTTTTCATCTCGACTGCCTTGCAATTTTTCTTTCTTTTTTTTTTTTTTTCTCCCAAGACAGGGTTTCACATGTAGTAGTGTGATCACTGCAGCCTTGACCTGCTGGGCTCAAGGGATCCTCCCCCCTCCGCCTCCACAGAAGCTAGGACTACAGGCATAGTGCCACCACACCAGGCTAATTTTAAAATTATTTTTTGTAGGAATGAAGTCTCACTATGTTGCTCAGGCTGGTCTCAAACTCCTGGGCCCAAGGGATCCTCCCTCTTTAGCTTTCCAAAGTGTTGGAATTCCAGGCATGAGCCACCCGCACCCAACTTGCACTCTTTAAAATTATTAAGGACCCCAAAGAGCTTTTGATTAATCTGTCAATATTTGTCATAAAAATTAAAGCAAAAATTTGGCCAGGCACAGTGGCTCACACCTGTAATCCCAGCACATTGGTAGGCCGAGGCAAGCGGATCATCTGAGGAGTTTGAGACCAGTCTGGCCAACATGGTGAAACCCCATCTCTACTAAAAATACAAAAATTAGCGAGGCGTGGCGGTGGGTGCATGTAATCCCAGCTACTTGGGAGGCTGAGGTAGGAGAATCGCTTGAACCGGGGAGGTGGAGGTTGCAATGGACCGAAATCACACTGTACACTCCAGCCTGGGCAACAAGAGTGAAACAACGTCTCAAAAAAAAAAAAAAAAAAAAAAAAAACAGCTTATATGTATTTGTAGTTTGGAAAGGTAGGACTATATTAGTAGCCCTCTCAGATCATTGTGGATATTCTTTGACCCTACGACAAAACTGGACAGATTGTAGTTTGGGTTTTTTTTTTAAATTAATGGTAGTTATTTTTAAGATTAGTTGCAATGTGGAATCTGAAATTATGTCATGAACTTTTTTAACTCTGTTACATTAAAATCCACTGGTCTTAGTTGTTCTTTGAATGGATGTTTGACCTAGGATGATTTTTGTTTTTGTTTTGTTTTGAGACCGTGTTTCACTCTTGTCACCCAGGCTGGAGTGCAATGGTGCGATCTTGGCTCACTGCAACCTCCACCTCCCGGGTTCAAGTGATTCTCCTACTGCAACCTCCCAAGTAGCTGGAATTACAGGCGCCTGCTACCACACCCAGCTAATTTTTTGTATTTTTATTTTTATTTATTTATTTTTTTTTTGAGATGGAGTTTCACTCTTGTTGCCCAGGCTGGAGTGCAATGGCACGATCTCAGCTCACCAAAACCTCTGCCTCCCGGTTCAAGCAATTCTCCTGCCTCAGCCTCCCAAGTAGCTAGGATTACAGGCATGCACCACCATGCCCGGCTAATTTTTTATTTTTAGTAGAGATGGGGTTTCTCCATGTTGATCAGGCTAGTTTCAAACTCCCAACCTCAGGTGATCCACCTGCCTCAGCCTCCCAAAGTGCTGGGATTGCAGGCGTAAGCCACCGCACTGGGCCTTTTTTGTATTTTTAGTAGAGACGGGGTTTCACCACGTTCGCCAGGCTGGTCTCGAACTCCTGACCTCAGGTGATCCACCCGCCTGGCCTCCCAAAGCGCCAGGATTAACAGGTGTGAGCCACTGTGCCCGGCCTGACCTAGGATGATTTTGTAACATGATGTGTTTCATTGGTCATTTGGAATATTTTGGTTCACTGAATTATGCACATCCTCCAAATATTGATACATTTCATTATACAGTATCAAAAAATATTTGTTAATATCACCACAATCTTAAAAGTGTTGACATATCTGGAAACTGTCAAACTCAAAATGGTGGACGGAAATTTTCCAAAATTTAAATTTTCACTTGAAAGCCCAAAATTTACTGTTGACAACAAGTATTGTCAGTTCTTTTCCTTGAGTTGACATGCCTATTTTATTCATTTTTAAGAAAGTGTCTGTCAAACTTCCAAGTGTGAATAACAACCTTAGTTTGTCTGTTAGCTGATCATTCAAGTAAAATATTCCATGAAGAAAAGCAGACAGTTCAGTTTGCAGCTTAAACAGTCACACAAGTGAGTTTCCCTAAAATAACTATCATATTTTGGTATGCAGCAGAAGTGCTTTGTGCATACTTCGTGTTTTATCACATAACATTTAAAGAGACGTGTAGTTGAAGATTGAGATTTTATAAAATGATTGCTTTTTTTTTTTCTGCTTCCTCAAGGATATTCAGTGAAACTGGATTTTTTTTTTTCCTATGCAGCAGTAAAGATTACTTTGACTGATAGTACAGCCTAGTGCAACTGGCTAGATTTGTGCTAAGGCACTGGCAATTTTGCCCACCATTGCTTTTGCAATCATGGTTACAAATATTAACACAGTGAGAAAGGCAAATAATACCTTAGTATTATGAAAATAGTTTTACCCTTGAAGACCCATTGAAAGGGTCCCCAAAGCACACTTAAAGTACAACTGTTCTAACAAATGATTAACTTTCACAGTGGGAATTTCAGGTCTTGGCAGGTTGAGAGAAGTCATTTTATGCCAATGTTTAGACCATACTACCTAGGTGATCTCTTCTTCTCCGTGAGCACTGGGTCAGCATACACAGTTTTACTTATGTTTCTTTAGCTCAGTGGAAGTGTTATTTTTGCCCTAGTAGAGTCTACTGTCTCCAGAGCTTTCCTTCATGTCTTACTTGTCTCTTTTCTGTTTACCTTCTAGAGGAGAAGAGATAGAAAATAAGGAAGTCATCACCCAGGAGCTGGAGGTAAGGAAAGAAGCATACGACTTCTGGAAAAGTTACTCTTTCAGCTAAGGATGCATCCACATTCAGGTTTTAATTATTTCCTACATACTGAGTCACAACCTCCACTCGGTAACTTGGCTTCTTCCTGCTACATCTCTTTTGCAAAGGAACTTTATGTTTTTCCATGGGAATTTAAAACCTGTATTCTTGCTCAGTTTTCCTAGTTGAAGTGTCAGCACCTTTGAGGCTGAGAGCTTTTTGTTTTCAACAGAGTTTCCAGCCTTGGGCAGCTCTCTTTTGTTGCAGCTGGCATAGAGAAAGATTCCGGAGGACTGCCTCCTTCCAGGGTTCCGGGAAACCTCACCATCCCAACCACTGCCTGGTACTTGACGTTCAGGAAACTCGACTGTAAATACACAGACAAGGCTGCTGTGTCTTCATTTTAATTGGAAACATTTGCAATTGCCTTATTCCGACTTCATTTTCATTCCTTTCTACCCAGTTCCTCTAGCTTTAGGTTTGCCTACAGAAGAAGACTGAGCAGGTGATCAACTTTACAAATTGGTGGAAGCAATGGACAAGGAGTTAGGGTTCTGGGGGTTGGCCCTGGATTCCAGTCCTGGCGTAGCCACCACTTAGCTGTGTGACTGTTGGCAAATCATATATCAACTTGGATCTTAATTGCCTCATTTGGAAAATGAGAGGTCTAAACTAGCTTTTCCTCTTCTGACTTCACAATTCAGTGATTTATGACTATTGTGATTTCTTAAGACATATGCCTCCACATTTTAAAGCAATTAAATACACTTAAACACAAAACTCGTGAAACCAAAACTGAGTCATACCCTTAAGAAGGTACCTCTTTGGCTAAGTGTTAAAAGATACATTAGGATCTTGCAGGACCCTCAAGGATATCATTATGAATAAGTTATTTTAACATAGGACCAAGAAAATGTTCTACCTGTTTTTGTTTTGTTTTGTTTTGTTTTGTTTTGTTTTGTTTGAGACGGAGTTTCGCTCTGTCACCAGGCTGGAGTGCAGTGGCACGATTTTGGCTCAATGTAACCTCCATCTCCTGGGTACCAGCGATTCTCCTGCCTCAGCCTCCCAAGTAGCTGGGACTACCGGTGTGCACCACCACGCCCAGCTAATTTTTGTATTTTTAGTAGAGATGGGGTTTCATCGTGTTGGCCAGGATGGTCTCGATCTCTTGACCTTGTGATCCACCCGCCTCGGCCTCCCAAAGTGTTGGGATTACAGGTGTGAGCCACTGCGCCCGGCCATTCTACCTATTTTAATTATGAGCAGAGTGGGCTTTATTTCACTTTGCTTCAGTTAACCTGAGCAGTGAAAAGCTCACAGAAGCATAACAGAGAGGAGGGAACACAGACTTTAGAGCCAGTCAAACCTGGATTTGAAGTCTCCATACTAGGATAGTGTCTAGCTTCTAATTATAATAGCTAATATTTATTGAGTAATTACTATGGGAAGTGTTCTGCCATTCACAGTTTGACTCTGGGCAAAATACCTACCCTCTCTGAGTCTGTTTCCTTACCTGTCAAATGAAGTTAATAAAGAAGGCCTGTTTCAAGACTGAGGATTAGAAATAGATGTCTGCAATGCCTGCCACACAGCTCAATAATTAGTAGCTCGAGGGTATTTACATTCAACATATGTCATATTTCCAAGGTGCATTTGATATGCATATATATCTTTCTGTTATGCTCACTAGTTTGGGGTCAGATGTTATCATTCTCTTTTCTTCATTTAGAAAACACTTACTGAGGCTAGGCGCTGTGGCTCACACCTTTAATCCCAGCACTTTGGGAGGCCGAGGCAGGTGGATCACCTGAGGTCAGGAGTTTAAGACCAGACTGGCCAACATGGCGAAACCCTGTTTCTACTAAAAATACAAAAATTAGCTGGGTGTGGTGGCACATAGCTGTAGTCTAAGCTACTCAGGAGGCTGAGGCAGGAGAATTGCTTGAACCTGGGAGGCGGAGGTTGCAGTGAGCCGAGATCGCACCACTGCACTCCAGCCTGGGCAACAGAGTGAGACTCCGTCTCAAAAAAAAAAAAAAAAAAAGAAAACATTTACTGAGAAGCAGGCTAGCCTAGGGGTTAAGACTAGGAGCTCTGGAACCCCGCTGCCTTGGTTCAGGTCTTGGGCCCGCTAGTTCTAGTTATGTAACCTAGACTACATTTTTTCACCTCTCTTTGTCTGTTTCCCCGTCTGTAAAATGGGAATAACAGAATTGCCTATCTCACAGGGTTTTTGTGAGAGTTAAATTAATTAATATGTATAAAAACACAGCCAGGCTTGGTGGCTCACGCCTGTAATCCCAGCACTTTGGAAGGCCAAGGTGGGCAGATCACTTGAGGTCAGGGGTTCATGACCGGCCTGGCCAACATAGTGAAACCCCATCTCTACCAAAAATACAAAAGTTAGCCAGGTATGGTGGCAGGCACCTGTAATCCCAGCTACTCAGGAGGCTGAGGCAGGAGAATCACTTGAACCTGGGAGGCAGAGGTTGCAGTGAGTGGAGACCAAGCCATTGCACTCCAGACTCCAGCCTGGGCAAGAACAAAACTTCATCTCAAAAAAAACAAAAAAAAAGGCCGGGCATGGTCGCTCATGCCTGTAATCCTAGCACTTTGGGAGGCCAAGGTGGGTGGATTGCCTGAGCTCAGGGATTTGAGACCAGCCTGGGCAACATGGCGAAACCCCATCTCTACTAAAAATACAAAAAATTAGCTGGGCATGGTAGTGCGTGCCTATAATCCTAGCTACTTGGGAGGTTGAGGTATAGCACTGCTTGAACCCAGGAGGTGGAGGTTGCAGTGAGCCAAGATTGTGCCACTGCACTCCAGCCTGGGTGACACAACGAGATTCTGTCTCAAAAAAACAAAAAACAGTAACACTTCCCACAGTAATTACTCAATAAATATTAGCCAGTATAATTACAAGCTAGACACTGTGCTACTATGGAGAATACAAAGATAAACAAGACACAATTTCTTTTTTTTTTTTTTTGAGACAAGGTTTCGCTCTGTCGCCTAGGCTAGAGGGCAGTGACGCAATCATAGCTCACTGCAGCCTCGACCTCCGAGGTTCAGGTGACCCTCCCACCTCAGCCTCCCAAGTAGCTGGGACTACTGGCATGTGCCACTACACCCAACTCATTTTTGTATATTTTGTAGAGATAGAGTATTGCCATGTTGCCCAGGCCAGTCTTGAACTCCTGGGCTGAAGCAATCCACCTGCCTTGGCCTCCCAGAGTGCTGGGATAACAGGCATGAGCCACTGCGCTGGCCACAGTTTCTATCTTCTTTGAACACAAACATGAGAACACTGAAGCTTAAGGGTGAAATGACAAGGCTGGGACTGAAATTGAGACTTTTTTCCCCATAGAAATTTAGTAGTCTTTATGATGCCAAATTAATTAGTATAGACTAATAAGCATATAGCTTAATTAGGGACTAATCAATTAAAATTTAAAGTGAGTGAAAAAAAGGTTTGACTTAAACAAAAGCAAAATACTATATATCAGTTAATACCAGTATTATTCATTCATTCAATGTACATTTAGTGAGGACTTGTTATGCATTATTCATGGTGGTAGACACCATAGAAGGGATACTAAGATAAATCAGGTGTATATTCTACTTCAAGTAGATCTCCCGGTAAGGAATATAAAACATTTGTATGTGGAATGTAGTAAAGACTCCAGGCTAACTACTGTGAAGTTTGATACTAACAGTTAATTATAACTTGGTAAATCAGGGAAAGATTTCTGGAGGAGATGGCTTTTGAACTATGCCTGAAAGGATAGGTCAGATTTGGACAAGTGCTGATGGGTGGAAAGGGCATTTCAGGAAGAGAAATTCCCTTTCTATGCAAAAGCATAGAAATGGAGAAGCGGGCTGGGTGCAGTGGCTCACGCCTGTAATCCCAGCACTTTGGGAGACCGAGGAGGGCAGAGCACTTGAGCCCAGGAGTTCAAGACCATCCTGGGCAACATGATGAAACCACATCTCTACAAAAAATAAAAAAATTAGACGGGTATGGTGATGCACGCCTGTAGTCCCGGTTACTGGGGAGGCTGAGGTGGGAAGATCACTTGAGCCCAGGAGGCAGAGATTGCAGTGAGCAGAGATCATGCAACTGCACTTCAGCCTAGCCCACAAAACAAGACTCTCTCAAAAAGAAAAAAGAAAGAAAGAAAAGAAATGGAGAATCAGAACACGTGTTAAAGGAACAGCAAATAGTTCAGTTTTGATACTGTATAGGGTATGTGAGTAGCAGTGACAAATATAAACAAAGATTGGCTGAGACTCAACAGTGTTAAAGTCATTTCAAATATGTTTTTCAGGATTCTGTCCGCGTGGTCTTGGGAAACTTGGACAATCTTCAGCCCTTTGCTACAGAACACTTCATTATATTTCCCTGTATCCTTTTTTTTTTTTTTTTTTGAGATGGAGTCTTGCTCTGTTGCCCAGGCTGGAGTGCAATGGCATGATCTTGGCTCACTGCAACCTCAGCCTCCCAGGTTCAAGCGATTCTCTTGCCTCAGCCTCTTGAGTAGCTGGGATTACAGGCATGTGCCACCGCACCTGGCTAATTTTGGTATTTTTCGTAGAGGCGCTATTTCACCATGTTAGCCAGACTGGTCTTGAACTCCTGACCTCAGGTGATCCACCCGCCTCGGCCTCCCAAAGTGCTGGGATTACAGCCATGAGCCACTGCGCCCAGCCTATCCTTTCTTTTCTGGCTGGAAATGAGCTACAGCTCACATTTTAGACTCAAATGGAAGTAGCAAAACCATAGGCAGTTTGGAGGGTAGGTCAGGGGAAGGAGAGAGAGTCTCATCCCTAAAATGGTACTTAGGAATGCATACTGGCATCTTTCCTTACTCCTTAGCACCATTTTCCAGATAAAAGCAAATGGGAGAGAGTTTCCCACCTGAAATTCAAACATGGGGAAATTATCTTGATCCCCTACCCATTTGTTTTTACTCTATACGTGGAGATGAAATGGTTCCATGAAAACCTGTCACCTGGTAAGTGGAATGATGTGAATGTGGATGGCAGAGAAGAAAATTATTTAGCCGTGCCAGCTGGGTATGGCGAAATGGGCTACCAGATTGGGCTCCAGTCATACAGTGCACAGGTCAGGATCATGTGCTCCAGGCCAGAATGACCAGTTCAAATACTGGTGGTCCTGCCACTTAATAGCTGTGTGAAGTTAGATAAATTAATCTTTCTGTGCCTCCCTTGTGAAATAGTGAAGAATAATATTACTACCTATATCACTGAGTTGTTAAAAGGATTAAATAAATACTAGTAGATGAAAAGTACAAAGCCTGACTTAATCACTGAATGAAAGATAACTATTATATAAACCCTTCCATTAGAGAGAATTCCATGATTTTCTCCTTAGAGCTGTCTTAAAGGTATCTCCCAATTTTATTTTTATTTAGACAGGGTCTCACTCTGTCACCCAGGCTGGAGTACAGTGGTGTGATCATAGTTCACTGTAACCTCTAACTCCTGGGCTCAAGTGATCCTCCTGCCTCAGCTTCCCAAGTAGCTAGGACTATAGGTGTGTGCGACCACCCCCGGCTAATTTTTTTTTTTTTAGTAGAGACAGGGGTCTGACTATATTGCACCGTTGGGTCTCAAACTCCTGGGCTCAAGCGATCCTCCCACCTTGGCCTCCCAAAACACGGGGATTACAGGCATGAGCCACTGTGCCTAGCCCAAATTTTTATTCTCTGAAGGCCATGGGCGTTTTTGTTGATTGAGGGACAAGTAAACACCTACCCTTTTGATTTGAAAAGGGGTGCAGGCTGGGCATGGTGGCTTATGCCTGTAATCCCAGTACTTTGGGAGGCCAAGGCAGGAGGATCACTTGAGGCCAGGAGTTCAAGACCAGCCTGACCAATACGGTGAAACCCCATCTCTACTAAAAGTAAATTTAGCCAGGCATGGTGGTGTGCACCTGTAATCCTAGCTACTCAGGAAGCTGAAGCAGAAGAATCGCTTGAACCCGGGAGGCAGAGATAGCAGTGAGCTGAGATCACGCCACTGCACTCCAGCCTGGGTGGCAGAGCAAGATGACATCTGAAAAAAAAAAAAAAAAATATATATATATATATATATGTATATGATGTAGCCCGGCATGGTGGTGGTGCATGCCTGTAGTCCCAGCTACTCTGGAGGCTGAGGGAAGAGAATTGCTTGAACCTGGGAGGCAGAGGTTCTGGTGAGCCAAGATCACACCACTGCACTCCTGCCTGGGCAACAGAGCTAGCTCTGTCTCAAAAAAGGAAAAAGAAAAAAGGGGTGCAAAGGCCTTGCCTCAAAATATCTCCCCTTTTCATTTGTCACAGGTAGCTGAAGTTCTACTTTTTTTCTTTTTTAGTAAGGATCGTCCCCTCCCTTTTCAAACCCTTTCTAGCTCGTAGATTACAATCATTCTGAAACGGGAGGAAGAGAGTTTGAAGACACTATTTTTAGGGAAAATGGTACCAGGTAGAAGGGAGAAGGGCACATGAGGAGTCTTTGTCTGGGGTCAGTTCCAAGAAATAAATAGTAGCCAGAAATCCAGGTAAAACAGCATTGTGGCTAGGCCTGGTGGCTCACTTCGGGAGGCCAAGGCAGGTGGATCACCTGAGGTCAGGAGTTTGAGACCAACCTGGCCAATGTGGTGAAACCCCTCTCTCTACTAAAAATACAAAAATTAGCCAGGTGTGGTGGCATGTGCCTGTAGTCCCAGCTACTCGGGAGGCTGAGGGAGGAGAATCGCTTGAACTCAAGAGACGGAGGCTGCAGTGAGCCGAGATCGCACCACTGCACTCCAGTCTGGGGGACAGAGACTTAATCTCAAAAAAAAAAAAAAAGTCTTAAGTCTATTATGACACTCAAATTTCCTATTGTAGGGAAACCAATAAGTGACAGTCCTCTTGGGTTGGTAAGTTTACCTTTTCCGTACAAAATGAAAATTGCCTTTATCACCTTCTTTTGTCCAAAAAGTCCTGCTCTTGCCTCTTCCCCTTACTTTGCCCCTCAGTTGCTGCCCAGGTCCAGTCAGAATTGTAAACATAAGACCATATTTTCACCCTTGGCTAGATTTCTGAGACCATGTCTGTAATAGAATGTCTATTCTTTCTTGCAAAGCTGGTGTTAAAAGTTGCCTTTGGCAGTTTAAAGATGGGGAGTTTTCTTCACTGTGCCTTCATGAGCTGTGAGCAACTCTGGAAAGGAGGAGTAACAGGCATCTGCTTCCTCCTGAAGGTCCCAGCTGAGAAGACAGCAGTAGGAGCTGTGATGAGGAAACGAAAACACATGGACGAGCCCAGCTCCCCCAGCAGGCCAGGGCTGGACGGGTCAGTGGTGCGGGGAGAGAGGCTCGCTCCTGCGTCCTAGTTAGGCTTTGCCAGCTATTACCGTTGGTTAATCCTGTCCTTGGGCGAGTCACTTTCTTTTGCAGGACTTCATCAGTATCTGCCTATTACAGTGGGTGGACTAAGGAAAGGGAGCAAGTTAATATTTACAATATAATTTGAACACAGTCCCTTTTTCAGCAAAGTATGATTTTTCTTTTCAAGATGAAGGCTGAGAAGAAATACAATCTGATCTAAACAATTGAATTCAGCACATTCAGTAATACTTACTATGTTAATGTCACCAGAAGGCACAAGACTTATGAAGTCTCAGAATATTTACAAAAACATAGGGAAACTCTTGAAAGAGTAAGAACAAATAAAATATAATTCTATTTTACCCAGTGAGCAGTTAGCTTTTGGAACCTTAAGATGCAGTCCAGACTAAAATATAAATGTTTGCAAGAGGGTATGTATCAATCATTGGGTGGAGTGCTGTGATATTAGGGGGAATGTTGAGTACATCCCTAACATATTGTGGAGGCCACTTATGTTCTTCTTTCAATTCTCTATCAGGGACAAAATGAGTCAGTAAGACAATTCAGTCATTCTTATTAGCACCCTAGAAAGCTAATAACAATGCTGCTGGAATAATCCAAGGTGTGGTTTGTTCTCTAGCCCAAGATGCTTCCACCCTGGGCCCACAGAGAACAGCTACCCTTTTCCTGGGACTCTGTGGACCCCTAGACATACAGGAGAAATAAGGTAGACCACTAGGAAGCTGACCCCATGCTCTCCAGATGCACATGTAGGTGAAGAGGTAGGGAGCTCCTTTCCAAGCTAGGTGGAATGTGAGGGTACTTGGAGGTATGAAGCTTTGCTCTGTTCCATTCGACTGAATTTTCCATGCAAATTAGGTCTCAGATCTTCCCTTTCTCTGGGTTTTGATGCACAATCAAGTATTTCAAAATCTGATACCTGCTGTCAATCACATTTTCACTTTCTCAAATCCCAGATCCCTAAGTGTCTCAAACTGGGATTCTGCTGTGAAGTAAAGCAGCACCCAAAGAAAATTTGGCCACCCAATTTATTCTGCCAGCCAGGAGTAGTATAAAAA
This sequence comes from Symphalangus syndactylus, assembly GCF_028878055.3. Taxonomy (NCBI): domain Eukaryota; kingdom Metazoa; phylum Chordata; class Mammalia; order Primates; family Hylobatidae; genus Symphalangus; species Symphalangus syndactylus. The sequence continues at coordinate 93,708,429 of NC_072423.2, read as the reverse complement.
TAGCCAACCTGCTGAAATATTCATTTGGGCCACATTTGCTTGAATGTAGTGATATTGCCTCTGCCAGTAACATTTCCTGCATATTTTCCCCCCACCTCAGGGCCAAGATAGGGACTTCCAGCCAAGGACCCAGCAAAAAGAAGCCCCCTGTGGAAACCAGGAGAGTAAGTACTAAAATGGAGCCTTAGAGGCTGTTAGCTATTCCTGTTCCATTACAAGTCAGGATTCCGGTTACCAGCACATCTTGGTTTTTCGTGCAGATTGAATTGACTGAACTCATTCTTGGATTTCACTGTCTGCAGAATAACATTCAACTATTATGCCCTTGTCACAACGCATCCCAAAGTGACTGCATAATACATGCATCGATGAATTTTTTTGTTAAAAAGTCCTCTCTTTGCCTGGTACGGTGGCTCATGCCTGTAATTCCAGCATTTTGGGAGGCTGAGGCGGGCGGATCACCTGAAGTCAGGAGTTCAAGACCAGGCTGGCCAACCTGGTGAGACCCAGTCTCTACTAAAAATACAAAAAATTAGCCAAGTGTGGTGGTGGGCTTCTGTAATCCCAGCTACTGGGGAGGCTGAGGCAAGAGAATCTCTTGAACCCAGGAGGCAGAGGTTGCAGTGAGCCAAGTTCATGCCACTGCCCTCCAGCCTGGGCAACAGAATGAGACTCCATCTCAAAAAAAAAAAAAAAAAAATCCTCTCTTCTCAGCTTAAAAAGCTACTTGTACTCTGCAGTTGAAATAAGAAAATATGTCTGTATAGAATTAAGGTGGGATCCAGTATAGAATTTTCCCTTTAGGAAACTTTGCCTTCATCTACACTGGGGTCTGAGTCTGGGAACATCTAGTTTGTTTTTTTGTTTCTTTGTTTTTTGAGACGGAGTCTCACTCTGTCACCCAGGCTGGAGTGCAGTGGTGCGATCTTGGCTCACTGCAAGCTCTGCCTCCCGGGTTCATGCCATTCTCCTGCCTCAGCCTCCCGAGTAGCTGGGACTACAGGCGTGTGCCACCACGCCCGGCTAATTTTTTGTATTTTTTAGTAGAGACGGGGTTTCACCATGTTAGCCAGGATGGTCTCGACCTCCTAACCTCGTGATCCACCTGCCTCGGCCTCCCAAAGTGCTAGGATTACAGGCGTGAGCCACCGAGCCCGGCCAGAACATCTAGTTTTAACAAATGAGCTAGGCATGTATCAGCACTGATAACTGGTAAGAGAAAACTTCTAGAGCAGTGAAGGGCTGGCCCCTGATGGAATTAGATTTCATTTATGGGGTATGTTTCCCATTTAGATATTCATATATCTGATACCCTTCCTCCATTTCAGGACTTCTTTTCTATATATTCTCTAAAATAGTGACTTTTTCTTGTTCTCCCCTCTTTAAATAGCTGTTAGCTGGTATCCATGCCTTAAAGATCCACACTTGATCTTAGCCAAAAGGCCGAGAAGCGATGCCTTAAAGATCCTTTCTTTTTTTCTGTATGTCTCCAAAGTTGCTGTGACCCTAAGTATCCAAACACAAACAACTCACTTTCTTCACCTTCCCAGGACTCATAACATGAGCAGTTATCGAGTAAACATTTACATATGCATTCATTCAACAAATTTTTTGTTTTGTTTTGTTCTGAGACGGAGTCTCGCTCTGTCGCTCAGGCTGGAGTGCAATGGCGCGATCTCGGCTCACTGCAAGCTCTGCCTCCCGGGTTCACACCATTCTCCTGCCTCAGCCTCCCGCGTAGCTGGGACTACAGGCGCCCGCCACCACGCCCGGCTAATTTTTTGTATTTTTTAGTAGAGACGGGGTTTCACTGTGTTAGCCAGGATGGCCTCGATCTCCTGACCTTGTGATCCGCCCGCCTTGGCCTCCCAAAGTGCTGGGATTACAGGCGTGAGCCACCACGCCCGGCCTTTTTTTTCTTTTTTGAGACAGGGTCACACTCTATTGTCCAGGCTGGAGTGCAGTGGTGCAATCTTGGCTCACAGCAACCTCCACCTCTCAGGCTCAAGTGATCCTCTCATTTCAGCCTCTAGAGTAGCTAGGACTACTGGCATGTGTCATCACACCTGGCTGATTTTTGTATTTTTTGTAGAGATGGGGTTTTGCCATGTTGCCCAGAATGCATTCAACAAATTTTCATTGAGTGTCTACTATGTGCCAAGTACCAGGGATACACCAACAATGTACAGCTAGGCAGACAGTTACTGATAGATGTGTCATGTGCAGGGGTAGAAGGAAGCACAGGATACAAAGGGAGCATAAAGTGGCCAGGAGGGAAGGATTCCCAGAATAGCTTAAAGTCCAGTGCTGAGAAATGTTACTGGAGAAGTCCGAATGGACTGGATCATGAAAAGCCTTGAGACTACCTTCAAGATCACAGGAATTCTGTAAAACATTTTTAAGTAGAAAAATGAAGTTATTTTCATTTCTAAAGGATTGTTCTGTCTCTTTCTCACAAGGCATTGTGTTGGGTGCTGGGGCACACACAAACATATGTAAACCCTGATTTCTTTTTTCTAGGAGCTTGTAATTTAGTTGGGGAAGGAGTATATCCTTGGGGATTTATACCTCTGCCTCTGTGTGCAGAGGAAGAGTCCAGGGCCCCAGTTGTGCTGTGGCCAGCTGGCCCACTGAGTGATTTTGGGCAGATAGTCAACCCCTTCTATGCCTCCCATCCTTTAGGGGGTAAGAAAAAGAAATGAGAAAGTACATGCGGAGTACTTGAAGCTCTGGAGAACAAAGACACTTTATACAACCAAGATAATTATTATTAAAGGAACATTTTCCATGCTCTCTACCCTTTGTATCTTCCTATTCTTAATTTGACACATCATCTCCCTCAAGAACAGTACCCACAGCTTCTTACTCAACATAATTACCTTTTCAACCTGATTCTGGCTTTAGAAAAAACTCTAGTAAAAGGAACATGTTTATTGATTTTGACTCAAGGCCCAAAGACATTCACCATCATGGACCCTGTTCCCAGGAAGATGATTTCTCCTAAATTAAGGTGATCACAGTGACTCTCAGTGTAAGTCACTTGAGCTGGAAAAATTGAATTTGCTCCTATGGTCCATTGCTTAATATGTTCTGCCCCCTTTGCAGGGAGTTAGGGTGTAGGATCACAGTCACTGTGCATGTGCATGTCTGAACACATTGGGAGCCTGTGTGGGGAAAGCTTAGAAGAATACAACATGTACCTCTGTTTCATAAGAAGTGTTTAGGGAGAATGCGAAGGAAGAGAAAACCCCCTTGCCTTTGTTACTTCAGGTCCCAGATCTAGAGATCCAGACTTTGGAAGGATAAAAAATGGGAGGGAGCAGATGAATGGCCCAGAAATGAAACAGAGTAACTGCACGTCGCATTTTGTTGTTGTTGTTGTTTTGCTATATCTGTTTGAACTGCACTTCTAAACAGATCTGGTCCTGAACATACGGAGGACAGTCTTGCATCAGGTTTTCAGAGTATTATGTTCTGATAGAGGTCCAAGATGATACCTTCAGTCTGAATTCCAGCTATAATATTTTTCCTCTCTTAAGACTTTTTCTTGAGAAGACATCTCTCAAGATTTTGAGAGATCACAAAAAGGCTACACTGTCTTGTGAGGAGACTCTTCCCTGGTTCAGAGGTAGGCTGTACCTCTATCCCAGGGCCTTTGCCCTCCTGTTCCTCCTCCCACCCTTAACAGATGCTTTCATTAGGGCTACTGTATGCAGCAGAATTAAAGCCCCAAACCATAGTTTCATTAAATTTGTAAGAATCATTCCCTCAAGCCAGAAACCAGAGCTTGGCCCTCTAAATTCCATCTCCACTCTCTATAGAAAAGGTAAGAATGGTCTCCTTCCTCCCCAGAGTTCCCTGTTGCTTTTATAGGAATATGACTTCGGTGGCTGCCCATGTGGTCTGGGATTTGAGCGGTTTGTGAAGAGGCTTAGTTCAGAGATATATGCCATTCTAATCCGAAGTTTATTCTTAGGATGGGGGCTAGTCCTAGCTTTTCTAGAGACTTGCCATGCCTCTGCCTCCCAGAACCTACCTTTACAGTCTGCAGCCCCTTGCTCTAGAACTCTTCGCCATGGGAGCTAAGCTATGAGGTTGCAAAGCCTTAAGAATGATACAATGGACTTTGGGGACTTGGGGGAAAGGGTGGGAAGGGGGTGAGGGATAAAAGACTATACATTGGGTATAGCGTACACTACTTGGGTGATGGGTGCACCAAAATCTCAGAAATCACCACTAAAAAAACTTATTCATGTAACCAGCCACCACTCACTCCCCAAAAACCTATTGAAATAAAAAATAAATTTTAAAAAATGGGAAAAAAATTCACAGAACTGCACACCCAAAAGAAAAAAAAGAACTCTTCACCAGCAAAACAGCTTGAGGAGCTCCATCACTGCTGGGTAAAGCCCCTAGTTTCTGACTGGGCGAAGAGAGTAGTAGCCAGTGGCAGAGATTCCCAAAGAAAATATAATAACCATATTTCTGATTATCAGGGTGTTTACTGGAAAATGTTGTGGGCCTGGAATCAGGTTGTAAAATGTCCTCTTCAGAGTACAAAGAAATTTCTATAAAGCAGCAGCACATGGAGAAATAATAAGATTGTGTTATATTGTGCTGGTTGCTAATGCCACAGTCATGTTTCTACCATGCCTGGCTCTAGCCATGCTGATCCTATTTATTCTTTAATGGCACTGTGCCCTCATATATCATGTCCCTGTCTGGAATGCCCTGCTGTGACTGACCACCTCCTCACCCCCATTATGACAACATCCCACTCATCCATCAAGGCTCCATTCAAATTTCACTTCCCCTGTGAAGCCTTCCTTGACTAACGCCACCTGCTCCATTAATGTCCTTTCAGCAACCACAGCACTCTATATGGATTCGTTGGGTGGTCTTATTACACTCTTTTTTTTTTTCTTTTTCTTTTTCTTTTTTTTGGGGATGGAGTCTCGCTCTGTCGCCCCAGGCTGGAATGCAATGGCGCGATCTTGGTTCACTCTGCCTCCTGGGTTCAAGCGATTCTCCTGCCTCAGCCTCCTGAGTAGTTGAGATTACAGGTGCCCGCCAGCATGCCCGGCTGATTTTTTTGTATTTTTAGTAGAGACAGGGTTTGACCATGTTGGCCAGGCTGGTCTCGAACTGCTGACCTTGGATGATCCATCCGCCTTGGCCTCCCAAATTGCTGGGATTACAGGCATGAGTCACCATACCCGGCCATCACACTGTCTTGACTTAGTTTATGTCCATTTTGCTCCATAGATTATACATTTCTCCAAGGTAAATTTAAGGTCCTCCTGATTTCTGAAACCTCAATGTTCTGTCCTTGGTAATAGTAGGTACTCAGTAACATGGGATGATAAGTTAATCCCAGCTTGATTTATTCTTGGCTCTTAAATCTTATGGTTTTAGAGGGACAGTAGTTTGGATGTTGAGATGAAAAAAGGACAGTCCTGGCCAGGCGCGGTGGCTCACGCCTATAATTCCAGCACTTTGGGAGGCGGAGACGGGTGGATCATGAAGTCAGGAGATCGAGACCATCCTGGCTAACACAGTGAAACCCTGTCTCTACTAAAAATATGAAAATTTAGCCGGGTGTGGTGGCGGGCACCTGTAGTCCCAGCTACTCAGGAGGCTGAGGCAGGAGAATGGTGTGAACTGGAGAGGCAGAGCTTGCAGTGAGCTGAGATGGTGCCACTGCACTCCAGCCTGGGTGACAGAGTGAGACTCAGTCTCAAAAAAAAAAAAAAAAAAAGAAAGAAAGAAAAGAAAAAAGGACAGTCCTATGGAAAGAAATGGAAAGAAATATAGAATCTGTCTAGGCAGTCAGAAGCCAGGCCCCAGTGCTGATGTGAAATCAGTTCACCAGCAAATAGCATTCAGATCGCCAGGCAGTGTAGGAGGAAAGTTTAAGACTTTTCTTGGTCTTCTTTTTAACAGAATAGGGAAAGAAAAACCCAACAAGGATTGCAGGAGACTCTGGCCTCTGATATCACTGATGTCCAGAAACAAGGTAGGTCCTGGGAAATTTCCATTTATTCTCCTTTAATAATCACCCTTTCCCTTGTAGTTCTCTGATATGTAGAGCAGCACAGAGCTGAGTCTGGGTACCCTCAGTGGGTAATGTGCCTTGCTCCCGTGGAGGTGCTTGTTAGCCATCCTCTGGTCTGGGGGCCTGTCCTAGAGTAATAGAAGCCCCCCAGCTCCCAGAAGGAGTGAAGGGAGGTAGTGCATGCCCTTCCTCTGCTTCTGATAGTGAAGTTATGCTCTCACTATTTCAAAACATTTCCGAGTGAGGTGATAAACTTTATAGAAATGTTGAGAGGGATGTGTTTCCCTTTTCTGTACTGTTGGAGAATGATCTCTTCCCTTTGAGGCATTAGAGTTAATATTGAAGTTACAAATGGATGCTTTGCAAGGGCTGGGAATGCATGTCGAGCTATTGCCCTCCCTACTTGCTGATCTTTTACCCAGCACGAGGATTCAATGTGGACTGCAGTTATCACAGAAACAGGGATGTAGGCCAGTGAGTCCTTCAACAACTTGTCATTTTATGTGAAGACATACCAGCCGGAGTGTATGGCTGGAACTTGAGCTGTGTAAATATCCCAGAAGCTTGACTGAAAATACTCTGAGGTCAGAATAGCATCTTACTGAGCTGAGATGAAATTGGGAAGGTCAGAACAAACAATTCACCTGACTTTAAAGAACTCTTGGCGTGAGACTGCCTCTGGCTCATACTGAGTGTTTTGCCTTCTGCTCACATGAAAACGGCCTATGGACAAACATCTTGCTCCTGCCTGATTGTTTTCCTTACAGATTCTGAGTGGGGGCACAGCCTGCCAGGGCGAATTGTCCCACCCCTGCAGCACAACTCACCTCCACCTAAGGAGCAAGCAGCCAGCGGCTTCATTGGGTTTCTAAGGTAAGACAGCTTCTGTGCGGCCATCAGACTCAAGATCCAGCTCAGAGTGGCTCACTGAGTCTTTCAGGGAAATTAGAATAGAAAAGAAAGCAGATTACTCACAGAGGCTTCTCACTTATGTCTAGGATAGATGATGGAAATGAGATTAAGAACAAAATCCCTAATTGTGCATTTAATAAAGACTGTGTTTTACTTATTTTTACACAACCCACCTCCACCCTGATGTGTCTGGGATAAAGCCAAGCTCATAAACAGTAACTTGGGCCAGGCTGGGTGGCTCACACCTATAATCTCAGCACTTTGGGAGGCCAAGGCAGGTAGATCACTTGAGGTCAGAAGTTCAAGACCAGCCTGGCCAACATGGTGAAGCCCCATCTCTACTAAAAATACAAAATTAGCTGGGCATGGTGGCACATGCCTATAATACCAGCTACTTGGGAGGGAGGCTGAGGCAGGAGAATCGCTTGACCCTGGGAGGTGGTGGTGAGGCTGAGGCAGGAGAATCTCTTGAACCCGAGAGTTAGAGGTTGCAGTGAGCCGAGATTAAAAAAATAAAATAAAATTAGCCAGATGTGGTGGCACAATCCTATAATCCCAGCTACTAGGGGGTGCGGAGGCAGGAGAATTGCTTTAACCTGGGAGGCAGAGGTTGCAGTGAGCTGAGATCGTGCCATTGCACTCCAGCCTGGGCAACAGAGCAAGACTGTGTCTCAAAAAAACCAACCAAACAAAAACATTAACTTGAACAAAGTCTATTCTTAGTTTACTTGAGCCATTCAGATGATTTGGTTACCAAACATTTCCATTCTCCCCTCTGAATCTAGGTTGTGTTTGCAGAGGACAGTTAGCAAATGTCTCTCTCTCTCTCTGCCATCCCATTGCAATTCTTTTTCTTTATTTCCCCCTCCTGAGTATAATCTAATTTGGGTACCTTTTCAAATGCTATTCCAGTCTTGAATTTCCATTCAATGGTTCCCCAGAGCAAAAATGCCCTAGCTAGTGAAGCACTAATGGGAAATGGGGAGAAGGGAAGGAGACCTCATATAGTCTCAGTCTACTCTGTTCTCATTCTTGCAGCTCTCTCTTCCCATTTCGATATTTCTTCAGGAAGAGCAGCCATTCTTGAGCCTTCCAAATGCAGCGCTGGAAAGAGGATCATCTCTTTCTTGCAGTGACTCCTCCCAAGCCATTCTTCCTCCAACTCTATCCTTTTCTTATGACACTTCAGTCGCAGGGAATGAGGTCCCCATGCTGAGTCCTCTGTGGTTTTATCCTGTCCTTTGCCCCTTTATAATAGATTATTTTTCCCCAATTTAAAACATTAAGAATGGAACTTTCTAAAATGTTCATGTCCTGAGGGCCAGTTTAGGCCTTTTGTCTTCGGCACTTAGGATCCTAATGACAATAAATTATTTATGAAGAGTTATTGATTGAATTTAGTGGAATAGAGTAAAAGAGAACAAATTCTTCCCTGAAGATACAGAGAAAATGCATGAAACTTCCCTAGGTCTACCTGGTTACTATTCACAGGATCACTTTGGGTAGGTGCCAGAGGTTAGGGAATGGGGTCTTTCAAGACTCACTGTCCTGAGCACTGCTCACCTAAGAGACCTCTTCCCCAGTTCCAGTTTGGCCCCAAATGGTTGCCTCTCCATAGACAAAATGTTTCCCACCTCTCTATCCCTCTGTTTGACAGCAATACAGATTCGTTTATCAGATTAACTGGAAGTCAATCCAGGTTGGCACCCCTGGAGAAGGCCTGGGCACCTGAGCTGCCTTCAACTAAAGGACTGATCTGTAACAGACACTTTAGCCTTGTGTGGCCGTGGAGAACCAAAATGATCTATGGAAATGTAGGGAAACTCATTTTAGCTCACAACAAAGGAGTCACTTTTTACCTGTTAGAGATGTCCAATATTAGAGTGGGCTACCTCATAAGGTAATGAGCCTTGTCACCCAAATGCTTTAAACAGAAGTCATCATCTGTCACATGCCAGAGGGTGCCCCTCATGAGTGGGAGAGTAGAGGCTGAACTGCTGAGTTCCCGCTGCGTCCTGTTGCTATGCTGCCTGCACCCTTGGTGGGGAGAAGAGGTGGACTGCTGTGGAGGACCTGGCAAACGAGGACCCAGGTCTTGAGGGGATGGGGGCTGATGGGGAAACCGTAGGGTGTGGGAATTTAAGGATTAGTGACATCAGTAACATCAATTCCTCTCAAATTGTGTTTACAGCCTTTACTCGACTGTCCCAAACATTGCCTGTTTTACAAAGCTGCTAAGAAGCACAGCTCCAAATCTGGAGCTGTGAGTGCCTGCCCTGACTCTGACTAGCTTACAGTGAAGCTTTAGGAAGTTGTTTTCCGCTGAGCTCTTATTTTCTCATCCAGAAAATGAGGGGGTAGGATTTGGTGAGTTATAAAGTGCCTTCTAGCTCTAGCAGTCTGTGACTGGCCCTGCTCTTTCTGAGCAGACCAGTGAGGCAATGACCCCGAAGGGGGCTGCCCAGAATCACCACAGGCTTCCTTTGGCTCTCCACCTTGCCCCAACCCCTCTGGCCACTGCTGTCTAGGGGTCTTTCTCCAACTTGCCACATTCTTGCTCAAGTGTAGCTTAGCACCATGGATGGACAGCAGATTTGAATTTGAAATCAGCCCCAACATTAACTAGCTGGGTGACTTTTAGTAACTTTCCTTCTTCGAGCCTTAGTTGCCTCATCTATAAAACCGGAGCTGGACAAATAGATCAGCTTTGCTGGGGTTGATGACTTCAGGCCCTTCCAGGAGTCAGGTCCCTGTTATTCCAGGGCTAGGGGAGCACTCCAGCTCAGAACGTCACTCTGTAGCACAGGATGCGAATCATCCACTGACACCATGGCCATGCAGCTCTGAAACAGACAGCAACCCCCAAACCCCCGGCCCTGCCACCAAGCGCATCTCAGGAGACCTCCACTGGTATAATTTCCTTTGTCCCTAAGAATCTCCTTCTCCAATCCCTTTCCTTTGCAGTTAGAAAAAGGCAAGCAGGGCTGAGTTTAGTGGTTTTAAAATTAGGGGTGTGGCCAGGCACAGTGTCTCATGCCTGTAATTCTAGCACTTTGGGAGGCCTAGGCAGGCGGATCACTTGAGCTTAGCAGTTCAAGACCACCGTGGGCAACATGGTGAAATCCCATCTCTACAAAAAAATATAAAAGTTAGTTGGTCTTAGTGGTGCGCCTGTGGTCCCAGCTACTGGGGAGGCTAAGGGAGAGGATGGCTTGAGCCTGGGAGGCTGAGAGTTGCAGTGAGCCGAGATAACACCACCACACTCCAGCCTAGGTGACAGAGCCAGACCCTCTCAAAATAATAGTAATAAATAATAATAAAGTTAGGGGTGATCAGGCCCTGAACAGGGAAATGTTCTGTCCAAGGTCACAGAGCAAAGAGAACCCAGGTGCCCACAACTCAGCCAAAAGTCTTGACCCCTGTGTCAACTGCACACACGCTGCACACTCCACCAGCTCCTAGGCTTCTCTCCACATCTGACTTTTCCAGGCCTGGGCTGTGGGTAGCTTTTTGGACAGAAAGAAGCAGAAAGCAGCAGGAGCTGCTCTCCGAGGACCGCACCTCAAAGAGCAAGATCCTCCAGGTGGGATCGCTCTGAGGCTTCAGGCAGGGGAGGCTGTTTTGAAAGCCGATCTCCAAGAGGGCGTGGCTCCAAAATGCTGGCAAATAAAAGCCTGGAGAGCCAGCACCAAGCTGGAGACCAGCAGGAGGCACAGGAAAACTGCAAGCCGCTCTGTTCCTGGGCCTCGGAAGTGGTGAGCTCGCTGAGGCAGGAGGAGCTCTGGGGAGGGTCTGGGAATGTGGACGAGGGCCCTGCAGGCCAAGATGGGGCAGATGGAGGGAGGAAGATGTTTGCGCTCCAGATGGTGAAGGAAATTCCAGGGAAGGGAGAATCACTGCACAGAGGGCTGACACACAGGTCCTTTCCAGAGACAGCTGCTCACACTCACACCCATACACACACACACAAAGGCAGATACAGGGAAAAGGCAGCACCATTCAGGCACACCTCACCTGTCAGACCAGCCAGCCCTGGCTCGCTCACCTGGAATGCAGTATTTAAAGAACTCGCCATACCACCAGCACACCCACGTAGAGACATCTCCCCACTGTGTTTCAGATGCCTATGGCGTCCCCTCAAACCCTGGTCCTCTGTCTGCTGGTCCTGGCAGTCACTGAAGCCTGGGGCCAGGAGGCAGTCATCCCAGGCTGCCACTTGCACCGTGAGTACCTCTGAGACCGGAGGGCTAGGAGGAGTGGAGGTTCTGGGTGGGAGCGAAGAGCTAATAGAGTGGATGGTGATGCCGGCAGTACCCTAGAGGGCCCCACACTGAGGCACAGGCAACAGGAGCTGGGGGGAGGCAAACCTTGGCAGAGGCGCCGTCTACTGCTTGCCTATCTCCTTCTAGCCTTCAATGTGACAGTGCGAAGTGACCGCCAAGGCACCTGCCAGGGCTCCCACGTGGCACAGGCCTGTGTGGGCCACTGTGAGTCCAGTGCCTTCCCTTCTCGGTACTCTGTGCTGGTGGCCAGTGGTTACCGACACAACATCACCTCCATCTCTCAGTGCTGCACCATCAGTGGCCTGAAGAAGGTGAGAAGGGCCCGAACCCAGTGGATGGATGTTGGGATCCGGGGAAGACCGGGGAGATGGAGATCTAAGACAGCCCTGAGAAAGGGGACTGCAGCACGGACTCCCGGACTCCCATCTCCCGCAGGTCAAAGTACAGCTGCAGTGTGTGGGGAGCCGGAGGGAGGAGCTCGAGATCTTCACGGCCAGGGCCTGCCAGTGTGACATGTGTCGCCTCTCTCGCTACTAGCCCATCCTCTCCCCTCCTTTCTCCCCTGGGTCACAGGGCTTGACATTCTGGTGGGGGAAACCTGTGTTTGAGATTCAAAAACTGGAAGGAGCTCCATTCCTGCTGGTTACTTGCTATGGAATTTTTTTTTAATAAGGGGAGGGTTGTTCCAGCTTTGACCCTTTGTAAGATTTTGTGACTGTCACCTGAGAAGAGGGGAGTTTCTGCTTCTTCCCTGCCTCTGCCGGGCCCTTCTAAACTAATCTTTCATCATTTTACTTCCCTCTTTGCCCTTACCCCTAAATAAAGCAAGCAGTTCTTGAATTTCTCTCTTTATTAAGACTACCCCCAGCCAGGGAAAGAGGGGTAGACCATGATTACTGTGAACCCCCCCTCACCCCAGGACACTGTGAATCTCTTCTTGCCTGTGCCCTCACCCTCCCCCTGCCCAATAAATAAAAAGGGGACAAGGAAGTACACAGCGAGGGAAGGGAGGAGTGTGCACCCAGGACAGTGTCTGTGTAGAGGGTGAGCTGGGCGAGAATAAATAGACCATGGACCCCATGGTGGGGATGAGGAAGGACCTCGTGTTGGCCGAGGCAGGGGCAGGCGAGGCGCTGAGTGCCCTTGCCCAAGGCCAGAAGCAGAGGGTGGGAGCCCGCCTGCAGTCGGAGCCCAGCTTTGTGGGGCAGGGGAAGATCCCTGATGGCAGCTTCCTGGTCAAGCTTGCCCTTGTCAAGTCCTGCCACGAGGGGCTGAGCATTCTGTTGCCAAGACCACCATTGCCTCTCCTTGTCTCCCCCCAGTGAAAGCTGGGCTGGGCAGGGAGTCCTCAGAAGCCACTCTGGCAAGGCCAGGGGTAGGTGTGTTTCTCTCTGGGCCCCTGGACAGGAGAAGGGATAGAGGGACTGACAGCTCTGGGTTTAGCTTCTCCCCTTCTGAGGTGCTGTCTAGCTCTGACCCCCACTGGTGGCCACCTGGGGTGTAAGCCGCTGGAGGGGGGCCTCCTTGGCCCCCTGGGTCCCCTGTAGCCGGCGTAGCCGCAGCTCCTCCAGACCTTGCCATAACTCCTGACGCTCCTGGGCCTTCTGCTGCTCCCTGGGGAGAGAGGGTGAGGCAGCTCCCTTTCCTGGGGCCCCCCACAGTCCAAACTCTCTCACTACCACCCCACCGGCAAAGGGAAGGCATGGAACCATTTTTGTTCTGTGACTCCATAAAAACCCTCTACTGAGGGAAGAGAGCAGAGGACAGACAGATCCCAGCCTGCAGTCACGGAGAAGATGATGGGTGGGGCCTGAGTGGTTCTGGCTTCTGTAGGAAGCTACAGGGAGTCAGAACAAGTCTGAGCTACTCGAAGAATGACAGGAGGATACAGGGGCAGACAGTCAGGCATAGGATGGCAGGAGCATGGACAGTCTTGCAGCATCTGATCAGACAGAGTTTGGGGTGGTCCTCGGGTTCCCTCCAGCCATGGGGGTCTGATTCCTCCCTGCTCATCTCCCTTCCCCCACGCCCAGCCCCCAACACTCACTGCTGCTTTTCCAGCTTGTAGGAGGCTGTGAGCTCATCAAACAGCTTCCCATTCATCTCCATGAAGGTCTTGAGCACATTGTAGATCAGTGATACGATGGTTCTTGGCAGGGTCAAGGAGGGACGAGGAGATGAAACAGCTTCGGTTTTCCCACCTCTCCCTTTCCCTGCCCTTCACATACAGCATTCCACCTGAACACAAGCACTGCCCACTTTCCTGTCCTTTTCACCACCCCTGGGCCATGTTTTGATGCTTTCTCTGATACTCTCCAGCTAGGAGTAACCCTAGGGTCTGGACTGGCTGGCCCTGGTCCCAGTTTCTGTGAGTTAGGTCATGGCCTGGCACTCACTGGTTCCAGTGCTCCTTGGAGACTTGGTAGAGGGTCCCAAACACAGCAGGCAGCACAGTATGGCAGTTGTCCTCAATGAGGCTTAGGATATACTCATTGTTCCAGAAATACAGAGCCCGCTCTGCAACCTGGGGCAGACAAGATGGCAGAGTGATTAACTGGCAGTGGCTTCTCTCTGTGTGCAAGGTCTGGTGTCCATCACTACCTCAACGCCCAGGCCCCCTGACCTTCACACACCCCACCTTCAGGGCTTATCTGAGCCCTGGAGGAAGCAACGTTGTTGAAGGGAAAAGAGTACTAGATACGGAATCCAATGCTGCGGGGTGAATCCTAACCACTACAGACTCCACTACGCCCTGCGACCTTGGGAGAGGCATTTAACCTCCCAGCCTCAGTTTTCTCATCTGTAAAATGGGCTAATAATACCTATCTCAACAGGATGTTATAAGAATCAAATGAGATACTAGACTTCTAGGTGTTTAATGAACCGAAGTGCCAGAATCACTTTGAGGAAGACTTGACTTCCACTGGGTTATGGCCCATAAGAACGGGAGGAAGTCTACACATGCTTGCAGCAGAACATGAGTTAGAGTTAGCTGGGATGGTGTGGGGAAGCCTGGCTGCATCCCAAAGTGAGTCTAATGAAATCTAAGGCCACTAGCAAAAGGGGAAAAGCGATAACAGTCCTCCATCGCATTCTGGAGCACACTTCAGTTTACCAAACACGTTTACACTCACAATCTCTTCCATCCTTATCCCCACCCTGTGAAGAGGTCGTTGGCCCATTTTATAGCTGCGGAAGCTTAATCAGAATCAGAGCGGCGCAGTGATTTGCTCAAGGCCCCTCAGCCAGTGGAAGGCAGGTCCAAGGCTTCACCCTAGGTCTCCTGACCCTAAGTCCAGCATCTCCCCATTACCAGACCCGGGATTGGAGGAGAAACTGAGGGCAAAGGGAGCTTTATTAGGTCAGCTACCCAACCTTTCCAGGCCAGCCCTGCTCCCATCCCCGCCTGTCCTGCCTCATACCTGGAAATGGGGGCTGGAAACACAGCGAGCCACCTGCTTAAAAAGGGGCTCCTGGATCTTCACAAACTGGGAGGGCTCGATGACATCAAGAATCTCTTCCATCTCCCCCAGAAACATCACCTGGGTGGGTTGGGGAGGGGAGTAGGGACAGAGGGGCAGCAGCTCACATCTCCCCCTACACATACACACACCTGACTGCCTTCTAGAGGCCGAGCCCTCCCAGCCTCCCTCTGGTGGGCATTGAAGCCCTTCTTCATACCTCCTTCTGGGTGCAGGTTTTTGGCCAGTATTTGAGCAGCCCCCGGATCACCTGTGGGAGGTGAGACAGAAAGGAGTCACGCCTGCAGAGGTGAGAGGCTGCCTTAGCCCCCAGAGGTACTCACGTGCTCCGTCAGAGTGGCATCCTTCTCCAGGAACTGCACCACACAGTATGCCAGCTGCAGGGGGTGACAGGTGGAGGGAAGGAAGACAGGTCAGGAAGGCACCAGGTGCCAAGGACTTGCTGCCCAGGACAGAATGCCAAACACTGCTCACCCACGGCCTGTTACTTTCTTACTCACCAAGCATGTATCACCTGCCTAGGATGTACCAGGCATCACACTCAGTGTGCTGGGAATACAACTATGATCTCGCGGGGAGTGGGGACAGTCAACAAACTCATCTTTATAAGTTTTGCAAAAGGTTCCATAATATGGCTAGTGTGGTGGCTCATGCCTGTAATCCAAGCACTATGGGAGGCCGAGGCGGCAGAATCACTTGAGCCCAGGAGTTTGAGACCAGCCTAGGTAACAGAGCAAGACACTGTCTCTACAAAAAAATTTTTTTTTTAAATTAGCCAGGCATGTGGCATACATCTGTGGTCCTAGCTACTTGGGAGGCTGAGAAGGGAGGACTGCTTGAGCCTAGGAGGTAGAGGCTTCAGTGAGCCATGTTCCTACCACTGCTTTCCAGCTGAGGCAACAGAGTAGGGTTTTGTCTCAAGAAAAATTTGTGTATCAAAATCTCCCATAATAGATTTGTGTATCCAAATATTTGGGAATATAGAGGGAGAAGAATGTAATTCTGCCAAGGGAGGGTAGAGAAGAAAAGCCTGGCTTCACAGAGCTGATATCTGAGGTTAGCTTTAAAGTGCCGGTGGGAATTTTCTAAGGTAGATGGAACAGAATTATAAAGACAAAGAAGGTGAGATAGGATCCCTGGAGGATCTGACCTCCAGGACCCACTGGCTGCCCTGACTGTCTGGAGCTCCTGCTGCAGCAGGGCCAGGCCTGGGCCTCACCTGGGCATGGAAGACAGACAGCGACTTGACAGAGTGCAGGGGGATCAGGACGCGAACCAGGAACTGCTTGTGCTCTGTCTTCAGGGGCAGCGCAAAGCCATTGATGATGCTGAGGAGGAGGCAGAAGAGAGGAAGAGGGCTCAGGTGACCTGGCCCCAGTCCCTCCTTCCGGAATCCTGAGCTCCAGCTGAGGCCCAGGGAGAATCACCTTCCTAGGATCTCCAGCAGCTCAGCCACACCATTGAAGTGCTCGAATTCATAGATGAACCTGCAAGAGAAGAACGCAGGTGGGTAGGCCCAGTGCCCCCTTAGGCATCCTGCCTGCCCACCCTCACCTGCACGGCATGCTCATCCAACTCTCCCCCAACCCAGAGGCCACACTCCCTTCCCAACATCCCAAATCAGGCGCCATTGAGGTCCCCGTCCCTCCACACTGAAATGCCCTTCTCAGCCCAGCCACCTCTGCACTGAGTCCCAAGCTCAAGGCTCTCTTGCCAGTCAACCAAGAGAATGACAAACACTTAGCGCATCTACTCTGTACCATGTAAGTCTCAAAATTATCCAGGGAGATGGGGCTTATGAAATCCATCACATGGATGAAGAAATCAAGACTCAGCAGTTAAATAAAACAACCCCAATGTTAATAGGGAATCTAATGGACTCCAAGGTGCTGGAGGACAGGGATCATGGCTCACCCATTTTGTAGCTAATAACAATAACAACTAATGTTTCAGAGTCCCAGCCTCAGTCTAGGAGCTATGCTGAGTGCTTTGGAGGCAAGGCCCCATGTCACCTTGATGATGGTCCCTGAGTTAGTACAAGCAGCATCCCCATTTTTATCTTATCTTTGAGATGGAATCTCCCTCTGTTGCCCAGGCAGGAGTTCAGTGGTGCAATCTTGGCTCATTGCAACCTCCACCTCCCAGGCTCAAGCGATTCTCCTGCCTCAGCCTCCCAAGTAGCTGGGATTACAGGTGTTTACCACCACACTCAGCTAATTTTTGTATTTTCAGTAGAGACGGGGTTTCACCACATTGGCCAGGCTGGTCTCGAACTCCTGATCTCAAGTGATCTGCCCACCTCTGACTCCCAAAGTGCTGGGATTACAGGCATGAGCCACTGCACCCAGCCAGCATTCCCATTTTAAAGACGAGCAAACTAGGAGAGAGCTTAAGTAATTTGCCAAAGTTCACCCAAACGTTGGAACCAAACTCAAATGTAGGCCATATAGCTTCAGAGCCATGGTCTCAACTACAAGGTCACGTGAGCCTTGATGCCCAGTGGGTGCTGGTGCTCAGTGCATGTTTGCAGAAAGAATCTCTCTCTGGGTCCTTATGGCCTGGCATGATAAGGGTCAAATGATTTAGCTCCTAGGCCCCTGGACTGACCCAGTCCCTGCAAACCATTTCATCTCTCTTGGCCTCTACTTTCTCGTCTATACGATGGAAATAAATACCCATTCTCTGTCAACTTCACAGGCTTTGTATAATCAATATGTAATACGTTACTGAGAAAGGGCTTGGGAAACAGAAGTTCCACAAGGGCCCCTGCAGCCCAGGAGCCTTTGCTGCAGTCTTCTTTTTTTTCTTTTCTTTTCTTTTTTTTTTTGAGACACAGTCTCCCTCTGTCGCCCAGGCTGGAGTGCAGTGGCATGATCTCGGCTCACTGCAACCTCCACCTCCTGGGTTCAAATAATCCTTGTCTCAGCCTCCCTAGTAGCTGAGATTACAGGTGCCCACCACCATGCCCAGCTAATGTTTGTATTTTTATTAGAGATGAGGTTTCACCATGTTGGCCAGGTTGGTCTCAAACTCCTCACCTTAGGTGATCCATCCACCTCAGCTTCCCAAAGTGCTGGGATTACAGGTATGAGCCACCACACATGGCCTTTGCCACAGTCTTCTAACAGCCCTCTCACCCTCCCCAGGTCTCTGCTTGGCAGGCAGCAGCCACTCACCGGAGGAAGATGTGGTTGCACTGTTTGCGGATGTAGGCCCGGAGACCCAGGAACTTGCCGTAGACCCGGTGCAGGATGGTCTTGAGGTACTCACGCTCCCGGGGGTCCTCGCTATCAAATAGCTCCAGGAGCTGTGGGAACCAGATTCAGGGTCAGGGTCAGGGGAAAGGTCCACCCCAGATTGCTTCCATCCTATCCCTGGCCCCTCAGAGAGTCTGCCCCTGCCTTGTGGTACCACCCAGCCTGGGCTCCCCACTTCACCATCAGGACAAACTTTTGATCCACATATCTCTTGGCCACGGAGGGCTGGAAGTCTGGGCTCTCCAAGAAACGCAGGAAAAACTCATATACCAGCTGGGGGAGGGGGACAGACAAAAAGGTGAGTTCAGTAACAGCCTCACCCACTCATTCCACCCTATGGCCCTCATCCAACTGTCTAGGGGCTAAAGAGGCCCTCTCCCCATGCCTTGGATCTCTTCTGAAACTTGGATCTCTGTCTTCCCCAACCCTTCAGACCTGCAGGTGTGGCCACGAAGGCTCAAGGTTGGGCTCATCCTCTTCAGGGTCAAATTCAGGGTTCTCACTGGGCGGCAGAGTCCGGAAGATATTCACTGAGATCTGAGTGGCAGAGTTGGGGTTCATTAAGGAAAAGCCCTTGAAGCCAGAAGCCAGGGAGTCCCTCATTCAAAGTTCTTTTCTTTTTTTTTCTTTCCCAAGACAGGGTCTCGCTCTGTTGCCCAAGCTGGAGCACAGTGGTGCAATCTCGACTGACTGCAACCTCAACCTCCGAGGCAGGCTCAAGCGATCCTCTCACCTCAGCCTTCTGAGTAGCTGGACTACAGTAGCACACCACCATGCCCAGAAATTTTTAAATTTTTGTAGTGATGCAGTCTCACTGTCAGGCTGGTCTCAAACCCCTTGCCTCAAGTGATCCTCTTGCCTCGGCCCAAAGTGCTGGGATTACAGATGTGAGCTGCTGCTCCTGGCCCTCATTTAAAGTTCTAATGGGTTGATTTCAGCATCTGCCCCAGCAAGCAGTTCATTCCTTGGGCAATCATCACCTGAACGCCTAGTTCGTGCAAGCCCTGGGCCAGGGGCTGGGAACCCAAGGGTGAATGGGACACATCACTGCCTTCTAGGCAGGTGCAGTCCAGTGGGGAGAACAAGGCTAGAAGCTGTGAGGTCTATGGGCAGGAAAAGGGAGATTTCCAGCTTGGGTATTGAGAGTGGCTTCTTGGCAGAGGTGGCACCTGAGCCAGGCCATGGATGGTATGGGGTGTGGGGCAGGGCACTCCAGGTCTCAGGCAAGCATAAGCAAAGGTGTGGAGGTGGGGCAGGCCAGGAGGCATTCAGTGGGTGTTGGGCAGCAGCGGGTCGGGGGGAAGGAAGACGTGGACTGAGGCCAGGCCGATGAGTACAGGGTTATTCTCCACGCAGGGGTCCTGTGGACAGGAAACGGGGCTCACACGCCCTCTCGGCCGGCCCTCGGAGCCTGGGTGGCAGGTGCTCACCATGCGGATGATGTCTGGGTAGACGGGCTCGATGAGGACACCCCGGGTGCTCCCCACGCACTCCACCAGCTCATTGAGGGCTGCCCGCTTCACCTCCTTCCCCTTGAGGTCGGCCACACAGTCCAAGAAGTCAAACATCACCCCACACTGGGCCAGCTTCCGGCTCAGCAGCTCATGCAGCTCCGAAGCCGGCACATCTGGGGAGGAGAGGGCATCCTGAGCCTGGGCCCCAGCTCCCCCAGCTGCCCCAGCTCTGGGTGGGGCAGACCCTCCTAATCTCCAGGGCTGCCTCTGCTGTCCCCAGGCCCCATGCTCTTGTGCCATCTCCCGCTCCTTGCAGACAGCAAACAACTACTGTCCCTTCCTCCATTCCTGGGGGTCGAGGGTTGCTTTTCTTCCTCCTAATCCAGGCTCAGAGAGTATGATGGCCTGAGTTTTAAAGCAAGATCACAAGTCCTGGATGCAGCAGCTTTCCACAGGTGCCCCAAACAGCTGCTGCCTC
Organism: Symphalangus syndactylus; assembly: GCF_028878055.3. NCBI lineage: Eukaryota > Metazoa > Chordata > Mammalia > Primates > Hylobatidae > Symphalangus > Symphalangus syndactylus. The sequence goes on along the minus strand of NC_072423.2, from coordinate 93,688,508 downwards.
CCTCTCAGGTGGCACCCTGTTCTAAGGGCCAGAAATGGAGAGGGGTTCAGGGCCAAGGATCTCTACGGTGTCCTTAGGCTTGGCCAGTCTGGCCCTATGGCCCAAGGCTGGGGAAGGGAGCTATGTGGTGATCCCAGGGAACCCTGCCAAGTGCCTGCTCCAGGGATCCGGCAGCTGGCTGGGCTGATAGTGGTCCCCTGGAACCCAGGTTATGGGCCCCACCCTTGGCCCTGGTCTGCCCCTAGGGTGGCACCACCTTCGGATGTCCCACCTCCAACGATGACAGGCCAGTCAGGCCATGCGTCAGCAGAGAGGGCTGGAGAGCTGGGGTCAGTTCTGATGGCGGAGAACCTAGCCTGGAGGGGTATCCAAACTCCCTCTCTTGGCAGCTGCCCGCTGCCTCCCACTCCACCCCACGGCCCTGCTGGTCCCCTCGGGGGTTCGGTTCCCCCAGTGGCCAGCAGCCAGCTCACCTTTGAGCAGGGGCAGCGGCGTGAGCTCCTGCTGGTTGCTCTGATAGCGGAACTGAGAGGAGCTGTGGGAGCGGCGGGGCCGGGCTCTGCGGAGGGAACGGCGGGAGAAGCCGTCCACCTTGTCGGGTGGGGGCACAGGCGACAGCCCGGGGGAGGAGGGGCTAGTGGGAGTGCTTGCAGGGGGCAGCTTCGTCTCCATGGCGGTCAGGCAGCAGGTCAAGCTTTCAGAGCCCCGGGGGTTCTCTCTGGGCCTGGGAGGTGCTGGGTGAGACTGGACAGACTAACTTGGTCCCATCCTGTCCAGGCGTGGGGGGGGGGGGGGCACAACCACAGTCCTGGGCCCCCCCCCAGGGCCTCCTGCAACTGCCCAGTCCTGGGGGGCAGGCAGAGTAGAAAGGAGGATGGCTCAGGCCTCAGATCCTTCCTGGGGGTCCTGAAGAGTCCAGTTAGGGTTCCCACCCTGGCTCTTTTGAAAACGAAGTCAGGCAGAAAGGTCAACAAGAAAGAGACAGAGAAAGCCCATCAGTTCCTCAGGAGAGCCGGGAGGCTGCGTGGAGTGCCCAGGTCTTTTCCCTCCTATCCTTGCCCAGACCCTAAAATAGGGGTGCAGCCCCCTCCCATCCTGGACATGTCCCTCCCTTCTCTCAGACAGAAAGGCTCCAAAACAACCCCTCCCAGAACAGGGCCTATCCCCTAAGCCAGCCCCGACTCCGAATGGAGCCCCGATCGTCATCCTTGCCCCTTTCAGAATGGAACACATCGCTGCTCCACTAAACCCGGCCACTTGGGACAACCCCAAGACTGGAGGTGCTGTCCCGATGCCACCCCGCTCCTAGAACCCGGCACCCTCCCCCACCTCAGCTCCTCCTTCCTGGCCCCCCAAACCTCATGGGGTGGGGGACACTCACTTCTCGAAAACCCAGACTTCGGTCGCCAACCCCCGGGGGCTGCCCCTAGGGAGGGCGACGGCCGTTCAGGGCCCCTTCGCAGCGGTTCCGCTCGGGGCGCTGGGGCTGGGCGGCGGCGCTCCTGGGTTCTCTCCCGGGCTCCGGGGGGGCTAGAGCATGCCCCCAACTCAGCCCCGGGCCGGGACTGGGCGCTCGGCGGGCTCTGCACCGGCCGTCGCAGCGCGCGGATCTCCGCTGAAGTCCTGGGACTCCGACCCAACGCGGTGCAGCGCAGCGGGAGCCCCGGCTCGGCTCCGTGCGCACCGGCACCCGCCGCCCAGCTGCTCAGGATGACATCAAGTCACCTCCCCCCGCCCGGCCCGCACCTCCCCGCGGGCTGAAAGGGGGGGCTGCGTCAGGAAGGCCCGGGGCCGCTGGGAGATGTAGTCCCCGCGCCGTTTAAAGTGAGCTGCCAGACCAAAGGGGACACCCTTGAGGGCAGACTCGGGATGAAGACCGAAGCTTTTGCAGCCAGAGAGCAGAGTGGGATGGGCTCTAGCCGGGGGCGGGAAGCCTGGATTCTAGAAGGGAGGCTGCATAGGGAAAGAGGAGGGCTTAGGAGTTTGCACCAGGAAAGTGGGGTGATGCCAGGACACTGACAGGAAGGAGTCGCAGCAAGCTATGCCAGGCCCACAGATTTGGCCTGGGCCTTCTATGCCCTAGGCCATCACCCCAGGAACCTCACCCTCACCCCAGAACCACCAGACACTTCAGAAACCCCTTGGAAACCAGCACTGGACTAGTTAAAAGTCTGCGATGAGTCAGTGCTTGCTGGGAGGGGTGTGGTACACCCAAGCCTGCTGGGAGATGCAGTCCATCCTCAGGCCTGCAGTCCCCCTCCCGTCCCTTGCTGTCTATGGTGACATCATGGTCTCCGGTTTAAAGGGCCAGTCCTGGAGTGGCAAAGCCCGAGAGGAGGAGGTTTTCTCCTGGAGCTGCCACCTCATCCCAGGCAGCCTGGCCTTCCCGGATGGACCTTTCAGCCCCCCTGGACCCTAAGATGGGCTGGGTGGGACAGTGCCTCTTGCTCAAAATCCTGCTGCTGGTATGCAAGGCACAAGTGGGAGTCTAGGAGTTTGGCATGCTAACCAAAAGTTCCCAGCCTGCAGTCCTGGGCCCCCCTCCTAGGATCCTGGACCCCAACACTCTTTATAGCCCTGAACTCCATCCTGCTACACTGCTGTGAAATCTCCACCCTGAAATGTTGCCTGGATGAGCAGCTGGTCCATGGTGAGCAGCAGGAAAGGGTGATGAAACCAGATAATGAGGTCGGGGAGGGGACTAGGGGCCTTTTCAGAGTCTGCCCCATCCTGCTTTGGGTATTGGTGACCACTCAGTGCTCCAGCGGAACCACCCAGCCATCCTCTCGGTTGCAGAGGAAGCCTGGGTGCCCAAGAAGTGCCCGCCTACCAAAGCAACAGAAGGCAGAGGCCTGCACTGAGGGCCGCAGTTCACCAGGCTGGGGTCCGGGACTCCGGCACTGGAGACCCAGCAAGTGCTGTGCTTGCTCAGGAACCTCCGGCAGGCCTTGCCCATCCAGCCCTTGGTGTCTCTGTCTGTCCAATGGGAATCCATGATCTCCCTCCTTGCCCACCTCCCAGGCTCCTCTGCATCCCTGAACAAGCTGAGGGAGGGCAGGCCCACAGAGCCTCTGCAGCCAGGCAAGGACCTGGAGGCAAAGAGAGGAGAAGCGCCTTGCCCAGTGTCACACAGCGTGTCATCAAAAGTTCGGGCCAGGGGCCAGGCTTCCACCTCCCAGCTGGCTACAGCCCACCTCCACAAGCCCCCTGGGTACCAGTGCCCTGGTCTCAAGCTAGACTGACCACACAGGACTGGTGTTTTATATAAAGGAAGTGCTAAGGCCAGGTGTGATGGCTCACACCTGTAGTCTGGATACTTTGGGAGGCTGAGGTGGGAAGATCACATAAGCCCAGGAGTTAGAGGCTGCAGTAAGCTGTGATTGTGCTGTTGCATTCCAGCCTGGGTGACAGAGACCCTGGCCCAAACACAAAACAAAAAACAGAGATGTTCCATTTGAGAAATGGGGCACTGAAGAGTAGAGGAGAGGGATAAGACTCCTGGAAGAAAAAAAAAAATTTTTTTTTTTTGAGACGGAGTCTGGCTCTGTCGCCCAAGCTGGAGTGCAGTGGCACAAACTCGGCTCACTGCAAGCTCTGCCTCCTGGGTTCACACCATTCTCCTGCCTCAGCCTCCTGAATAGCTGGGACTTCAGGCACCCACCACCAAGCCCAGCTAGTTTTTTTGTATTTTTAGTAGAGACGGGGTTTCACCGTGTTAGCCAGGATGGTCTCGATCTCCTGACCTCGTGATCCGCCCACCTCGGCCTCCCAAACTGCTGGGATTACAGGCGTGAGCCACCGTGCCCGGCTGAAAAAAGAGACTTCTGAAGTGGTGGCATTTGAACTGGGTCTCAAAATAGGCACAGTGTCACTTGGGGGATGCAAGGTTGAACATTCTTTTTTTTGTTTTTGAGACAGAGTCTCACTGTGTCACCCAGGCTTGAGTGCAGTGGCACCATCTCAGCTCACTGCTGCAACCTCCACCTCCCGGGCCCAAGCAATCCTCCTGCCTCAGCCTCCCAAGTAGCTGGAACCACAGACGCACACCATCATGCCAGGCTAATTTTTGTTTTTTTGGTAGAGACAGGGTTTCGCCATGTTGCGCAGGCTGGTCTCAAACTCCTGAGCTCAAGTGATCCATTTGCCGCAGCCTCCTAAATGCTGGGATAACAGGCGTGAGCCACTGCACCCGGCTTTTTTTTTTTTTTTTTTTTTTGCAGTGGCGCGATCCTGGCTCACTGCAACCTCTGCCTCCCAGGCTCAAGCAGTCCTCCCACCTCAGCCTCAGTCCCGAGTAACTGAGACCACAGGCGCATGCCACCACTCCTGGCTAATTTTTTGTATTCTTTGTAGAGACAGGGTTTTGCCATGTTGCCCAGACTGGTCTCTAACTCCTGGGCTCAAGTGATCCTCCCGCCTTGGCCTCCCAAAATGCTGGGACTACAGGTGTGAGCCACCATGTGTGGCTTTTACCACAATTTAAATGAAATGCATTAAGCCGGGCGCGGTGGCTCACGCCTGTAATCCCAGCACTTTGGGAGGCTGAGGCGGGTGGATCACGAGGTCAGGAGATCGAGACCACGGTGAAACCCCGTCTCTACTAAAAAAAAATACAAAAAAATTAGCCGGGCGTGGTGGCGGGCGCCTGTAGTCCCAGCTACTCGGAGAGGCTGAGGCAGGAGAATGGCGTGAACCCGGGAGGCGGAGCTTGCAGTGAGCCGAGATTGCGCCACTGCACTCCAGCCTGGGTGACAGAGCAAGACTCCGTCTCAAAAAAAAAAAAAAAAAGAAATGCATTACATTGTGTTATATGCAACGACAGATGTATGTTCAAAACAAAAAAAAGTCACCCATTTTAGTTGTACAATTCAACAGTATTGTATTTATAGATGAAGTTCCATGTATTTATAGATGAAGTTTGCTTTTTCAGGTGTGTCCAGATCCCCCTGTTCTCCTGGTGCCCCTGAGCTACCTGGAGGAGCTCCTCTGGCCTGGACACCCAGTTCCCTGCCATCTGCCTAGGATCTCCTCCCTCCAGCTCCACCCATCCTTGAGGGATGGCCTGTCTTCCTCCATGAAAGCCCTTCCCTCTGATAAAACCCAAGCTCTCCACCCAGGACAGAGTCAAAAGCCACAGCCCCCAGGCCACCTCCGTGATCCCTTTCTCACCCCAGAGGGTGGGCCATCCCTGGGGGAAGCGAGAGACTCCTTCAGGGCCCCTGAGGCCTGGAGCACACAGTTTGCCTGATGAGTTTTCACTTAATCTAAGGTGGGAAGGATGCCCCCCGGCCTGGGCAAAGCCTGGCCCTCCCCATTTTCTCTCTACGGGGAGGAATCCTGACCCCAAACTTCCCCTGACCTCTTGAGTTGACTGCAATCCAGTTGTCCAGTAGAGGAAGCCCCTAAATGCAGTGCCCAGGGCCAGTGTATTTGTTAGCACTGCTGGACCTAGGCCAGGTGCAGGGGCTCACGCCTGTAATCCCAGCACTTTGGGAGGCAGAGGCAGGCGGATTGCTTGAGCCCAAGAGTTCAAGACCAGCCTGGGCCACATGGTAAACCTCCATCTCTACAAAAAATAGAAAAATTAGCTGGGCATGGTGGCATGAGCCTGTAGTCCCAGCTACTCGGGGAGGCTGAGGTGGGAGGATTGCTTGAGGACGGGAGGCAGAGGTTGCAGTGAACTGTGATCACGCCCCTGCACTCCAGCCTGAGCAAGAGTGAGGTACTGTCTCAAAAAAAAATTACATATATATATATATATATATATATATATATACACACACACACACAGAACTGCTGGACCTAAGGCTGGGCGCAGTGGCTCACACCTGTAATCCCAGCACTTTGGGAGGCTGAGGCGGGCAGATCACGAGGTCAAAACTTCGAGACCAACCTGACCAACACAGTGAAACCCCGTCTCTACTAAAAATAGAAAAATTAGCCAGGCGTGATGGTGGGCACCTGTAATTCCAGCTACTCAGGAAGCTGAGGCAGGAGAATCACTTGAACCCTGGAGGTAGAAGTCGCAGCGAGCTGAGATTGCGCCACTGCACTCCAGGCTGGGAGACAGAGCGAGACTCCGTCTCAAAAAAAAAAAAAAAAATAACTGCTGGACCTAAAGTGGGGCTTGGGGCTTCGTTGCAGAATGCCCCATGGGGTTCCCAACACCCCATTTCCTCCCAAGAGAATATCATCCCCTTTACTGTGCAAGGATTTTTTGCTCACTCCTTTAGCTCCTCCTCCGAGGCTAGGTTGGAGAATGACTGTCTCTGGAGTTGGTTTTCTACTGAGCTTGTCTGGGGAAGTATCTTTGCATCCTCTCAGTCCTGTCTAATCTTCTGCTGTGGCACACACACGGCACTGGGAACTGGGGCTCAGGAATGGACCCGCAGGCACCAACTCTTAAGAGACGGATGTGCCCACCAGTTAAGTTACAAGAGACAGATGTGAGTGCAGCCTGACCCTGGGGTCTCCCTCACTGGAGGAGAGCAAACTTCCAGAGTGGCGCCAGGGGCCTAGAAAGGACAACTTTTCTTGGACCAAGAGAATATCCCCTGCTATCCCCACTGCCTTTGGAAGGAGGAGAAGTGGTGTTTTTTCTTTTTTCTTTCCTTTTTTGTGTTTTTGAGATGGAGTCTTGCTCTGTCGCCCAGGCTGGAGTGCAGTGGTGCAATCTCAGCTCACTGCAACCTCTGCCTCCCGGGATCAAGTGACTCTGGCCACCTCAGCCTCCCAAAAATGCTGGGATTACACGCATAAGCCACTGTTCCCAGCCTCTTTTTTCTTTTTGTGATTTCTGAATCTTAATGCTTTTTCATTCATTCGCTCCACAGCATTTAGGCACGTAGCCTTGGTCTCCTCTCCCTTAAGAATGGGGATATTAATAGAACCTCCCTCATGAGCATATGGTGAACAGCAGAGCAGATGAGATCGTGCATGTAAAGTAACAAGCCCAAAGCCTAGGACATCACACAGGCTTAATTCATGGCGGCAATTCTATTTACTATTAATTTTTTTTTAGACAAGATCTCCGTCTGTCACCCAGGCCGGAGTGCAGTGGTGCATTCATAGCTTCACTGCAACTTCAAACTCCTGGGCTCAAATGACCACAGGCACACACCACCATGCCCAGCTAATTTTTTGAAACATTTTTTTTTTTTTTTTGTAGACACAGGGATTCAGCTATGTTGCCCAGGCTGGTCTCAAACTCCTAGGCTCAAGCGATCCTTCTGCCTCAGCCTCCCAAAGTGCTGGGATTACAGGAGTGAGCAACCCAACCCGGTCTATTATTATTAATGTAATAATCAGTTGGTGAGCACAGTACTGCCCCCCGCCTGCCATGGAAGAAGGCAGAGCTCTCGATTCCTTCCACAAGCAGTTTCTCTTTTTTTTTGAAACGGAGTCTCGCTCTGTCGCCCAGGCTGGAATGCAGTGGCACAAACTCGGCTCACTGGAAGCTCCGCCTCCCGGGTTCATATCATTTTCCTGCCTCAGCCTCTCGAGTAGCTGGGACTACAGGCGCCCGCCATCAAGCTCAGCTAATTTTTTTTGTATTTTTTAGTAGAGATGGGGTTTCACCGTGTTAGCCAGGGTGGTCTCAATCTCCTGACCTCATGATCCAACCGCCGGGACCTCCCAAAGTGCTGGGATTACAGGCATGAGCCATGGCGCCCGGCCCATAAGCACTTTCTGAATGGCTGTCCTATCAGCCTGCCTCCCTGAATGGAGCCTGTTCCTTCCAGGTAATGAACTATCTCCACCTACTAACCCAACCCCAGTTACAGAGGATAAAACTGAGGGTCACAAGAGGAGAAGAAACCACCCATGGGTGGGACTGGAATACAGGTCCCTGCCCCATGGGCCAGGGCGGTTGTCCTTGCTTTAGGCTGAGTTTTGGCATTAGAATGTAGGAGTCCAGCTCCCAAGTAAGATTAAAATAGAAACAGGCTAGGCGGGATAGCTCACACCCATAATCCCAGCTACTCAGAATCCCTTGAACCCAGGAGGCAGAGGTTGCGTGAGCCGAGACTGCACCACTGCACTCCAGCCTCAGCAACAGAGCGTGACTCCGTCTCAAAAAAGATAAATAAATAAAAAATAAATAAAATAGAAACACAGGCTGGGCGCGGTGGCTCATGCCTGTAATCCCAACACTTTGGGAGGCCAAGGCAGGCTGATTACCTAAGGTCAGGAGTTTGAGACCAGCCTGGCCAACACAGCCAGGTGTGCTGGCGCATGCCTGTAATCCCAGCTACTCCAGGAGGCCAAGGCAGGAGAATCATTTGAACCCAGGAGGCAGAGGTTGCGTGAGCCGAGACTGCACCACTGCACTCCAGCCTGGCAAACAGAGCAAGACTCCGTCTCAAAAAAAAAAAAAAAAAATAGAAACATAGGCCGGGCACGGTGGTTGATGCCTGTAATCCCAACACTTTGGGAGGCCAAGGCAGGCTGATCACCTAAGGTCAGGAGTTCGAGACCAGCCTGGCCAACACGATAATTAGCCAGGTGCGGTGGTGCACGTCTGTAATCCCAGCTACTCCAGGAGGCCAAGGCAGGAGAATCATTTGACCCCAGGAGGCAGAGGTTGCAGTGAGCCAAGATTGTGCCACTGCACTCCAGCCTGGGTGACAGAGTCTGTCTCAGAAAGAAAAGAAACATAATTACCTATGGCTGTTCCTGAAGTCGCCCATGATGTAAGAGGTTTTGTGTGGCCTCCCCCTACGGAGCAGTGGTTGGCAAACTTTTTCTGTGAAGGGCCAGAAAATAAATATTTTAGGCTTTGCAGGCCTCTGTCTCAAGTACTGAATTCTGCTCTTGTAGCAAGAAAGCAGCCCTGGACAGAACTTAAGCAAATGAGCAAGACTGTGGGACACTAAAACGTTAAGTATAAACACTGGAATGTGAATTTCATATGATTTTCACATGCCATGAAAAGTTCATTCTTCTTTTGATTTTTCCCCTAACCACTTAAAAAACATAAAAACCATACTTAGCTCAAAGGCTGTACAAAAATAACGCCCCCCTGCTTAAAGGAGGCAGAATCCACTCTTTGATTTTAGGACTAGAGATATGAAAAGCTATTATTATTCCAGAGAGGGGCCCAAGGCCTGACCGACGGCAGAGAGAAGGGAGGGTCAGTTAATCTCCCTCTGAGCATTCTGGGGTGAGGAGGGAAAAAAAGACCTTCCTTGGTGATGGATTCAGAGCCTTTATTTATTTTTGTTTGTTTTTGAGGCAGGGTCTTTCTCGTATCTAAATCTGTTTTTCTTACCTGTAAAGGGGTGGCAATAATCCCTACCTTGAACGATTGTTAAGAGGGCTCAATGAGATAAAGGATGGTAAAGGATTTTGCAAAATGCAAATGTTTACTCACTTAATTGTTTCCACAGATGCGCGCTTAAGATCGCGCACTGAGTTTACTCCTGTGGGGAAGGCTTCTACGAAGTTTGATGGGACACTGTCCCTTTAAATCCTCCCCAACCACTTAAAGTGGTTGGACGAATCAGCACATGCGCATTCCTTTGAGGGGCCGGCACCTGGAGCAACAGCCTTCCCAGAGCCTGTAGAGGGGGTTAAAGGTCCGCCCACACAGTACTTTACGCAAGCGTAAATCATGACTGAGGGCACTATATCATGCAGAGAGCCCAGTCCCTTTTTCGCGCCCGAAGGCTCCGCCCCGCGCAGCCAATCAGTAGGCCTCGCCCTTTACAATAGCCAATGACAGTGAGCGTAGGGGGCGTGGCTGGGCGTCCGGGGGCGCGGCCTGGCGCCGAGAGAAGCGGCGGGGCGAGCCGGGGGCTCTAGTGAACAGCGGAGCCGGACGGGGATTGCCGGCGGGCGGCAAGCGGAGGCGGCCCAGGCCCGGCGGTCTCCGAGATGTCACGATGGCTGTGGCCATGGTCAAACTGTGTGAAAGAGCGGGTCTGCCGCTACTTGCTGCACCACTACTTAGGTCACTTCTTCCAAGAGCACCTCAGCCTGGACCAGCTCAGCCTCGATCTGTACAAGGGCAGCGTTGCCCTGCGAGACATCCACCTGGAAATCTGGGTGAGGAGCCAGGCCCGAGTCTAGGAAGGTGCGGAGGGTGGGAGCGCAGCGACCTGAGGCTCCCTGCGGCAGGATCGGGCTGGGGGATCAGGCACCGAGCGTAGAGAGGCCAGGGGAATCTTGCCCTCTCCAGGCGTCAGAGGCACCCCGGCTGGCCTCTTCAGTTCCTTACCAGAGCCAGAAACTGAGCGGGAAGGGGTTTCTGTCTCCACGGGAGGAGAAACTGAGGCTGGAGAGGGCGAGATCACCTGTCTGGAGAATGCAAGACAAACTCGTCTAGTTTGGGGGCTGAGTTAAGGAGGGTGGCTCTCGGGCTGAGGAGTGGCTGGGGAGGGAGCGTACGAACAGAGGTGGGCCAGGGCAGTGACAGACTTGGGCCTGCGCAGCTGGTGGGGGAAGCTCGTAGGGGTCCGGAGCCCTGGCGAGGACACCTGTGGATCATGTGCCCTGACCTCTTGACCCCACGGTCCTGGGCCCGTAGGTGGGATCAACAAACCACCGGATGTGTATGTCAACAACCGCGTCAGTACCAGTGTTGATCAACACCTCGTGTGCCTGGGTCGCTGCCTACTTCCTGCTTTTGGGAGAGTGGGATGGGCCAAGTGGGTGTCTAGGGAGGGACTGGATGGCCCCCACCCACATTTCCCACCGACCTGCCAGCTCAGTGTCCCTGCCTGGAGGGAGACCCTGGAGGAAAGGTGGGGAGATCTGGCTTCAAGCCGGGAGGAGGCCAAGGGAGATGCTAGGGAGGCCAAGAGGTGTAAGGTCAGAGGCTTGAGGCTGGGAACGGTGAGGAGCCCTGATGCACAGCTCAGCTGACCCGGGGAGCTTTGAAGGAGCCACCAATTAGAGGCGCGTCCTGGTCAATCCACCAGGTCCAGAGCAGCAGGGGTGGGCATGGAGGCAGGGACTTCCCAGTTTTGTGGCTGGACTCAGGGGTCTGCTAATCTGGGCAGAAGAGCTAGGCTTTGGGGGTAGGCCAGGCCCTGGTGAGCAAATGTGGGGTAGGATAACCCTGGGCCCTGAACTGGGGGCACCCCCCAGTGGCCTGCTGTCTGTGAATTCTGGTGTAGGAAGCCCTCTCTGACCTCTAACCTTAGCCTCTAGGGCCGTTTCTAGGCTGCCCCTTTTTTATTTTTATAGAGACAGGATTTCGCTATGTTGCCCAGGCTAGTCTTGAACTCCTGAAGGGATCCTCCCACCTCAGCCTCCCAAAGTGCTGAGATTATAGGCGTGAACTACCATACCCAGCCCTAGGCTTCCCCTTCTTACTTTCAGCTCCAGAAAACGCCCTACTCCTGTTCCCTGCCCTCTTGTTGGGGATTGAATTGGCTTCTCTAGGGCCCTGGTGGAATGCAGGCACTTTCTTGATAACCAGCCCCTCCTCCCAGTTCAGCTTGCAGGCCCCGCTTTGAAGGCCCCCAAAGAAACTGAGTATCTGGGGCCTCTGAAGTGGCATAAGGAGAGAGAGGCCCGGATCCCAGTCTCAGTCCCTGTTGTATACTGGGTGACTAGATTAGTCCTGTCTCTAGGCCTCAGTTTCCCGAGCTGTGGGTCTCTGGGTGAGGAATTTGGACTCCCATCTGCTCTGCCATGTGCTTTTTTATTCTTGGATCCAATCAGTTTACTGAGGCCCTTTCTGGGTGGCATCTGGGGTCACGGGGGAGGTAGGTGGGGTACAGCCCTCCAGGTTGGCAGGGTACAACTCCAGCATGGACATTTTAGCCAGGGGCTCAGCCTTGTGCCTCACAGAGAGGTATAGCTACACTAGGTGTTTGGGGTTGGGGGGTCCCATCTGGCATCAGGTCAGCCCCTCTCTTGGACACTGTCCCTTTGAACTCTGCTCACCAGGGTGAACATGGGTATTCCGGACTCTGCCACACATATGCCCATGTTGTTCTGGGCATGCAACACACCACCTTCTACCAGCACCTATCCCCCCTCCCTTTATTCTTCAGCTTGCCCCTCCTCTGACGGCCCAGGCTGGGTTAGGCGTCTTCCCCATGGCTCCCCCACCGGCCCCCTCACCACCTCCCAGCACCTGCTCACCTCTGAGTTTCATCCTAGTTGCTCTGAGTCCCTGCCTGGAGCCTAGCTTGGCTGGGGAATGAAGACATTTTATTTACCCATCTAGTCTCAGTGTCAGCATGTAGAAAGTGCTCAGTAAATATTATCTTGAATTAAGTGGTGAGGGAAACATTTGCTCTGGCTTGAAGGATTAGGCACCTTTGGGTGATGGGGTAGGGGGGCTGGCCTGTAGTAGGGGACAGCATGAGCATAGGTAGGACCTTGTAGATAACGCGTGGAGGGACGGGCAAGCCAAGGGTGCTCTCCAAAGCACCATGGCCAGATAAGGCTGTGCCAGCCTGTGGGATTTGGGGTTTCCCTGAGCTGGTTTTGTCTCTTGCTTGCTCCCAGTCTGTGAACGAGGTGCTGGAGTCGATGGAGTCACCGCTGGAGCTGGTGGAAGGCTTCGTGGGCTCCATCGAGGTGGCCGTGCCCTGGGCTGCTCTGCTCACCGACCACTGCACAGTGCGCGTGTCCGGCCTCCAGCTCACCTTGCAGCCCCGCCGGGGTCCAGGTGAGGGCAGGGCGAGGCTGGGGGCAGGCAAGTGGGGAGAGTGGGCCAGGGCGTCCAGGACCTGACTGGGCCTGCCTGCCTTGAGACCTCGTTTCTCCCTACAGCGCCAGGGGCTGCCGACCCACAGAGCTGGGCCTCATGCATGACCACAAGCCTGCAGCTGGCCCAGGAGTGTCTGCGGGATGGGCTACCAGAGCCTTCTGAACCACCACAGCCCCTGGAGGGGCTGGAGATGTTTGCCCAGACCATTGAGACTGGTGAGCAGGCCCCTCCTGGCCGCCCTGTCTCCTGCCCTTCAGTGGCACACAGAACAGGGGCTCCAGACAACGGCATGGCCACCCTGGTGCCCAGATGGGAAATTCTACCTCCCTTTTGCTGCTCCACCTGACCTGAGACCCCTCCCCGACTCCTCAGTGCTTCGGAGGATCAAAGTGACCTTCCTGGACACTGTCGTGAGGGTGGAGCACTCTCCGGGTGATGGGGAACGTGGTGTGGCCGTCGAGGTCCGTGTGCAGAGGTAAGGGCAGGCTGATCTGGGGTGGACTGGTGTGAAGATGGGGAGTGGGGGCTGCTGGATGGCCCCCACCCGCAGCCTAGGTTCCTGGGAAGAGGCAGGGTGGATCTGGATGGGCCTCGGTGGTGGTAGGGTTGGGGAGGTGGGCTGCATCGTGACCCTGGACTGGTGTCCAGAGGCCAGGTGATACCGGCCCAGAGTGGCCGAGGCCCCAAGAACCAAGTTAGATGCTGAGGGTCTGAGGAGCAACGGCTGGCCTGAGCCTCTGGGCTGGACATGGCGGTTCAGGACGGCCTGGGGATGATGGGGCAGCTCTGCAGGCCAGGCTTCCTGAGCCCGTGCCCCTAGAACAGAGCACTGTGTGGAGAGAGGGGCTCCAGGCCTGGGGTGGCCAGGGCACGGGCTGACCCTACACTCTCTAGACTGGAGTACTGTGACGAGGCAGTGCGGGACCCAAGCCAGGTGCCGCCGGTGGACGTGCATCAGCCGCCTGCCTTCCTGCACAAGCTGCTGCAGCTGGCAGGGGTCCGCCTGCACTACGAGGAGCTCCCTGCACAGGTGAGCGGGCTCTGATTCCCACAGCCCCTGTCTCCTATCCCTTGAGCCCGCTGACCCCCCTCCCATCCTTTCTGACCATCTCTGACTCTATTTTCTCAACCTTCCCCTCTTGTATCCTCCCGCCTCCCAGGAAGAGCCTCCAGAGCCCCCCTTGCAGATCGGCAGCTGCTCAGGGTACATGGAGCTGATGGTGAAGTTGAAGCAAAATGAGGCCTTCCCTGGCCCCAAGGTGGGTCCCCAGGTTCCTGGGGACGGGGTGAGTGCCCCATCTCAAGACTCCTCCTCCTCAGCAAGGCTGATTATCTGCAGACCAGAGTGGGGGATGGATGTCAAGTGGGGGATTTACTTCCTTCTTGGCAGCTAAAGAAACTGAGGCTGTAGGTCAGGCGCAGGATTCACGCCTGTAATCCCAGCACTTTGGGAGGCCAAGGTGGGTGGATCATCTGAGGTCAGGAGTTCAAGACCAGCCTGGCCAACATGGTGAAACCCCGTCTCTACTAAAAATACAAAATTAGCCAGGCGTGGTGGCACATGCCTGTAATCCCAACTTCTTGGGAGGCTGAGGCAGGAGAATCGCTTGAACCCAGGAGGCAGACGTTGCAGTGAGCCAAGATTGCACCATTGCACTGCAGCCTGGGCAACAAGAGCGAAACTCCATCTCAAAAAAAAGAAAAAAAGAAACTGAGGCTGAGAGGGCAAGTTGTGGCCCGGTTCATACAGCTAGTTGGTAACAAGAGTTTAGCTTGGCAGCCAGCATCCTGCTTTCCCAGGGCGAGGACCGGCGGGTGGTAGCTCTTAGAGGAGCTGGGTGGTGGGCCTAGGCTCCATGGCTGCCCCCTTGGCCCCCAGTTGGAAGTGGCGGGACAGCTGGGCTCCCTGCACCTGCTCCTGACCCCGAAGCAGCTCCAGCAACTTCAGGAACTGCTCAGCGCCTTGAGCCTTACAGGTGAGGCCTCTGGGTGGCATGGGGGTGGGGTGGCTGGGAGGGCCAGCCAGCCCAGACTGAAGTCTCCTCCCCTGCAGACCACGAGGGCCTGGCTGACAAGCTGAACAAGAGCCGCCCGCTAGGTGCCGAAGACCTGTGGCTGATTGAGCAGGACCTGAACCAGCAGCTGCAGGCAGGGGTGGTGGCTGAGCCCCTCAACCCAGACCCTCTTACCAACCCCCTTCTCAACCTGGATAGCACTGGTGGGTGTGGGGTCAGACCGTGGTTGGAGGGGCAGCTAGTGTGGGTGCAGGAGCCTAGGGGCTGTCCCTGACACTCCTTACTTCACCCACAGACCTCTTCTTCTCCATGGCTGGCCTCACAAGCAGTGTGGCCTCAGCCCTCTCTGAGCTCTCCCTCTCCGATGTAGACCTGGCCTCTTCTGTGCACAGCGACATGGCCTCCCGCCGGCTCTCTGCCCAGGCCCACTCAGCTGGTGAGTTGGAGCACCCTGGGGGTACTCCAGGGACAGGAAGGACTGGAAGAGGCCTTAGTGCCGTGGGATGTCAGAGGCACACAGGAAATCCCCAGCGATGCCTGGATATCTACCATCTGTGACTTGGTTCCCTGGGGACCAAACGAGGTGGGAGCTGGTGATACAGTGGACAGAGCCTAGGTTTTTCAGTCATTGATCTTAGTCAAGCACTTAAACTCTCTGAGACTCAGCTTCCTCTTCCATAGGAAGAGAATGGTGAGATCGCCCTTTGCCAGGCTGTATATTTGGGTTCATGTTTATTGAGAGCTTATTGTGGGTGGGTGCTAGGCTGGGTGCTTTATCACATCCTATCCTTCCAGCACACTGTGGAGGGTTCAGTTGAGCCTGGGCAGAGGGCCTGGCCTACTGGAGGCACCGGTGTCACCCCTTCCTGACCAAGCCTTCTGCCAGAGCCACATGGTGGGGCAGACTTGGCCTCCCAACCCCCAGCCTGGTGGCGAACTATTGCTCCACCTGGGGTACCCAGAATCTCTTGGGAGCCCCTGGTGAAGCCTCTGTCCCCTCAGGCAAGATGGCCCCCAACCCCCTCCTGGACACCATGCGCCCTGACTCGCTGCTGAAGATGACCTTAGGGGGTGTGACCCTGACCTTGCTTCAGACGTCTGCCCCATCTTCCGGACCACCTGACCTCGCCACGCACTTTTTCACCAAGTTTGATGCCACCAAGGATGGGCCCTTCGGTTCCCGAGACTTCCACCACCTTCGACCATGCTTCCAGAGGGCCTGTCCCTGTAGCCATGTTCGGTATAAGCCCGAGGCCAGGGCCTGAGGAGAGACCATCAGAGCCCCCTAAGTGCACCTTTTGACGCCTGTCCTCTTCCCCGCAGGCTAACGGGCACAGCTGTGCAGCTGTCCTGGGAGCTACGGACGGGCAGTCGGGGCCGGCGGACAACCAGCATGGAAGTGCACTTCGGGCAGCTGGAGGTGCTGGAGTGTCTGTGGCCCCGGGGCACCTCCGAGCCTGAGTACACGGAGGTGAGGGCAGAGGCAGAATGTGTGCGAGGCGGGGTCTGGAGGTTTGGGTGGCTGTGGGGCCAGGCCTGACCCTATGTGCCTCCCGGGTCCCATCCCAGATCCTGACCTTTCCTGGTATGCTGGGCTCCCAGGCCTCAGCTCGGCCCTGCGCCCATCTGCGCCACACACAGACCCTGCGCCGTGTGCCTAAGGTAACCCACCCGCTCCAGGCCACCAGGCTGTCGGCTGCTCCCCATGGCATGTTGACCCCACCCTGGCCTCTGCCAGGGCCTCCTCTGCTGCCCAGCCCTGTCCCTCTTCCCCTGTGCTCCACATGTCACCATGCTGGGGCCCTCAAATATCTGCCTGGCCCTTCCCATGCCAGTCTCTGAGCCTGGTCATGCCCTTGCCCTGTCTCAACATGGCCCCCTGGCTGGCCTCTGTGGCTAAGAGTGGCGCATGTCGGGTGGCTTTTACAAGTAAACAAGCACATTTTGTGCATCGGGCAAAGGTGGGGCAGGCCTCCTTAGTGCCCTCGTGGCCCCTGCCCCAGCTTTTCTCCCACTACCAGAGAGGGCCTTCCTGTCCCACCCCCTGAGTACCACTCAGCCCTCACTGACCTGAACGCCCTTGCCCTCAGAGCCGACCCCGGCGCTCAGTTGCCTGCCACTACCACTCAGAACTGGCCCTGGACCTGGCCAATTTCCAGGCGGACGTGGAGCTGGGGGCCCTGGACCGGCTGGCCGCCCTACTGCGCCTGGCCACTGTACCTGCCAAGCCTCCAGCCGGCCTGTTGGTGAGAGGCCCCGCCAGGGCCAGGCCGGGGGTGGGTGCAGGGCCTGTGTCCTTCAGCTCTTGGTCACAGTGGGAGGGGCTCCGATGGCGGCTCTGACCCCCAATCCTCCTGCAGACAGAGCCCCTGCCGGCAATGGAGCAGCAGACGGTATTTCGGCTCTCTGCACCCCGGGCCACGCTGCGTCTGCGCTTCCCCATTGCCGACCTGCGGCCTGAGCGGGACCCCTGGGCGGGCCAGGCCGTGCGGGCTGAGCAGCTTCGGCTGGAGCTGAGTGAGCCCCAGTTCCGGTCAGAGCTTAGCAGTGGGCCTGGTCCCCCAGTCCCCACCCACCTGGAACTCACCTGCTCCGACCTACATGGTAAGAGCCCCTGAGTGACAGAACTTGGGGCAAGAGGCCTGGCTTCTGGGAGAGGTGGGCTTGGGGCTATGGAAGGGGCCCAGTCACAACCCGAGCAGCCCCTGGCCCAGGCCTTTACCAGCTCTTGGGGTCCCAGCACTGCCTGTCCCTGGCCTCCTCGCTGACAAAGGGTGGACCCTTTGTCTCTGGCTTTCTCTGCCCACCAAGGTGTGTGTGGAGTCGGGGGCACAGCTCTGAGCTGACCCGGGCATTGGGGAAGAAATAGGAAAAGGCAGCAGTGATGACCCCCCTAATTCCCCATCCCCCTCCAGGTATCTATGAAGATGGAGGGAAGCCACCTGTCCCCTGCCTGCGTGTCTCCAAAGCCCTGGACCCCAAGAGCACTGGGCGCAAGTACTTCCTGCCCCAGTAAGTAGGGGCTCTGGATGGGGCCCAGGAGAGGAGGGTTCTGCTGGGGGTGGCAGGGGGCCAGTTTGGAACTGGGTGCCGGGGGCCCTGCAGGCCAGTGACAGGCCTGTGCCCCGGCAGGGTAGTGGTGACTGTGAACCCCCAGTCCAGCAGCACACAGTGGGAGGTGGCCCAGGAGAAGGGAGAGGAGCTGGAGCTGTCAGTGGAGAGTCCCTGTGAGCTGCGGGAACCTGAGCCCTCGCCCTTCTCCTCTAAGAGGACCATGTATGAGACAGAGGAGGTGAGACTTGGCCCTACCTCTTCCCAGGACCCCCTCCCGCCCACCGCCCGGGTTCCTGCCATAGAAGCCACCTGTGTGGCTGTGGGCCAGGGCAGCACGACCAGCTGGGGTGGGCATGAGCTGACCCAAGACCAGTGAGGATTTCGGCTCTTCCATTCTTTCCAGCCAATCAGAGTCTTTCTGAAAGGGCACTGGTGAGGGCAGGCCCCTCGGGAGCATGAGTCCTCAATTGGAAAGATCAGGTCCCGCCCCACCTGACTGGTCGATCAGCACTGTACACTTGGAGAGGCAGTTAAGGGCCAGGCTCTGCCACTTGGGACTGTGTCATCACCTTGGGG
Organism: Symphalangus syndactylus; assembly: GCF_028878055.3. NCBI lineage: Eukaryota > Metazoa > Chordata > Mammalia > Primates > Hylobatidae > Symphalangus > Symphalangus syndactylus. Next base: position 93,670,193 of record NC_072423.2, on the reverse strand, counting down.
AGTTACCTGACCTTGAAGAGTTACCTATAGATGAGTTTCTTCCCCTGGAAAATGGGCACCATGACCTGTCTCTCTTTTTTTTCTTTTTTTTTTTTGAGATAGAGTTTTGCTCTGTCGCCGAGGCTGGAGTGCAGTGGCACGATCTCAGCTCACCACAACCTCCACCTCCCAGGCTCAAGCGATTCTCCTGCCTCAGCCTCCTGAGTAGCTGGGATTACAGGCGCGTGCCACCACGCCTGGCTAATTTTTATATTTTTAGTAGAGACGGGGTTTCACCATGTTGGCCAGGCTGGTCTCGAACTCCTGACCTCAAATGATCACCCGCCTCAGCCTCCCAAAGTGCTGGGATTATAGGCGTGAGCCACCGTGCCCGGCCTAATTTTGTATTTTTAGTAGACACAGGGTTTCACCATGTTGGCCAGGCTGGTCTCGAACTCCTGACCTCAAATGATCACCCGCCTCAGCCTCCCAAAGTGCTGGGATTATAGGCATGAGCCACCGCGCCCGGCCTAATTTTGTATTTTTAGTAGACACAGGGTTTCACCATGTTGGCCAGGCTGGTCTCAAACTCCTGACCTCAAGTGATCTGCCCTCCTCACCCTCCCACAAGTGCTAGGATTACAGGTGCGAGGCACTGCGCCCAGCCTAACCATGACCTGTGTCATAGGCCTGTTGTGAGGATGAAAGGAGTTAACATACCTGAAGCCCTTAGAACAGCACAGGTGTGCCATCAGCACTGTATCCATATGGCTATCATGCATCCCCAGTAGAGAAGGGCTCCTATGAATGAATGAATGATGAACGATAGGAGGGCAGGACTGAGACCAGAGACAGGCCCCAGCCAGCATCTCTAAGATGGCCCTCCTGCTCTTTCCACCTCACCCTGTCCAGATGGTGATCCCTGGAGACCCTGAGGAGATGAGGACGTTCCAGAGCCGGACCCTGGCACTGTCCCGCTACAGCCTGGAAGTGATCCTGCCCAGTGTCCACATCTTTCTGCCCAGCAAGGAGGTCTACGAGAGCATCTACAACAGGTGGAGACGCGGGGCCAGCAGGGCGGGACTGGACACGGCGTGGGCCTGGCCTCCCTTACCTGCTGTCCACCCGCCTGTCTCAGGATCAACAACGACCTGCTCATGTGGGAGCCCGCAGATCTGCTTCCCACCCCTGACCCCGCCACCCAGCCCTCGGGCTTCCCCGGCCCCTCAGGCTTCTGGCACGACAGCTTTAAGATGTGCAAGTCAACCTTCAAGCTGGGTATGAGAGGTGCTAATGCAGGGCTAGAGGGAGGACCCCCAGGTCTGGGAAGGGCCAGGCTAGCCCTTCGCGGTCTCCTTCCCAGCCAACTGCTTTGATCTCACCCCAGACTCGGACTCGGATGACGAGGATGCCCACTTCTTCTCAGTGGGGGCATCAGGCGGCCCACAGGCCCCTGCCCCTGAGGCCCCAAGTCTTCACTTGCAGAGCACCTTCTCTACACTGGTGACAGTGCTGAAGGGGCGGATCACAGCCCTCTGTGAGACCAAGGTGAGTGCAGCCCTGGGCAGGTGGGCCCCAAACTTCAGAGCTCCCATTGGCGGCAAAGCAAGACCAGCACGAGCAGCTCCAGGTCAAGAATGTGGAGAGCAGGAGGCCTTAGTGGGCAGCACCAGCCCACCCACGCCAGCCTGCCCACCCTATCACAGCCCATCAGCTCCTTCTGACCCCCTGCTGTATGTAAAGCACCATGCTAGGGGTCGGGATGGGCATGGAGCACCCACCGTTCCCACTCTGAGGGGGCAGACCCGGAAGAGATTATTTTTCTCCTGGCAGAAGAGGCAAGTGCCATCCAGGGCCTCCAGCAGCGTCCGTGGTGGAAACTGGAGCTGACCCTCTTAGGCCAGGGCTCCAGGAGCCGCCAACCCCCCGAGGGCTTGAGGGTTGCTGAGTGCAGCTGGGGAAGCCAGGCCGTGTGCTCCTTCTGCAGGATGAGTGTGGGAAGCGGCTGGAGGCTGTGCATGGGGAGCTGGTGCTGGACATGGAGCATGGTACCCTCTTCAGTGTCTCCCAGTACTGTGGCCAGCCAGGACTTGGCTACTTCTGTCTGGAAGCTGAAAAGGCAACACTCTACCACCGAGGTGTGAGGCCTGGGGGCGGGTCACCACTGGGGCCCAGGGTTGGGGGTGGAGGGCTTTCAGGACAGATGTGGGCCCTGGGTGGAGTGGGTAGCCAGTTGGCTTGGCAGGGGGCTCATGAGACCCCTCCCCAGCGGCCGTGGATGACTACCCGCTGCCCAGTCACCTGGACCTTCCCAGTTTCGCTCCCCCGGCTCAGCTGGCCCCGACCATCTATCCATCGGAGGAAGGGGTGACCGAGCGGGGAGCCTCGGGCCGCAAGGGCCAGGGCCGGGGCCCCCATATGTTGTCCACTGCTGTGCGCATCCACCTGGACCCCCACAAGAATGTGAAGGTACGGGCTTGCCTGCCAGATACCCCTCCTGCTAGCCTGGGCTGCGGCCCCGGTGTGCGGTGGGACCCCAGTGCGTGGTGAGGCTGGCCCCCCCACTGCCCTGACTGCGCCCCTCCCCTCAGGAGTTCCTGGTGACACTGCGGTTACACAAAGCCACCCTGCGCCACTACATGGCCCTGCCCAAGCAGAGCTGGCATTCCCAGGTGAGTGTGGGTGGTGGGCAGCCACATGGCCCAGTGACTCTGGACTTCTGTTTTGGGCAAGCAGGTCTCTAGGTGGGAGGAGGCCGGTGGGAGCAACATGGACTGGGCCACAGCTGACCTTGGCCGGAGCTCCTGGGCAAGGGGTGTGGCAGACAGCTAGTGGGCAGAAGGTGAGGTGCCAGGCAGGGGCCAGGACACGGAGGGGTTAGAGGAGGGAAGACGCCACCTGATCCTCACTGCTTCCTCCTGCCCTGGCCTCTGAAGCTGTTGGAGTTCCTAGACGTGCTGGATGACCCTGTGCTGGGCTACCTGCCCCCGACAGTCATCACCATCCTGCACACACACCTGTTATCCTGCTCTGTGGACTATAGGTACCAGGCTGGGTGGGCCAGGGGCTGGGGACGGGGATGGGCTCTCAGGTGTAAGGAGCCGGCCCCAGCCTGAGTATCACCCCCAGGCCACTCTACCTCCCCGTGCGTGTCCTCATCACCGCGGAGACCTTCACTCTCTCCAGCAACATCATCATGGACACCTCCACCTTCCTGCTCAGGTATGCCGGCCACCCCGCACCGGGCCATCCCACCCTCACCGGCTGTCCACCCGGGTGATAGTCCCATTCTCAGGAATGTGGATTGTTTCCGCCTTTCTAGAGGGCAGTTGGACCCTCCTGATCAGAGCCTTATAAGCATTTGTGCCCTCTGACCTGGTAATCTCATGTCTGGGGGTTGTCCTAGGATATGAGAATAAGTGAGGTGGAATTTAATGCTTATGTAGTATAAGTTAAAACAGTCAAAACGTATCAATTAAATCACAACCCTTACAACCTGAGCAAATAAGCATGGCCCACCTAGTAGGTAGAAAACCATGCAGGGATTAAAGTGAAGCTGAAGAATCACTTCAAAATATAACAAGATGGAGGGTGCGGTGGCTCACACCTGTAATCCCAGGTGTGAATCCTTTGGGAGGCTGAGGCAGGCAGATCACAAGGTCAGGAGTTCGAGACCAGCCTGGCCAATATGGTGAAACCCCGTCTCTACTAAAAATACAGAAATGAGCCGGGCGTGGTGGCAGGCGCCTGTAGTCCCAGCTACTCGGGAGGCTGAGGCAGGAGAATCACTTGAATCCGGGAGGTGGAGATTACAGTGAGCCAAGATTGCACCACTGCACTCCAGCCTGGGTGACAGAGCAAGACTCCGTCTCAAATAAATAAATAAATAAATAAATAAATAAATAAATAAAATAGAAGATGCCGCAGTACAGTGTTTACTCAAATAACATTGGATACAAGACTACGTATGTTTTAAAATCAGTTTATGAAGGGGTGTTTATATATGTCTTGGTGTGCAGCTGCAGAGAAAGTTTGGAAGGAGATGTGTATGGTGGTTTTCTCAGAATTAGGGACTAGGAATGATGAATGATTTTTATTTTCTTTATTCTAAAATATCTTAAAGGAGTTTTCATTATGTTACCCTTAAAATAAAGACTTTTTTTTTGAGACAGAGTCTCGCTCTGTCAGCAGGCTGGAGTGCAGTGGTGCAATCTCAGCTCACTGTAACCTCTGCCTCCTGGGTTCAAGCGATTCTCCTGCCTCAGCCTCCCAAGTAGCTGGGACTATGGGCACCCACCACCACACCCAGCTAAGTTTTGTATTTTTAGTAGAGACAGGGTTTCATCTTGTTGGTCAGGCTGGTCTCGACCTCCTGACCTCGTGATCCGCCTGCCTTGGTCTCCAAAAGTGCTGGGATTATAGGCGTGAGCCACCATGCCCAGCCCTCATTATTATTTCTTTTTGAGACGCCAAAAGGAAGGATCAACCGGATCCTTCCCCCAGGTGCTGGGGCTGGAGCTGGGTAGAAGGGGGCCACAGGACCTTTCTCTCGCCTCTGCTGCAGATTATGTCTGTGTCTTGGATGTCGCCCAGGCTAGAGTGCAGTGGTGTGATCTAGGCTCACTGCAACCTCTGCCTCCCTAGTTCAAGAGATTCTCCTGCCTCAGCCTTCCAAGTAGCTGGGATTACAGGCACCCGCCACCACGCCCAGCTAATATTTGCATTTTTAGTAGATACGGGGTTTCACCACGTTGGCCAGGCTGGTCTCAAACGCCTGATATCAGGTGATCTGCCTGCCTCAGCCTCTCCAAGTGCTGGGATTACAGGCATAATCCTGTACGCTGCGCCCAGCCAAAAATAAGGACTTATTTTAGAAGAACCACAAATGCAGTGGGGAGAAAAATGGACACCCCTTCCCAGGACTGTCGTGAGGCCCCATCGAGGTGTCAGAACTGCAGGCACTTTGAGAGCTGCAAGTGCTGCCCGCCTCCTGCTGCCTGCTGTCTGGGCCTTCTCCCTATTGTGCAGGCAGGAACGCTGAGGCTGGAGGGGCCTGTCCATACCACTTCCTGTGGGCTTGGGACCCCTCTGCTCGGCTCCCGTGGAGCTGCCGCCTGCAGCGGTGCCCGGGCCCTTCTCAGCCCTGTTCCCCCCCAGGTTCATCCTCGATGACTCCGCCTTGTACCTGTCCGACAAGTGTGAGGTGGAGACCCTGGACCTGCGGCGAGGTGGGCAGGGCCGGGACTGGGCTCCCTCCCCTCTGAGGGACCACCGCCCCGGCCACACCCAGAGCAGCCAGGTGTCTCCCAGCAGCTGCTGGCCGGGTCCTTAGCTCCCACACGTAGCCTGCACAGCAGGGACTATACCTGGATCAACCGGATCCTTTCCCCAGGTGCTGGGGCCGGGGCCGGGTGGAAGGGGGCCACAGGACCTTTCTCTCGCCTCTGCTGCAGATTATGTATGTGTCTTGGATGTTGACCTCTTGGAACTTGTGATTAAAACCTGGAAAGGGAGCACCGAGGGCAAACTGGTGAGTGAGGCTGTCACTCTGGCTCCTGGAGCCAGAGCAGGCGCGGGGGCTGAGGAAGTCTTCAGGGGCTGCTGCTCCCTCATGTGCCCGGGCTCCAGACGCAGTTCACACCTGCCCTTCCTGGGCTGCAGTTAGCACCCCTCCTGCAAAGGGCCACAGTACAGCCCTTGGGGGGGGGGGGGTCCCTCGATGCTGGCTGAATGAATGAATGGGTTTCAGCCCTGCCACCAGAGGACGCTGCAGCCAGGGCACCAGCGAGGCCTTGGGAGTCAGCCACCTTTGTGGGTCCCCAGATTCATCTCCTGTAAGATGGAGATAACCTGCCCTGCCTCATGCAGAGCCCTTCACGGGGAGTGGGGTAGGGTGGGTGGGCACACTCCTGCTTCCGTGGATGGCCCTGGGCCAAGCCCCTTTCACCCTCTGGGCTCAGCCTCTTTCACCCTCTGGGCTCAGTTTGCTCATCTCTTCAGTGGAGTTACTGGGCAGGTCATCCACTCCAGGAGAGACCATCCCTGTTCTGCCTGTGGCAGGGTCAGAACTGCAGTGCCCTCCCAGCGAGTGGGTGGGGCCAGCAGGCAGTGGCCCCTGTGTTCACATAACTGCTCCCCCTGCCCCGCCCGCAGAGCCAGCCGCTATTTGAGCTGCGCTGCTCCAACAACGTGGTACACGTGCACAGCTGTGCCGACTCCTGTGCCCTGCTGGTCAACCTGCTCCAGTACGTAATGAGCACAGGCGATCTGCACCCCCCACCCCGGCCCCCCAGCCCCACGGAGATCGCCGGCCAGAAGGTACAGGTGAGGCCTGGCCACACAGGCTACCAGAGCTCGGCCAGGCCCCTCCCCTGCCATGGCCCTCGGGCCTGGGGTTGGGGGAGCCCTGGGGGCCACCCTCGTCCTGTCTCACTCATTGCTCCTCCCCTGCCTGGCCCAGCTCTCGGAGAGTCCTGCCTCTCTGCCCTCATGCCCCCCAGTGGAGACGGCCCTCATCAACCAGCGCGACCTGGCCGATGCCCTCCTGGACACCGAGCGCAGCCTGCGGGAGCTGGCCCAGTCTTCAGGTGGAGTGGGGGTGCTGCGGGGACAGCAGACACAGTCAGGCACCCACTGTGGGCGCCTCTCCAAACTGGCCTCTCTCCTATAGGTGGCCACCTCCCTCAGGCGTCACCTATCTCCGTCTACCTATTCCCAGGTGAACGGAGTGGGGCTCCGCCCCCTTCACCACCTGCTGGCAGCTTAGGGTCGTGCTCAGAGGAGAAGGAAGATGAAAGGGAAGAGGAGGGTGATGGAGACACCCTGGACAGTGATGAGTTCTGCATCCTTGATGCTCCCGGCCTGGGCATCCCGGTGCGTGGTGGGAGGGGTGGACCAGTTTGCTGTCCAGGCAGGTGTGTTTGGGGTGGGGACGGAACACTCAGGGGTGGTTGCCTGGCCATCTGGAGCTCCTGTGGTGAGAGAAGCAGGCAGGAGGTGGTCGCCATCACTTGGGGGGCGGTGCTAGGTCTGTGCCACCCTAGGGAGGCAGCCCTGATGCTGGGCTTTGATGGAGTGGGTAGATTTCCAGAGGAAGAGGAGGCCTGGTGTTCTGGGCAGAGGGACTGGGACATTCAAGGGATGGAGGAAGAGGAGAGGGCAGTTAGCAAGAGGGATGGAGAACCATGTGGCTGCAAGGGCCGGTGGGAATATCTGAACTCACCGAGGTCTTAGGAGGCAGGGCTGGCAGGAGCCTGGGACTCTCAGGCTCCTCTTGGACAGAGCACTCAGGCATAGACCCAGGGAACAGCAACCCAGAAGTGTCATCTTTCATCAAAAACAGGGAGGAGGCCAAGCATGGTGGGTCACGCCTATAATCCCAGCAATTTGGGAGGTGACGGTGGGAGAATTGCTTGAGTCCAGCAATGAGAGATTAGCCTGAGCAACATAGTGAGACCCTATCTCTACAAAAAAAAGTAAAATTGGCTGGGCGCGGTGGCTCAAGCCTGTAATCCCAGCACTTTGGGAGGCCAAGGAGGGTGGATCACGAGGTCAGGAGATCGAGACCATCCTGGCTAACACAGTGAAACCCCATCTCTACTAAAAATACAAAAAATGAGCTGGGCGCGGTGGCAGGCACCTGTAGACCCAGCTACTCAGGAGGCTGAGGCAGGAGAATCGCTGGAACCCGGGAGGCGGAGCTTGCAGTGAGCCGAGATTGCGCCACTGCACTATAACCTGGGCGACAGAGCAAGACTCCGTCTCAAAAAAAAAAAAAAGTAAAATTAGCCAGATGTGGTGGCACATGTCTGCAGTCCCTGCTACTCAGGAGGCTGAGGTGGGAGGATCGCTTGAGCCTAGGAGGCAGAGGTTGCAGTGAACCGTGATTGTGCCACTGCACTCCAGCCTGGGTGACCGAGCATGACCCGACCCTGTCTTTAAAAAAAAAAAAAGGAAAAAGAAGTGAGGCCAGGGGAGAAACAGGCGCTGGGGCTGGGGGCAGCTGGGCTGGATCGAAGATCTGTGTCACATGTCTCTACCTGGCCTCCTTGCAGCCCCGAGACGGGGAGCCTGTGGTGACACAGCTGCATCCCGGCCCCATCGTTGTGCGGGATGGTTACTTCTCACGGCCGATCGGCAGCACGGACTTGCTGCGGGCACCTGCCCATTTCCCAGTGCCCAGCACTCGGGTGGTGCTACGTGAAGTCTCCCTTGTCTGGCACCTCTATGGGGGCCGAGACTTTGGCCCCCACCCCGGCCACAGGTGAGGAGGAGTGGGTGCAGGTGGCAGCTGGTGAAGGTTGGGGCTCAGGCTGGTCCAGCTCTGACTTTCAGCAGCTGGAGACCTTGAACCCCATCCACCCCAGGTGGGCCTCAGTTTCCTTGTCCTTCCTTATCCCGCCTGCCTCCCAGGACTGGGGCTAGCGGAGGTCTCTTGTCCTAGGCTAAAAGGCCTGCTGAGGACGGGGAGGGAATGGGGTTCCTCTGAGTCAGCTTGGCCCCTGTCCCTCTTCCCAGGGCAAGAGCTGGCCTCTCGGGTCCCAGGAACTCCCCTTCCCGCTGCTCTGGCCCCAACCGGCCCCAGAACTCATGGCGCACGCAGGGGGGCAGCGGGCGGCAGCACCATGTCCTCATGGAGATCCAGCTGAGCAAGGTGAGTGGGGTGGCGAGTGCCTACTGCACGTGTGTGTCATAGACCAGCGGGCCTTGTTCTCGATGTCACGTGTAGCAATGACTAACGCAGAGGAAAACCCCTGCCTTTGTAGTGGAGGAAGCCAGGCAGGGACCAAGATGTATCGAGTGTGTCTGATGGTGAAGAGCGCTCAGGGGAAAGTCTGCAGGGGTGGAGGAGACAGGTGGGTCTGGAAAGTCCTCTTCCAAAGGCACCGTTTGAACAAAGACCTGAACAAGTGGGGATGTGAGCCAGGAAGAGTTTTCAGGCAGAGAGGACTGCGTGAAAGCCACAAATTGGGGCCAGGCATGGTGACTTGCCTGTAATCCCAGCACTTTGGAAGGCCGAAGCGAGCAGATCACCTGAGCTCAGGAGTTTGAGACCAGCCTGGGCAACATGGCGAAACCCCATTTCTACTAAAAAAAAAAAAAAATTAACCAGTTGTGGTGGGGTGCGCCTATAGTCCCAGCTACTCAGGAGGCTGAGGCAGGAGAGTTGTTTGAGCCCAAGAGGCAGAAGTTGCAGTGAGCTGAGATCGCCCTACTGCATTCCAGCCTGGGCAACAGAGTAAGACTCTGTTTCAAAAAAAAAAAAACAAAAAAAAACTGGAAGCATCCTGGCGTTTCCAGGAGCAGCAGAGCCTGCGCATAACCAGCGACCCAGAATATTTCTTTTGGGTCTTACAAGAGACGAACCCCTCAGGGCTTTTGAGGAGAGGCCTCTGTGGGGCTGGGCTGTGCAGCAATCAGGGAGGGCTAGTGAGCAGGTTCAGGAGAGCCTAGATGGGGGCTGGCCACAGGTTCAGCTGCGGATGGGGTGTGTGTGAGATACAGAGAGTGGTGCAGGGGGTTCAAGGTTTGGGCCTGGGAAATTGCCTGGGGCAGGGCGGTCCCACTTGCTTAGAGTGAGCCAGGCCAGTGCTGGGCTTCCCAAGGAGCCGCTAGAGGCAAAGGGCAGAGGGGCCTCAGGCTGCTCGGGTTGGTGGGCTGTGCTACAAGAACTTGGGGGAGATGAGTGTCAGAGCAGGGCGCCAGGGGCCTCTCTGAGACCTGATGGCCAGCCAGTGGGTGTGCAGGAAGAGGGGGAAGGAAGGCTTTCCACGGAGGGGGGCTACGAGAGCGAAGTCCTGAAGGCAAAACAGGCCTGGACTCTTTGAGGGGCAGAGACCAGTGCAGCTGGCATGGGAAGCAAGAGCAGGGGCAGGTCTGGAGGGAGAGGCAGGTCCCTGCTGGGCATAGAATAGAGAAGGGGTTGGGGCCGGGCCTGGTGGCTCATGCCTGTAGTCCCAGCACTTTGGGAGGGCGAGGCAGGAAGATCACTTGAAGCCAGGAGTTCGAGACCAGCCTGGCCAACATTGTGAAACCCTGTCTCTACTAAAAGTACAAAAATTAGCTGGGTGTGGTGGCACATGCCTGTAATCCCAGCTACTGGGGAAGCCGAGGCAGGAGAATCACTTGAACCTGAGAGGCAGAGGTTGCAGTGAGCCGAGATCGCGCCACTGCACTCCAACCTGGGCGACAAAGTGAGACTCTGTCTCAAAAAAAGAATAGAGAAGGGGTCTGGGGCCAGCCCTTCCCACCCTCTTGGGGCCCTGTTTACCTGGCCAGGCCTCTGTCCACCCCACAGGTAAGCTTCCAGCACGAGGTGTACCCAGCGGAGCCAGCCACAGGCCCCGAGGCCCCCAGCCAGGAGCTGGAGGAGCGACCGCTGTCCCGTCAGGTGTTCATCGTGCAGGAGCTGGAGGTCCGAGACCGGCTCGCCTCCTCCCAGATCAACAAGTTCCTGTACCTACACACGAGTGAGCGGATGCCGCGACGCGCCCACTCTAACATGGTATGAGCGACCTGCACCATCCACCCTGGGGCAGGGCACGGGACCGTCGGAGACACATCTTCACACATGCATGGATTCACACACATACACGCATTCCCACACAAACACCCAGGTTGTTTGTGAGCCTGGGAGGAAGGCAGAGCCAGGGGCTGTGTTAGCGAAGGGAACAGCGTGTTCAGAGGCAGGGTGGCTGGGTGAGCTGTCAGGGAACAGCTGGGTGAGCTGCTGCCCCAGAGGCCCAGCAGGCGCCCAGAACTCACCCTCTGCTCCCAGCTCACCATCAAAGCGCTGCATGTGGCCCCCACCACCAACCTGGGTGGGCCTGAGTGCTGTCTCCGCGTCTCGCTGATGCCCCTGCGGCTCAATGTGGACCAGGTGAGTGGTCTACGTGAGGGCAGAGCCTAGGGTGACCCCACTGTCTCCAGGCCTCTGAGTCTGATCCACATCTGGACCTCTCCCTTGCAGGATGCCCTCTTCTTCCTCAAGGACTTCTTCACTAGTCTGGTGGCCGGCATCAACCCTGTGGTCCCAGGGGAGACCTCCGTTGAGAGTGAGAGGCTGGGCCGGGGAGGGGAGCACCTGGGCCTTCTGCCTCTCAGGACAACCCAGGTTCCCAGTCATCCCTGGCCCCATCCCCAGTCTGTGACCTCCCCTCCCCTAGCTCGCCCCGAGACTCGAGCCCAGCCCAGCAGCCCCCTGGAAGGACAGGCCGAGGGCGTAGAGACCACTGGTTCGCAGGAAGCCCCAGGCGGTGGACACAGCCCCTCCCCTCCTGACCAGCAGCCCATCTACTTCAGGTAGGCTGCTGGACTGTGGGCGGGGGTCCCTGGGCCAGATTGCTGGGGGCCAGGCCAGTGAGCAAAGAACCCCCTCTTCCTGCTCCCCTACCCAGAGAGTTCCGCTTCACGTCTGAGGTCCCCATCTGGCTGGATTACCATGGCAAGCACGTCACGATGGACCAGGTGGTAAGTGGGGCGGTAGGATGGGGTGGCCATGTGGGGTCAGCTGTGGCTGAGTCCCTCTGGGGGCCAGGTCTTGCATCCAGGCACCATTAGCGGCCAGGGCGCTCTCCAGTGGCTCCCATGGGCTGGCTGGCTCCCTGAGTCCCATCGGGTAAACCTGGACCCCCTCCCTCTCCCAGGGCACTTTCGCTGGCCTCCTCATCGGCCTGGCCCAACTCAACTGCTCCGAGCTGAAGCTAAAGCGGCTCTGTTGCAGGCACGGGTGAGTCCCCAGCACCCCAGCCTCTCTCCAGGGTCCCTGATCTTCCCTCTGTTCTGGTCCTAACTGGTTGTGTGGCCTTCGCCAAGTCATCACCCTTCTCAGGGCCTCAGTTTCTCCTCTGTAAAAAGGACGCAGTTGGCTGGGCATGATGGCTCACACATTCAGGCATTCGAGACCAGCCTGACCAACATGGTGAAACCCCGTCTCTACTAAAAATACAAAAATCAGCCGGGCGTGGTGGCATGCACCTGTAATCCCAGCTACTCAGGAGGCTGAGGCAGGAGAATTGCTTGAACCCGGGAGGCGGTTGCAGTGAGCCAAGATCGCACCACTGCACTCCAGCCTGGACAACAGAGCAAGACTCCATCTCAAAAAAAAAAAAAAAAGAGGACGCAGTCCCTCTGCACATGACTGGGTGGGACCACAGGGAGGGTAGGAGTACCCACAGTACTTGCCACAGGGGTACTGAGTCCTCCTGGCCCCACAGTCCCTCCATGTGTGGCTCTGCCTCACCTTCTGCCTCCTCACCTCCCTGCCCTGCCAGGCTCCTGGGTGTGGACAAGGTGCTGGGCTATGCCCTCAACGAGTGGCTGCAGGACATCCGCAAGAACCAGTTGCCCGGCCTGCTGGGAGGCGTGGGCCCCATGCACTCGGTTGTCCAGCTCTGTGAGTGTCTAGGTTTGGAAGCCCTCGAAACTGCTTTTACCCTTGGGCAACCTAGAAGCTGCCATTGGGAATAAGAGGAGGAGGTGGGGGCAGGGCAGCCTCGGGTGTCTCTGAGCGCTCCTTCCCCCCAGTCCAAGGGTTCCGGGACCTGCTGTGGCTGCCCATTGAGCAGTACAGGAAGGATGGCCGCCTCATGCGGGGGCTGCAGCGAGGGGCTGCCTCCTTTGGCTCATCCACAGCCTCTGCCGCCCTGGAACTCAGCAACCGGTTGGTACAGGCTATCCAGGTGAGTGGGTGCCCTGCATCTGGGCTGTGCAGGACAGAGCAGCTGGAGCCCTCTGCACCACAGCTCCCTGGTTCTGTCCTCAAAGCTCTTCTGAGAGTGGGCAGTCTGGGTATGACAGCCCCACTTCATAGAGAAACAGCCACGGAGAGGCTAAGTGACTTGCCTGGGGCCTCCAAGCCAGGTCTCCCGAGGCCCACAGGGGCTCCCGTGCCCCCCAGGCCTTCAGAGCCCACTGTGTCTCCTGCTCATGGCATGTCTTGTACAGGGGGGTGGAGGACGGCTGTGTTTGCAGACTAAGAATCTGAGGCCCAGAGGCTGCCCTGGTTCATTCAGGCCATGCACTTCGCTAGGCCAGAAGGACCCCAGGGGAGCTGGGGAGCCAGTCTCGTGGGCAGTTGTCAGATGAATTCTGTAGGGGATCGATGGTCCTAGTCGGCTAAGGGGTGAGTGCAGGTGCATGGTGCATTCTGGAACCTGCAAGCTCAGACCCCAACAGGACAGTGGGCAGGGCTCCAGGGGAGGTGGGAGGGATGCATGGGCACCAGGGAACCCCCGGGAGTGTTCAGTCAGGTGGGAAAGAGTGACGGCAGGTGAGATGCTGGGCAGAGGATCTGGCAGACAGCAGGAAGGATGGGCCCCTGACCATCTGGCAGGGGCGTCTGGGGGGCCAGACAAGGAGCAGTCAGTCTCAGGCGTGCAGCTGCAGCAGCCATGCGGAACCTGCTGAATGTGGCGGTCAGCAGGAAGAGAGGTTTGGGTTGAGAAGACTTTAGGAAAGTCCCCTGAGGAGTCCCATGTTCCTAGATTCCCTGAGCAGAGTGGCAGGTGCCTAGGAAGGGGAGGAAAAGTGGGAGGAAGTGGGGAGTGAGGCTGAGCAGGACCCCCTAGGCCAGCACAGTGACAGGTGGGGAGGCTGAGGGCTGGTGGGGTCTCAGACTGTCCTGGGGGCCTGGGGCTGATGTGTGCCCCAGCCAGCTGTCCTCATCCAGTGCTCCCATGTCCCCCAGGCCACAGCCGAGACCGTGTATGATATCCTGTCCCCGGCAGCCCCTGTCTCCCGCTCCCTGCAGGACAAGCGCTCTGCGCGGAGGTTGCGCAGGGGCCAGCAGCCTGCCGACCTGCGGGAGGGTGTGGCCAAGGCCTACGACACAGTGCGAGAGGTGACCAGGTCCCCGCCCTGCCCCAGTCCCCCATGCCCATCTCCTCACATAGACCCCACCCGCCCTGACCTCTGGCTTCCACAGGGCATCTTGGATACAGCTCAGACCATCTGTGATGTGGCATCGCGGGGCCATGAGCAGAAGGGGCTGACAGGCGCTGTGGGCGGCGTGATCCGCCAGCTGCCCCCGACCGTGGTGAAGCCGCTCATCCTGGCCACGGAGGCCACGTCCAGCCTGCTCGGGGGCATGCGTAACCAGATCGTCCCCGACGCCCACAAGGACCACGCCCTCAAGTGGCGCTCGGACAGTGCCCAAGACTGAGCCTGGGGTGCTCAGTACCCACAGAGTGCTGCCCACCGTGCTCCTGAGCCTCCCAAGGGCTGCAGCCCACGGGCCTGGCCCGGCCTGGCCCTTCAGGGGATGGCCACTGTGAAGGACGCCTTCCTGGCCTGCCCGTTGCCAATCTGCTGTGAGAGGGGGGCCTCCCTGCCTTGGGGCCTTAGCCCTGGCTCTGCACTTTTCCTCCGGGGAGAAAGGACACTGCCCCTCCCCCTACCTGGGCCCACACCGCTGCCTTCTCCCAGGACGGAGGCTTTTGGACCCTCGGACCCCATCCCACTCAGCCAAGTGTCTTTCTGTGTCTGGGGGGAGGAAGGGATGACATCCGTGTGGTTCGATGTATTCTTTTTAAGCTCCGTGAGTGCGTGGGTCAGTGTCTGCATGAAGTGGAATAAACTGCCCACCGCCAGCCCCCATCTCAGATCCTCTGTCCCTGTGAACCCTGGCCTCAGCCTTGACCTTGGCTCCGCCCCAGATCCCACCTCTGCACCTCCCATGTCACCACCAGGGGTCGCCACGCCTCCTGGCCTTGCCCAGCAGATCAGGGCACAGGGGGACTCAGAGGCACCCAGCCCTGCACGCCTTCGCCTGGCTCTGGGCTCTGCCTTGCCCCTCCCAGAGGGCTGCCACTCCAGCCCCAGTCCTGATGTGGCAGGAGCTATGTGGGGCTGCCAGGGGAGGGAGGGATGGTGCTTGGAGCCCACCTGCCCAGCTGACCCTGCCAGGTTGTCACTTGAGGCCACTCGGGGAAGGCTGAGCCCGAGGCGTTCTAGATGTTGCTGTCACCATCCCTAGTGGGGGCTTCTGGGGTGGCCCAGGCCTCGGCCCCTTGGCTTCCACTCTGTTCTGGGGTCCCAGCTCCAGCACTTGGAGGGGGAAGGGGTGCTGGAGCAGCGCTGCAGCCGGGATCCCAACCCTCACTGCACAATGCTTTACACGGGACCAGGGAGTGCCCGTTGCCCCCCACACATCTTGTTTCTTGTGAGCAAAAAAGGAGCTGCTCCCGTTGTGTCCCTCCCTGCCTTGCTTCCCAGTGGCGCTGCACAGAGGTGGGTGGGTCCAGGGGGAAACCAAGGCTTGGGTTGGGAATCGGGACCCTCACCTTGCTAGGTTCCGCAGGCCTCCGGGGTTAGCAAAGATCCCCCAGCCCTGCTCTGTGGCCCCTTCTGAGTGGGGGAGATCTGGGTACTGGGAACAGAGCAGAAGCTTTGTCCCGAGGGACCCTGGGGTCCTGGGTGCCCACGGACACCTGGGGCAGCAGGCTGGTAAGAGATCAGGAGGGCAAGGCCCTGGAGGAGACAGGGCTGTGGACGACTGGGTGCTGATGCCACCCGGAGAGGCAGATGGGGCCCAGCCTGATGCTTCCTGGACCCGCCCCACCCTGCCCGGGCACAGTCCAGGGCTTCCTGCCCTTCGAACTGCACTTGTGATCAGTATTGACGGTGGTGGGATAATCATTAACCACCACCAGGGGCTGGGTCAACGGCTCAAAAGGCCCTGGGCCCAGGGTGTCCCCACTTCCTCCTTGTGCCCCGAAGGCCAGCCCAGCACTCAGGTAAGAGGCTTCCTGAATGGTAGGACCCCTGCCGCACTGCCTGTCCTAGGAGGCTCCTGAGCCCAGGCACCTCTCTGAAGGGTGGCCAATCCTGAGGAAGAAAGGGACCTGGACAGCCACGGGGTGGCTGGGATGAGCCCCTTCTTCTCTGTGCCTTGGTTTCCACTGTGGGATGAGGGGGCCTTAGCATCAGCGCTCAGAGCTGTGGAGCCAGGATTCCTGATCAGGCACTACCTCTGCCAGGCCAGGGCACTTGGACACCACACTGCAGGAGGCTGGTCTCGCCCAGGCCTCTGTGGGAAGGGCCGCCAGGCTGAGTGGAGGGCCAGCCACCAGCTACAGTGTCTTCCTTCGCAGGTCTGTCCCCCCAGGCAGAAGGATTCCAGCCCAAGGATTCCAGCCCAAGGATTCCCCATCCCACCCTGACTGCATACCGAGAGGGGGGACGCCACTTCGGGAAGGTTGTTGGGGCAGCACAGGCCCTGGGGCCCTGCTCTGTGACCTTGGGTGGCCCCCTCTGTCTCTCTAGGCCTGTATCCACCGCTGGCAAAGGGGGCAGGGCCCAAGTCTACTCTAAAAGCTCCCCTTTCTCTCCAGAGGCTTTGGAGTCTCCCCAAATGCCTGCTGGGTCTCTGCAGGACTGGCATCTGTCACCGGAACCTGTCTGGGAGGGACGAGAACACGCTTTGCAAGAGGAAGCTCTGCCTCCCAGAGCCCTGGGCTCACTGGCGGACCCTGGCCAGCAGCTGCTTCCTCTCCCCACAGTGGAGAGAGACCCAAGGGTCCCAGGGGGGATGCTTCCCACCAGTCCAGTCCAGCGTGCAGGGTGGCCTCATAAGTCCTGATTGACATATGGACAGTGGTTCAGAGCGTAAGAGTGACCTTACGCTACTTGCTCAAGGTCACCCAGCTCCCAGGCCCCTGCTGTCTTCCAGGCCACTGAGGTCCTAAGCATCCTTCCAGGCGAGCCACTGCTCACAGCCTGTTCCTCATGTTCTGCGGCAGGTTTGTGTATCTACATCTTTTCTAGTTCCCTGTCGTCCCCCTTC
This sequence comes from Symphalangus syndactylus, assembly GCF_028878055.3. NCBI lineage: Eukaryota > Metazoa > Chordata > Mammalia > Primates > Hylobatidae > Symphalangus > Symphalangus syndactylus. Next base: position 93,653,431 of record NC_072423.2, on the reverse strand, counting down.
CTACACCTCGTCATCCACTGTCCCTGTTTGTTTCCTCTGTTCCTTTCCAGTTCTCTACCTGCTCCTCTTATTTTTATTTGAGACAGGGTCTTTCTTTGTCACTGAGGCTGGAGTGCAGTGGCACAATCTCAGCTCACTGGAGCCTCGACCTCCCAGGCTCAAGTGATCCCCCACCTCAGCCTCTTGAGTAGCTGGGACCACAGGCATGCATCACCACACTGGGCTAATTTTTTATTTTTTGTAAAGATGGGGTCTCACTGTGTTGCCCGGGCTGGTCTTGCACTCCTGGGCTCAAGAGATCCTCCTGCCTTGGTCTCCCAAAGTGCTGGGATTCCAGGTGTGCACCACCATCCGAGGCCTTGCCCTTTTCTTCCTCTCTCAGCCCCTCTGCCTCACTATCCCTCTTTCTGTGCCCCCCCCACAGCCCCCCACACTTCTTCTCAGTCTCATCTTCAGCTTCCCATATGGGGCCGTCCTCATGAAATCGGGCACTGGGAGGTCCCTGGGGACTGACAAGTGCCAGCTCTCCCTTGCTGTCCCTCTGCCCCATGGCTGCAGCAGGGAGGGTGGGCAAAGGGCAGAGGTGACAGTGGCCAAACCTAAAACTGAGGCCCAGCTCTGGTTGGGAAAGAAACAAGGAAACAAAATAACTTGGGGACAGAGGGTGTGGGGTCATCAGAGTGGGCAAAGGCTGCCCAGGAGTTGTAAATCAGAGCCGCTCCCGGCTTTATGAGGCCGATTTGGGGTTGAGCCTGAACTTCGCCCAGGAAGGAGTGCTGGCAGCACACAGGGCGCCAGGTGTGGGCCCTGGATGATAAGAAGCCTCGGTGAAAAGACCATGGACCTGGGGCCACGAAGACTGGGGCGCCCAGGTGAGCGGGCGTGGGACACTCTCCAGAGCCCTGCCCAAGGTGGATGCCAGGCAGGGCCCCGGCCTCCAATTGGCTCCCGCCCCCTGTAACAGCAACTCCATGTGGAAGTGCCCACTGGTTCCAGTGGGGCTGCTGTTATCTGGGGCGAGGGCCGGTACCCACGAAGAAGGAGAGGCAGGTGCTGCCCAGCAGACCAGCCAGGACTACCGTGGTGACGCTGCCAGATGGTGGCGGGTGGTGGAGGGCTGTCGGCGGGCTGCCGAGACCGAGTGCACAGGGCTCTGACCTATGAATTGACAGCCAGTGCTCTCGTCTCCCCTCTGGCTGCCAATTCCATAGGTCACAGGTATGTTCGCCTCAATGCCAGCCACCAGGACCTGCAGGGATAGGAGCGGGCCGGGGGTTTCCAGCAGTCAGCAGAGACCCTGCGACCCCAGTGCGGCACTCATGGTCCCACCTCCCTCTGTCTCATTCCCCGCGATGAGCCTGAACAGCTTCAGTCCCGCCCCGCCCTGCCTGCCCTGTGGCACCTCAATGCTTTGCCCATGCGGTTCCCTTGGGCTGCAACACTCTTCCTAGCTTATTTGCCAGGCTCACTCTTACTAACCCTTTCAAGCTCTGTCCAAGCATTTGCTGCCTCCAGAAGGCCTTCTTGAAGCTTCTAAGTCCTCACCTGGGCACCCCCACACTGTGCTGCCCCAGAGCACTGCCCTCTCGGGGCCCCCGTGCTGGTTTCTGCTTGTGTCTTGCTCCTCTCCCCATCTGTGAGCTCAGTTCCCAGCCCAGGCGCGTGCTCAATAAGTGTTTGCTGAACCAGTCCTGAGCCTCTGTCTTGCACCCTGAGGAAGCACCCACTGACATGCAGTGTGGCCAAGGGGGGCTGAGTGCTCTGGGCCCAGTGTTTATGCTGGAGCCCCCCCGACCCAGGATGGGGCCCTGAGCCAGCCTCCCCATCTGCTTCCTGCTCTCCCCTCCTTTGCCAGTCTCATCTCCCTGGAGCACAGCCCTGTGATTGGTGGAGCAGCTTCTCCAGCCCCTAGGATTCCTAAGAGGGCCCAGGACCCCGGCTGCCGGTAGAGGAAGAGCAGCCAACCCAGGACAGGACAGCTGACCCCACCCCTGTCCCACCTCCCACAACAGCCTCATTTCCACCTATTTCTTTGTGGTGTTTGTTTGTTTGTTTGTTTTGAGACAGAGTCTTGCTCTGTTGCCCAGGCTGGAATGCAACAGGCTTCCTCCCAGGAGGAAGCCTCCCCTCCTGGCGTGATCTCGGCTCACTGCAACCTCTGCCTCCTGGGTTCAAGCGATTCTCCTGCCTCAGCCTCCCAAATAGCTGGGATTACAGGCGTGCACCACCATGCCCAGCTAATTTTTGTGTTTTTAGTAGAGACTGGGTTTCACCATGTTGGCCAGGCTGGTCTTGAAGTCCTGACCTCAGATAATCTGCCCACCTCGGCCTCCCAGAGTGCTGGGATTATAGGCGTGAGCCACCGCGCCCAGCTCCACCTGTTTCTTATACAACGGGGTTCTGAGGAAATTTTCCTTTTTTTTTTTTTTTTTTTTTTTTGAGACAGGGTCTTGCTCACTCTGTCACCCAAGCTGGAGTGCAGTGGTACAATCACAGCTCACTGCAGCCTCCACCTCCCAGGGCTCACACAGTCCTCTTATCTCAGCCTCCCAAATAGCTGTGACTACAGGCACGTGCCACCATGCCTGGTTAATTTTTTTTTTTTTTTTTTGAGACAGAGTCGCGCTGTCGCCCAGGCTGGAGTGCAGTGGCGCGATCTCGGCTCACTGCAGGCTCCGCCCCCCCGGGGTTCACGCCATTCTCCTGCCTCAGCCTCCCGAGTAGCTGGGACTACAGGCGCCTGCCACCTCGCCCGGCTAATTTTTTGTATTTTTAGTAGAGATGGGGTTTCATTGTGTTAGCCAGGATGGTCTCAATCTCCTGACCTCATGATCCGCCCTCCTCGGCCTCCCAAAGTGCTGGGATTATAGGCGTGAGCCACTGCGCCCGGCCACGTGGTTAATTTTTGTATTTTTCGTAGAGATGGGGTTTCACCATGTTGCCCAGGCTGGTCTCAAATTCCTGGCCTCAAGCAGTCCTCCTGCCTCAGCCCCCCAAACTGCTGGGATTACAGGCATGAGCCACTGTGCCCGTCAGAATTTTTCATTTGAATAAAAAGGTTTCGGGCCGGGCGCGGTGGCTCACGCTTGTAATCCCAGCACTTTGGGAGGCCGAGGGGGGTGGATCACGAGGTCAGGAGATCGAGACCACGGTGAAACCCCGTCTCTACCAAAAATACAAAAAAAAAAAAATTAGCCGGGCGTGGTGGCGGGCGCCTGTAGTCCCAGCTACTCGGAGAGGCTGAGGCAGGAGAATGGCGTGAGCCCGGGAGGCGGAGGTTGCAGTGAGCCGAGATCGCGCCACTGCACTCCAGCCTGGGCGACAGAGCAAGACTCCGTCTCAAAAAATAAATAAATAAAAATAAAAATAAAAAGGTTTCTGGTACTACAAAACAAAATTTGTAAAATGGGAAATAGAGACCTAGGAATAAATGTCAAATTGCTTAATAACAGGCGTTGGCTATTGAGCCCTTTCTGTCTGCTGTGCACACACATCCAGGACCTGGTTCCTCCTGGCATCCATCATGAACCTGTTTGGGACAGGAGGACAGGCTCAGACAGGGTGCACATTTGCTGAAGTCACAGAGCAAGTTGGACCTTCTCCTTCTGGGGACTGTAGGTAGCCAACAAACATCTGGCCCCTAAGACACTGTCTCTCTCCCCTTCCCACAGGCAGCTTTGCTCATGCTGTCCTGGCTGCTCTGAATCCATGGGCCCCGATCGGCCCCTGCCGTGGCCCAGCTCAGCAACCCCTCCCTGCAGACCATCCCATGACTCTGCAAGTGCTGCTCCCCTCTGCCCACACCCCGGCTTCGTGGGCCTCTCCCGCCACCCTTATCTCATTCCCTGCAGAGTTAAGGAGCCCTGTGTGCTTATCTAATCCTGTGCTGGTTTCAGACTCCTTGAGGGCAAGGTCCACAACTTACTCATCCTCCCTGGCTGCTTCCCCTACCCACCAGCATAGTAGGTGTTCAGGATACATGGGCTGGACGGTGGGGCCCTGGACTGTAACCCCCTTGGGGCTGTCAGGCCTCAGACCCAGAGCACTGGCTTAGGGTGAAAGGGGTGCAGACAGCGGGCACGCTGCCCTGGGGGTCCTCCTGCATCTGCCTCTGCAGAGCACTGTGATCCCACAAAGGCCTGCAAGGGTTATTGGAGACCTGTTCCAACGCATGAGCAAGGCAGATCCAGCACCCTCCCCCTTGCTCGTTGATCCCCCTGACCTGTGTCCTTTACCCAGCAGGCCCTGGGCCCACGCACAATTTCCCTGGCCTGGGTCTCACCTCCAACCCCTCTCAGAACTCCTCAAGACCTGCCCAAGGGTCACTCCTTCCCGTACACCTGCCTGGCCCCCCGCCCCACCCCCCATTACCCCACTCACTGGCCCCCTGGATGCTCTGTGGCTGGGATGTTAGCGCCCCCATCACGCCCCATCACCCACACCGGGCTATTTCCCCCACCAGCCTGAGAGCCCCCAGGAGTGGCGGCCACTGACTTTTTTCCTGTAGCCTCAGAGACTCAAAGGAGGCACTTAATAAATGCACACAGAAGGACTGGCCTTGTGCATGAGCAAAGCTGCTTAGGGAGGGAGCCTAGACACAGCCGGGCGGTCAGCACAGAGCTGGCGGTGGGAGGCCTCAGGAGTACTGTCTTTGTCCCATCGTCCACACCACACGTGTGTGAAACGCTACGCTGACAGAGGCCCTGAGAGGTTGTGCAGATTGACTGTACGCCAGCCTCAGAGAGAGAAGGCCCAGGCGGGGAGGAGTAAAGCCTCCCTGGGAGAGGTGAGTGTGAGGTCGGCGTTTGCTGAGGTGAACCCCAGAAACAGCAGGTCGTGAGCACTGGAGGAGGAAGGAATGCCAGGGGCAAAGATGCAGAAAGGGGACGGAGGCGCGGGGCGGGTGGGGACAGCTTCCTCTTCTGCAAGGCTTACTCCCGGTGGCCACCACCAGGGGGCACCCCGGGCACCCCTCCCAAGCGGGGCGGGGCCAACCGTCCCCACCGCGCAGCTCCCAAGGCCTGGGGGAGCAGCCCCTGGGTCCGCCTTTCCCGGGCCGCCTAGAACTGCGCCTGGCCTGGCCAGGACACTGTCCTGGGCCGAGGGCACAGCCCAGGTGCCAGCGTCCTACACACAGTTGCGGGTCCCAGGCGCGCACTGCCTTTCCCAAGGTGGCCCTGGTGGGGCTCTTCCCGCTGTGGTGTGTATAAAACATCACTATATAATGTATATTCATAGAATTCACAATAAGTCCCCATGTAACAACCTGCAGAGCCCCCAAATATGCCTTTCCAGGTCCCCCCCGCCCATGGTCAGCACAGTTCTGAGTGTTATGGTAATCACTTCCTCTTTTTTCTCTGGGATTTACTACCCCGTACACTGTCCCAAACAGTCTGCGAGCATTTTGTCTGGATTTGTTGTTATTAATGTAAATGGAATCACGGTGCCGTGTCTGGCTGAGTCTCATGCAGTTGATGGAGCCGAAACTTCTTCACTCTTGTTCACTGCTGTATAGCGAAGAGAACACTTTGGTTTATTATGAGCGCTGTTATTAGGAGCACTGTTATTATGAGCACTGTTGGGGTTATAATGAGTATTGTAATGCACAGATTCTACTGTAGAGTGCTTCTCCAGCAGGGACTGCCAGGTCATGGAGTTGTGGACCTAACACTGGACCAGGCCACATGGCGCCTAATAAAGGATAGCTGGGTACAGGCCTTTTTTGATTTTGTTTTTCCTTTTTTTTTTTTTGAGACAGTCTCATTCTGTTGCCCAGGAATGCAGTGGCTCGATCTCAGCTCACTGCAAGCTCCGCCTCCCAGGTTCAAACGGTTCTCCCACCTCATCCTCCCGAGTAGCTGGGATTAAGGCACCCACCACCACGCCTGGCTAATTTTTGTATTTTAGTATTTTAGTAGAGACGGGGTTTCACCATGTTGGCCAGGCTGGTCTTGAGCTCCTAATCCCAGGGGGTCTGCCCACCTCGGCCTCCCAAAGTTCTGAGATTACAGGCGTGAGCCACTGTGCCCGGCTGCCTTTCTGTTTTTCTTTTTGACAATGATGACAGCTTCAGAAAAGTTGCAAGAAAAGCACGAACAACATCCATATACCGTTTATTTTGATTCATTGACAGTCAACACTTTGCAATTTTATATATATATATATATATATATTTTTTTTTTTTTTTTTTTTTTGAGACGGAGTTTCTCTCTTATTGCCCAGGCTGGAGTGCAATAGCGCTCACTGCAACCTCCGCCTCCCAGGTTCAAGCGATTCTCCTGCCTCAGCCTCCCGAGTAGCTGGGATTGCAGGCATGCGCCACCACGCCCGGCTAATTTTCGTATTTTTAGTAGAGACGGGGTTTCTCCATGTTGGTCAGGCTGGTCTCGAACTCCTGACCTCAGGTGATCTGCCTGCCTCGGCCTCCCAAAGTGCTGGGATTACAGGTGTGAGCCACCATGCCCGGCCTGCAATAATATTTGCACCCTTTTCTCTCTCTCTCTCTCTCGCACCCACATACACACATACACACACACACATAGTTTCTGAACCATTGGAGAGTAAGTTACGTAAGTCCTAGCCCTTTACCCTTAAATATTTCAACATGTATCTCCTAAGAAAAATGACATTTCTTACGCAACCACAAGACAGTTACCAAATTCAGGCCTGGTGACAGTGATGCAATGCTGTTATCTAATGTACAGTCCACTTTCAAATGTCCCTGATTGTCCCAGTCTGCTGGGACCACGCTTCACATCTGGTGTCAGCTGTCCTCAGTCTTCTTTAATCCAGAACTATCCTCAGCCTTTCTTTGTTTTTCAATACCTTGGTAGTTTTGAAGACTCTAGGTCAGTTGTTTTGTAGAATGTTCCTCATCTTTTTCTCTCTGTTTCCCCCCAATTAAACAAGTCAAGTACACCATTATATACATTTGGACAACATAGAAAAGTAAATAAAAATTGCCGCAGTTCCTACGTTGCAGGGATAGCCCCGTAGACACTTCCTGTAATCACTGAGTAAGCTGACTCACTTGTTCTACGCACTCTGTGCACATGAACTCATGTCATCCTAGGAGGCAGGTGCTTTTGTTATCTCTTGAGTGCCTTGCTAAAGATCATATGGTCTGTAGGATTTGATCCTGAACAGTCTGCTCCAGAGCCCATGCACTTGGTCTTTATGCTACACTGCTTCTCAATAATGGCCAGCCACATGCGTGCGTGCGTGTGCGCGCGCGCATCAGGATGCCTTAGCTTCTGCCCTATTGGCATTTCGGGCAGGGTAATTCTCTGCTGTGGGAGTGCCCTGTGTGTTGTAGGATGGTCAGCAGCAGCCTTGTCCTCTGCCTAGTAAATGCCAGCAACAATCCCCAAAATAATGATACCAAGAATGTCCCCTGGGGAGCAAAATCACACCCAGCTGAGAATCACTGTGTGGGGTGTGTGTGTGTGTGTGTGTGTGTAGCCAGGTGATGCTGTATTCCCTTCTGAAATCTATCCCAGTGATTGGTACTCCATGGTCACTTTTGGGTCCTTCCATTTTCCTCTCTGGTCCCATGTCTAGTGGCTGCCAGATGTTGCCTGTGAAGGGACTCGTGGATTGACAAAAAGACAAATCTATTGCGGTAGCTACCTTCTATTGCTATACAACAAAGTGCCACAAACTTTATGGTTTAGAACCACCCCCATTTATGAGCTCCTGGTTCTGCAGGTCAGAAGTCTGGGCCCAGCATGACTGAGTTCTCTTCTCAGAGTGTCAGACGATGAAGGAAGGTGGCAGCCAGGCTGCACTATCACCGGGAGGCAGGGGAAGGAATCTGTCTCCAAGCTCATTCTTGTTGGCAGAATCTGGTTCCTTGCATCTGTAGGACTGAGGTCCCCGTTTCCTTGCTGGTGGTCTGCTGGGGCCCCTCTCAGCTCCTAGAGGTCACCCACATTCCTTTCCACGTGGTGTCCCCCAGGCTGGAGTGCAGTAGCACAATCATGGCTCAAAGCAGCCTCAACCTCCCTGGCTCAGGTGATCCTCCCACCTCAGCCTCCTGAGTAGCTGGGACTACAGGTGCATGCCACCACACCCAGCTAATATTTTGTATTTTGGGTAGAGATGGGATTTTGCCATGTTACCCAGGCTAGTCTTGAACTCCTGGGCTCAAGTGACCCACCCCCTCAGTCTCCTAAAGTGCTGGGATCACAGGCGTAAGCCACTGCCCAGCCAGCTCTGCTTTCAGAGGGCTCAGTTAGCAGGGGGGGCCCACTGGGATTATCTCCCTTTGTACGGTGGACTGCACCATCTAACACCGTGTGTCATGGAGTAAGTCACCAGATCCGCATTCCCAGCATTACACTGGGTATGTACACCAGGGTTGGAGGATCTTGCAGACATCCTGAAATTCTGCTTAATGATGACCAAAGGGCAAGAGAGGTGTTTCTGGGACAGGACATGGAGCCAAGAGGCAGGGGACCAGGTTGGGTGAGCAGGAGACAGAGGCCTGACCCCACCTCTGAGAGGGTCCCACTATATTCCCGCCCTCAGCGACACCCCACCATGTACCTCTAGGAGCAAGCATGGCGCCTGGGCAGACGCGGGCCTCAGGGAAGGGTTCTGGCCTCCAGTCTCCTTGCAGATGGAGCGTCACCATGTTCTGAACTTAAGGGCAGAGTGAAGAAGCTGCAGGTCAGAGGAATGTGGCGGCTGGGCCACAGGGTGGGGAGGGAGACTGAGTGTCGGCAGACAGGTGGGCTGGGGGACCACCATGTACCACTCCAAGCGACCTACAAAGAGACTTTAATTTGGGGCGATGGAGGAAGGAGGTGTTAGCCCAGCAGAGGGGTCAGGAGGGTGGCCTTGGGCACGACGTCTGACTCCTGAGGTGTGGGAGTGAGGGGCTGGGCCAGAGGCCAGAGGAGCTGGGCTTGTTGAAGATGGGCTCGGCTCTGTGCCCTGGTGGCTGAGTGTGACACACAGCTGAGGACAGAATTACCCTCCAGCCCCCAGCCTATGAGCCCATGGTGAGGCTCAGGGCCACAGGGGGCCTGCAGGGCGAGGCCAAGGCAAGGGAGAGGCAGCTGGAGCAGAACTTGGGCAGGCTCGTTCTTGCACACGAGACACACTCCAGAGCCCCCTGGAAATGCAGAGGGGCCGTGTGCACGGCAGCAGCCTGCACTCACACAAGGGAGGCTAAGACCATGCACCTCACTTGTACTCTCAGGCTGGGGGACAATGGGGTTACATTCACCATTTCATTAGTGTGGGGCAAGGGGGACCCCAGCACCCTACAAGGGACCCCTAATGTTGTCACCACAGAAGGAGATTGCTCATGTGCCAAATAATAAGCCATTTCCTGTGGAGTAAGGCAAAGGCCTGGGCCCTCCAATAAGTTTAGGGTAAACCCTGCACCCTGCACTCAGCGGCAGCCCCGGCCTCAGAAGCCCGAGCAGCCCCAGCAAGGCAGGACCAGAAGCTGCAGGGACTAAGACATACACACAGAAGACTGGCAGGTGAACTAGAGCTTTTACTGAAAGTGCTCAGAGACCTATAAGTCTCAGCTCTGCAAAGCACCGTGCGGTTATATGTGTACATCATCCTGATAAATTTGTAAGCCTGTCCCCCAGGCTGCAGAGCAGCAAAGGGGCTAGGAAGGGCTGGTGAGCTTCAGGGCAGAGATTCACTTTAGCCTGCATCTGGGGAAGAGGCTCTTGAAACCCTCTTTCTCTGCTTTTCCACCTGCCCGTCCTTGCAACTTCAAGTGGCTAGAGTGTGGAGAGGGCAGTGTTAAGATTCAGAAGGCCCAGGCCGGGCGTGGTGGCTCACGCTTGTAATCCCAGCACTTTGGGAGGCCGGGGCGGGCGGATCATGAGGTCAGGAGATCGAGACCACGGTGAAACCCCGTCTCCACTAAAAATACAAAAAAATTAGCCAGGCGTGGTGGCGGGCGCCTGTAGTCCCAGCTACTCGGAGAGGCTGAGGCAGGAGAATGACGTGAACCCGGGAGGCGGAGCTTGCAGTGAGCCGAGATTGCGCCACTGCACTCCAGCCTGGGTGACAGAGCGAGACTCCGTCTCAAAAAAAAAAAAGATTCAGAAGGCCCTGGCCAGGCATGGTGGCTCACACCTGTAATCCCAGCACTCTGGGAGGCCGAGGCGGGCAGATCACAAGGTCAGGAGATCAAGACCATCCTGGCTAACACGGTGAAACCCCGTCTCTACTAAAAATAGAAAAAATTAGCTGGCGGGCATGGTGGTATGCGCCTGTAGTCCCAGCTATTCGGGAGGCTGAGGCAGGAGAATCACTTGAACCCGGGAGGCGGAGGTTGCAGTGAGCCAAGATCGCGCCACCGCACTCCAGCCTGGGCAACAGAGGGAGACTCTGTCTCAAAAAAAAAAAAAAAAAAAAAGATTCCGAAGGCCCAATTCTCATTCAGTCTGGGCTACTTCGAGCAGTCACTGGACATCCTGGGCCTCAGGCTCTTTCTCACTGGAATTTGAAAGCAGCTAAGATTCTGACATGGTCACCTCCAAGTTGGGCCATGTTCTGGCTGCTAGATGCCCTCAGAGCCCTCTGGAGCCCAGCAATCTCCGCAGAGCCATCACCCAAGGGCCATAGCTGCTGCAAGAGAAAGGCCTCATGGTGTGGAGAGGACACTTCTTGCCAGTGTGGGAGACCCGGCATTCAAAAGAACAGTCCTTCTCAGTTCCTTACCTTGTGTTGGCAAAATTGATTTGTTGCCCAAATCTCATGACTGTGAGAACAAAAATCTGTGCTGATATGCAAACTCTCTCAGTGGAAAGAATGAACCACTCCTCATCCCAGGGAGAACCTATGTGTTTTGATTTTTCTCAGCCCGATTTTTCTGCCATATTTGGAGAAAAACTTCTTAAAAAAAAATATCGGCCAGGTGCGGTGGCTCATGCCTGTAATCCCAGCATTTTGGGAGGCTGAGGTGAGTGTATCACTTGAGGTCAGGGGTTCGAGACCAGCCTGACCAACATGGTGAAACCCCATCTCTACTAAAAATACAAAAAATTAGCCAGGCATGGTGGAAGGCGCCTGTAATTCCAGCTACTTGGGAGGCTGACACAGAAGAATCGCTTGAACCCAGGAGGTGGAGGTTGCAGTGAGCTGAGATTGCACCATTGCACTCCAGCTTGGGTGACACAGAGTGAGACTCAGTCTCAAAAAAAAAAAAACAACTCTGAAACATAGTTAATTATATAGGTGAATCCTGGTCCCTGTGGTGGGCTTATTGGTAGGATTTCTGGTAGCAAGCATAGGTACCAGGGCCTCCAACGTTTTTGGATTTGCAGCAATGGGGGTCAGCTACTGACAGGGTCCGGTCATGCTGGATGAGGATGCCTCTGGTCCTTTTGGAAGCCTCATCCATTTATTTCCAGTAATAGGCCACTAAGGCTTTGGAGATGGACTGACTGATAGCATAATTCTGGGTCACATGACCACCACCCGTCACACAAACATGGGTGTGCATGTCAGCAAATTGCTCCTTGCCCAGAGGCAGAACTAGTTCCAGCAGCTTGAATTGCAGCGCTTGGCTCCATCATCTCCAGGGGCCACCCATTCACCTTGATGAGGCCACTGCCATGTTTGCAGTGGACTGCACGGACTGCAGCTGGCCCTTGGATGGCATGGCCAAAAGCACAGATAAGAGCTCCTCACTGCACGGCACTGCAAATGGAAAAGGCACCTCTCTTTTTTTTTTTTTTTGAGATGGAGTCTCCTTCTGTTGCCCAGGGTAGAATGCAGTGGTGCGATCTTGGCTCACCGCAACCTCCACCTCCCGGGTTCAAGCAATTCTCCTGCCTCAGCCTCCTGAGTAGCTGGGATTACAGGCGCACGCCACCACACCTGGCTAATTTTTGTATTTTTAGTACAGATGGGGTTTTGCGATATTGGCCAGGGTGGTCTTGATCTCAGGTAATCTGCCTGCATCGGCCTCCCAAAGTGCTGAGATTACAGGCATGAGCTACTGCATCTGGCCTTTTTTTTTTTTTTAAGTTGTCTCTAGGGACCTCGTAGATATTTTCCTAGATCAGGCCATAACAGGAACAAGCAGACCACTTAGAGGGGAGGTAAGGCCCCTTTCTGCTGGATGAGGGCGTTTCTGAAGAGAGCTAGGGGGTACCTCAAGGCCCTGGGTTTGCAGGGAATGGATTTATTAACTGAAGAATAAAACACTGGGAGTGGGGGATGGCACAGTTTCTGAGATAAAATGAAAATACTTGAACCCTCCATCAATCTGCCATGGGCTCAGGCAGACAGGCAGAAAGTGAAACAGCGGAGAAACCAAAAGTGAAATGGTTCATTCACATTTTATAAAACTTTCCCACCAAACTGCCCTACTCAGAAAACACGAAAGAAAAAAAAAATTAGGACATTTTCAGTGTGGGGCATGACAAGATAAGGAAGCTGCCTGGAAGCTGGGTGCCAACTCCATGAAATTGGGGGAACTAATTCATGGCCATGTGGGCCTCACCAGGGTGACAGAGATCCCTTCTTTCAGTCCTTTAAGCTCTTTGGAGAAAGTCAAGTGGCCATACATAACGACAGGGTCTGGGTTTCGTTTATAAATAACCCAGGAACATTTTGTTGTTTTCAGTTTTCTAGGGCTGGGTTTTCCCAGCACATAGGGCTCTGGGGAGATTTGAAAACCATGGCGCGTCAATGAGAATGCTGCCGGGGCGCCAGTTTGGAGCAGCCTCATTCAGACGACTGAACAACTACTTCATTCAGGCTCCTCAGCCCTGGGCCCTTCCCTAGATCAACCCAGAAACTACATCTCCGGGGTGGATCCCTAACAGTGCTGAGTAGGAGGCAAACCCTTTGGCTTCTAAGGCTGACCCGGGAAGGCTGGACTGGGCCCACCGGAGGCTCCTCGTCACCAATTGGCATGCAGCCTCGGTGACAGCTCTGCCTAGGAGCCTCAATATCTTCTTTTGAGAATAACACACACACACACACACACAAAAAGTGGCAGTAGCTTGTGTGCTTTACTATGATGAAAAGAATCAAATCAAATCAAAGCACTAAGGGGCGTAAGATTGCAGGCAGGGCTGGAGTTACTTATCTGCTCTCCAATGGTTAGGGAGCAAGAGGGGAGGGCAAGGGAACTATCTATTCCCTCGGAAGGGATCTTACAAGCGGTAGGCGAACAAACCTCTCATCCTGTCCTCTCTAGATTCCACCAGACTCAGTTCCCCTGAGATATCCCCCGTTCTCAGATTTGAGTTCCTGCCTCTTCCTCTTAGCCTACCAGCCCGAGTTATTCCCTGATACAGGCCCCTAGCCCTCCAGGCTTCCACATCTCACAGAAGCGAGAAAGTTGGACCCCAGGCTTTCAAACTCACAGGTTCAATTCAGATCTCTTTAAGAGCCCCCAGGGTCCTGCTACCACACGTTGGTGTCTTGATACTGGTGACATAACAATCAGTCCCCAAAGCTCTGACATCACCCACTGAAGATTCTCACCAGCCTGGACAGCCAAAGGGGTCTGTGTGTGGCCGGGGAGGATGGCGGGGGAGTGAGCCCCATGGAACAGCCAGGAACTGGTAAGCGGAGGTAGGGCACAGATCCCAGTAAATTATGGTAAATGGTGGTGACCCCGAAAGGAAAGCGGAAGTATTTGGGTTTTTAAACTTCCCCCTAAATTCCCACAAGATTTCATTGTCGCCCCCACACTTCCCCTCTTCCCCACATAGGGAATTTCCGATTTCACTTCCCAAAACGCAAGTGGCCAGAAGGCCTCAACTTCCTCCTTATGCCCTCCTGCCCTGCCCCAGCTGTAGCCTCTGTGGGGAAGCCTTCTCTTCTCCCGCGCGCGTCCGGTGTCACCCATGTCCTCCCTCGCTTGCGTCCCTTTCCCATTCCCACCCCGTCGGCCTGAGGGGAGGTCAGGCCTCTCGCTGCCGGTCAGTTTACCCGTGTGCCCGCTTCTCCCTGTCCATTTTTCTTTCCCCAGTCACCACCCCGCCCCGGATTCTCTACTCCCTCAGCTTGCTCTGCTACCACTTTCCTGTCTCTCCCTCTCCTAAAGCAGATAAAAGATGAGGGGACAAAGACAGTGTGTGTCTGGGAAGCTGGGCTGAGAGGAGGAGGTGCCGCGGCCCGGGGGTACTCCGATGCTTCCGGGGATTCCGAGCCAGCGGGAGGACCGCACGTGGGGAACGGCGGGCGCGGCGCGTAGTCAGGGAACCAGGGTGCCTGACTGGGTGTCGCGTGGAGCCATCCCCCGGGGGTGTGGGGGGCCCACGGTGCCGGAAGGCGCGCAAGCCCAGATACCGTCTGCGCCGAACGCCTGCTCCTCGGCTTCCTAACCGCAGCACTGTCGCGAGCCTCCCCACGAGGGGCGGGGCGAAACAGGTGCGGTTGCCACGGCACCCGGACCACAGCCTCGCGAGATTTGGAATCAGCCAATGGGGGCGGGGGAGGGGAAGACGTGGCACGAGTCGGAGGGGCGGGGCTGGGAGGGGCTCCTCCCTACCCCTCCCAATTCCGCCCTGCCCCCGCCGCGGCGGCGCTAGCCGCCAGTGAGGGACCGACCCTATAAAGGCCGCTCCGCGAGGAGCACGCTGTACCCGGCAGAGGGCGCTTCGGCGGGTTGGGCTGTGCGCCTGCGCAGTGTGGGTCGCTCCCCATTCCCTGCCCCGGTCGGCCCCGCCTCGGCTCCGCGCTCTCGCCCAGCTCTCAGCCGCCGCTCTGCCCCGCAGCAGCCAGCCCCGTGTCCGGCAGTATGTTCAGCTGGGTGAGCAAGGATGCCCGCCGCAAGAAGGAGCCGGAGCTCTTCCAGACGGTGGCTGAGGGACTGCGGCAGCTGTACGCGCAGAAGCTGTTGCCCCTGGAGGAGCACTACCGCTTCCACGAGTTCCACTCGCCCGCGCTGGAGGACGCTGACTTCGACAACAAGCCCATGGTGCTCCTGGTGGGGCAGTACAGCACGGGCAAGACCACCTTCATCCGACACCTGATCGAGCAGGACTTCCCGGGGATGCGCATCGGGCCCGAGCCCACCACCGACTCCTTCATCGCCGTCATGCACGGCCCCACTGAGGGCGTGGTGCCGGGCAACGCACTCGTGGTGGACCCGCGGCGCCCCTTCCGCAAGCTCAACGCCTTTGGCAACGCCTTCCTCAACAGGTACCCACTCATCACTCCAGGGGGCGGGGGGCGCGGCCGGAGCACACCCCTCACTCGGAGCCTGACCCTCCCGTGGCTGTCGCCCCGCCGTCCTTTGTCTCCGAGGCCCCAGTGAGACCCTCAGTGACCACTCCCTGGTCCAAGGGCCCTGCCCCTTCCCAGAGAAAACCCACCGGAGGTCTAAGAGTGGGCGTTGTCGGCTCCCCCAGCTTCTGTCGTCCCCAGAATCTTCCAGGTTAACCACCAAGGCCTTCTGCAGATCCCAGCCCCACTCCCCTCAGAACCAGGGCCGCAGTAGGAAGCTGAGCCATTCCTGCACTCCTTTTCTTGGTCTCCACCTCCTTCCTGCAGGCTGGATGCACCTAATTCACGGAAATCAACCCTCCCCTCCCTGTCTCCTTAAGTGTCAGTAGCAAAACACAGTGAAACTTTTAGCCATTCCCTTCTCTGGTGCGGTGTGGGTCTGCTCTGCCTCCCCTGGGACGGTGGTTTTGTGTAGGAGGGAGGAGGAGGATCTGCTGTGGCTTGCTGACTTTGGGGCAGCCCCTTGGTGGCAGGGGACAGTTGAGGTTTGAACACTTCTCCCAATGGCAGTTCTCAAGAGGTCAGTGCTGCCTTGAGGGGTTTCAGGAAGCAGGATGAGGTGGTGGCAGTGGGAGCCCTGCAATGAGATTCTGGCCCTAAGCCCTTCTGTGCACTGAGGGACAGAATCTGAGGTTCCTTCACCCACTTGGACCTCACTTTTCCAGTTAAGTGGCCTCTGCACACAAGGAGAGTGATCTCCAGGACTCTGCCTGTCTCAGTGCTGTGAATGAAACACAGTGCTCCCGCCGCTCAAGGAGTGCAATGCCTAGGCTCACTTTTCTCCAAAGGAACTCGAGACATCCCCATCCCAAACCCCAGGCGTCATACCAAAGTACTTCACAGACCCTGCCCTCCCTGCCACCCCACGTTCACGGACTCCACATGCCTTTCAAATTCTGCACCAGCAAAGAGCCTCTGAAGGAATCTTTGAATCCTGCCTTCCGGGTCCCCGCCCTGCACGGTCACATTCCTTTCCGTGCATGGCAGCTTGCCCTAGAGCCAAGCTGGTGGCCAGGCCTACTCCAGGCACAGAGCTGACCTTCAGCAGGGTCTGTTGCCACTTCCAGGCATTTCAGCCTGCCCTCCTGTTTTACGGCTGTTGATGTTTGTCAAGGCCAGGTTGAGTGCAGCCGTTTGGGCTAAGGGTCCTGAAGAGGTGGAGTCCTCTTGCCCCAACCTTACCTCATTTCAAGATTTGTGCGCTGGTAGAGAAGTGATTAGCTGAAACCATTAGCTGGTGGAAGCCATTTGACCCTGTGGAAAGTTTGGCAGCTGTGCCAGAAAGTCCAAGCGTTAGGTCTCTGCTTCCATGCAAAACTTTGGGAAACCATGGGAAGGGTCACTGCCCCTGCTGCCTCTGCTGTCCTGAGCTCTTCACTTTCCTTGTGAGGGCACACCTTTTTTGAAAGGAGAGACGTGGCACAGGACCAGTTTTCTGAATTTGGAAGCCTAGAGTTTCAGAGCTGGAAGGATCTTAGACATCATCTTGGCACCCCCCACCTCACTGTTTCAGGAAACCGAGGCTCAGAGGGTCCGGCTGATGTGTGGAAGTCACCCATTAGGTCAGCCAGCACTGACTGCCTGGCTTTTGCATAGCCAGTTACTGCCTTCTGCTGCTTCTACCCGAAAAAGAGCAATTCAGGATTGCTTTGTCCGAGACCGGTGCTTTGATGACATTGGTGCCACAGGATCTGAGAGGTGGCACACGTTTATTTCCTTCTTGCTGCCACCTCATCTCCAGAGGATCCCTGATCACTGATGGCCCTGCCGAAAGGGCCCTATCAGCCCGCGCTGAGGCCCTGAGCTGTGTCAGGATGTGTAGTGTGGGGAGTGTCCCCGGCGAGGAGGGTGCAACAAAGGGGGCTTTTCTCTGGCTGATACAGCCTCTCCCGGCTAAGTCTTAAAGAGACTCATTGAGTCGTGAACTTGACTTTCCGGCCTTTTCCCCCATGTGGCTGCTCTAAGAATGAAATCAGCTGGAGCAGACCAAGGCAAGGGGCAGTCAGGGTGTCCTAAGAGTGTCTTGCAAAAACTCATTACATAACTGGGACTGCCACTTGTGCGAGATGAAACCTGTGTGGCCTTGGTGAGATGGAATCGGAGGCATCTTTGCTGCTTGCTCCCTTTCTTGTTTTCTGCCATATACCCTGGGCACTGCAGAACAACTGGTTTCTGGGTCCTATAGATATTAACTTGCTTTCTGGGCTCATTTATAAGGCATTTTTATGTATGTGACTTCCCAGAGCCAATTCTGCTTCCCATCCTTCTATTCTGTAATCATCTCTCCAGCGCCTCCTGTCCCCAGCAGGAAGGCCAGGCCTGGCCTGCATGCATTGCTGCTGGCACTGGTGAGAGTGAGGCCCACGTTTTGCTTGCCCTGCAGGTCAGCTGGTCTTGCTCTACTGCCTTGCAGAGCACCCCTTACCCTGGCCAGCTGCCCTCTGCCTGTGGGCCCCTGGTCGCTGGGGGATGGGGCCAAAGGGAGAAGCTGATCGGCTCAGAGTCCTCCCGTCTGTTGGAAAGGCAGCTTCAAGTCTGTGTCCTACAGATAATGGGTCAGTCTTTTCTTTGCTCTCACTAGCTTTTTCAGAGAAGTTTTTTTTTTTTTTTTTTTTTTTTTTTTTTTTTTTTTGAGACGGAGTCTCGCTCTGTTGCCCAGGCTGGAGTGCAGTGGCACACAATTTCGGCTCACTGCAACCTCTACCTCCTGGGTTCAAGCAATTCTCCTGCCTCAGCCTCCCGAGTAGCTGGGACTACAGGCGCATGCCACCATGCCCAGCTAATTTTTCTGTTTTGGGTAGAGATGGAGTTTCACCATGTTGGCCAGGCTGGTCTTGAACTCCTGACCTCAAGTGATCCGCCCGCCTTGGCCTCCCAAAGTACTAGGATTACAGGCGTGAGCCACCACACCTGGCCTTTCAGAGAAGTTTTTAAATGAGCTTTTTCTGTGTCCAGTGAAGAATCCCTGCTCTCAACTGAGACTGCCCCTTGCCTTTCTGGGCTGTTCTAAGCTTAGTGTGAAACTCAGATGTGCGTAGCTGAGCCCTGGCCCGCAAGTCGCCAGCCTCTCCACGGCTTTGTTCATCCTTAGCCTGCTCTGACTTTCAGAGAATGGCGTGTCTGTGCTTCTCCGTCCCACTGTCTACCAGCCTGTGTGGTCCCCAGCTTTTGCCGGCCGTCCATTTCAATTCCCTCACCCAAGCGGCTGGTTGAAAGGGCAGGGCCGGCCCTAGCAGCAGTAGGAAGCTGCCAGCTCTCTTCAGTGTGGAGATTTAGCCAAGTGGTGGAAGATTCTAAGACGGGATTTCAGCATCCGAGTGTGACCTTCTGCTTCCCCTCTGAATTGAATGGTGACCTAGGCGTGCGCAGTTTTCACTAACAAGTCAGCAGCTTGAAAGTTGACCTCTCAAACTCTAGGGGAAAAGTGTGTGAGGAAGTGCTGATTTGGGTCAGTTTGAGCCTGCTGGTTGCATTCCCAGTTGAGAAAGTCCATATGATTTGCCGGCCACCGTGGGAAACTAAGACGATAGAAAACCACCTGTCAGTTCCCCGCTTCTGGAGAGGAAGCCAGAGATGGAGCGAAGGAGTACAGAGAGCCCTTTGTTGTGTCCGGAGCAGCGATGACTATGTCTTGATGCCTCTCTTCTGGCTCTTGCTCTCATGTAGGTTCATGTGTGCCCAGCTGCCCAACCCCGTCCTGGACAGCATCAGCATCATCGACACCCCCGGGATCTTGTCTGGAGAGAAGCAGCGGATCAGCAGAGGTAAACAGCTCTGACCACAGCTCGGGCCGCTGGTGTTGTTACACATCCTTCTCTCTAAGATCTGCAACCTGGTTCAGATGCTGCCCTTCAGATTTCTCCTTTTTTTTTTTTTTTTGACAGAGTCTTACTGTGTCACCCAGGCTGGAGTGCAGTGGCGCAATCTCAGCTCGCTGCAACCTCCGCCTCCTGGGTTCAAGCGATTCTCCTGCCTCAGCCTCCTGAGTAGCTGGGATTACAGGCATGTGCCACCATGCCTGGCTAATTTTTGTATTTTTAGTAGAGATGGGGTTTCACTATACTGGCCAGGCTGGTCTCGAACTCCTGACCTCGTGATCTGCCTGCTTGGGCCTCTCAAAGTGCTGGGATTACAGGCATGAGCCGCCGCACCCAGCTGCCCTCGAGATTTCTTCCAGTCTCAGCCTTTCTTAAAAAAAAAATGTGGCCAGGCGCAGTGGCTCATGCCTGTAATCCCAGCACTTTGGGAGGCCGAGGCGGGCAGATCATGAGGTCAGGAGATTGAGACCATCCTGGCTAACACGGTGAAACCCCATCTCTACTAAAAAATAGAAAAAATTAGCCGGGCGTGGTGGCGGGCGCCTGTAGTCCCAGCTACTTGGGAGGCTGAGGCAGGAGAATGGCGTGAACCCGGGAGGCAGAGCTTGCAGTGAGCCGAGATCACGCCACTGCACTCCAGCCTGGGCAACAGAATGAGACTCTGTCTCAAAAAAAAAAAAAATTGTCCAAGTAAGAACCCATTTTACATCAGCCTCCCATCTCCACAGTGCTCTGTGCACTGAGAGGGCGGGAGCTGCTTTCTTCCTTGGCTCCCTGGGCCCAGGCAATGGGAGCAGCCATGGTGAGACCACAGCCAATCTTATGTGGCTGTCATGCTTTTGAACCCCTGGGGCATGCTGGAAACAACAGGATCAGAATCAGGCCATGCTGTGAGGGTGCAGGAAGCATTGCTGACTCTGAACAAGCCCCTGGTCCCCAGAGCTTATTAGCTTTAGTCTGTGTTAAAAGCCTTTGCCCCTCAAAGCCATATACATTCCTCATGAGTCCAGCAGGACTGAGAGAGAGCCAAGCAAAAGGAGAAGCTGGTAGAAATTCATGAAACAGTTAGGGGCTGGTGGAAATTTGCTTACATTTGCTTAGAGGTTGATAGTCAGCAGCCTCCCTGGCTGAGGCCTTCATGCTGTGCAGTAGTGCGCCATGCCCATTCCAATTGTGTAAACTCCTGCCTAGATTCTGCCAAGTTCTTTTGAAGATCTGGTTCAGGATGAGCCTGAACTGGGTCCTCCATCTGTCATTGCCCCTTTTTCACAGAAGGATGGGGCGCTTTGGGGCCTGATGCTTTCTGGGAGGAGCTTGAGGGTAGGCTGGTACCTGGCAGGTGAGGAGTGGAGTCTACAGCTCCAAATGTGAAAATGAAATAAGATCAAACTCAAAGAGGGGTTGAGGACAAGTGGACAAGTTTGTTGATGATTAACTTGCAGATCCTTCCCGTGTCCCTTACCCTCTGGACTGGCCTTTGCTGGATGAGCCTTGCAGTCAAAGCCAGCAGCTAGGATTCGGGGTGCACATGTCTCTCTGCTAGGGCTCTGAGGGCGTGGGGACTCTGTTCTTGGAGCTGAGAAACCTTGCTTCTCTTTCCTTCCAGCCTTGCAGGCCTTGCCCGTGTGGGACTGCATCAGAGCATACTGAAATCACTGGCCCTCATCTGGTTTCAGAGCTGCCAGTTAGGCTGTTAGATTCTCCCACCCCTGGTGACAGTGATGCACCTAGGAGTTAAGGGAGTAGATTTGGAGACCCCTTCTAAAAAAAAAAAAAAAAAAGCGAGGGCTAGTATTTTTATTTCTTACTGCTATTGTTGTTCCAACCTAGTTTTAGTAAATGCCAGATAAGCAAAAGCCCTGTCATTTGCTAAAGCAAGGTCAGAAAATCTGAATAAGTTACTCTTTTTTTTTTTTTTTTTTTTTGAGACAGAGTCTCGCTCTGTTGCCCAGGCTGGAGTGCAATGGCGTGATCTCGGTTCACTGCAACCTCCTCCTCCCTGGTTCAAGCGATCCTCCCGCCTTAGCCTCCTGAGTAGCTGGGATTACAGGAGCATGCCACCACGCCTGGCTAATTTTTATATTTTTAGTAGATACCGGGTTTCACCATGTTGGCCAGGCTGGTCTTGAACTCCTGACCTCAGATGATCTGCCCGCTTCAGCCTCTCAAAGCATCATGACTGCCTTGAACTCCTGGGCTCAAGTGATCCTTCTACCTTAGTCTCCCGAGTAGCTGGGCCCACAGGCACGGGCCATCATGCTCGGCTGGGGTTGTATGTCTTGTGTTGCTTGCTTTGGCCCCTGCCCTCTGAGATGCTCCCTCCCCACCTCCCACTCCCTCTGCTTCCTTTCCCTGGTAGGAAAGAGGCAGGCAGAGGTGTCTACACTGGCTGTCTCTGGGACAAGCACCAAAGTGTATGCTCCATATCAGTGGATCTGCAGACACAGCATGGCGTTTTGATTGGGAGCAAGGGGTGGACGTAGACGTTGCCTTGTGGTCCCCGCCCTGGAGTTGCCTGTGCAGACAACAGGTTGGAGGAGCAAGCCAGCAGGACACGAGGCTGCTGTCAGTGTGCTGCCCTGCTCTGCCTGTGTGGCCTCCCTCCCCGTCCAGGTGCAAAGTATGGCCCTTCTGCATCCCTGAGAGGCCAGGCTCCCCTATATCCACAGAAGGTCATCTCTACCCATCATGGGCAGGAAGGAGCCGGTGGCTGAAAGAGAAGTACATCACTCTGATTGGAGGAGAGGTTTCCTGCTGTGAAGTAGCAGAAGATCAAACCGATTTTACTAGACCATTTCTTTTCCTCCATAGCCCTAGAGGCCTTGGTTTAGATGTGTTTTACTAAAAGTTACCTGGTTAGGGTTTGAATGATGTTGGTGTTTTGTTGTCAGGAGAAAGACCATCGCTCAGTACCTCTTGGAGGTGCTGGGTGTAAACTCCAGGATGAGCCCCGCTAGGTGGACACAGGAGGAGTGGATTTCTGTTTCCTGGAGGCCTTGCCCATCAGTCATGGAAAGGCCCGTGTGGCCTGTCCAGCGGAGGAGGTCGGAGTGGAGCAGTGCATTCCCGGCAGAGCTGGCCGCCTACTACTGCCTTTGCTAGTGGCGTGGAAAGCAGGTGTTTCCCTCTCAGAAAAATAGGGCTGGCAGAGCACACACCAGGGCCCCAGCGCGACACGCCTCCCCTGGCCTGCCAGCCCGTTCCCTGGAAACATGTCCTTGTGCAGGCCGTGGATGGACATTGGGGTTGCTAATGGCATTTACTTCCATTTCCCACCCCTCTGGCCCCGCCTGGCCCCTCCTGACTTTTTTTCCCCTTTCCCCATGGTCCTAATGTGTGCAGGAAACACGGTCTGGAAAAGATAAGGTGGGCTGGTGCAGGCCCAAAGCAGTCAGGATGCAGCCAGGCTCTGTCAGGGATCCCTGAGGACTGCCTCAGGGACGAGAAGGGGGCCGGGTTGGGGTCTCTCGGGCTGCCTTTGCCTGTGTGCTAATCTGAGTGACTTTAAAGATACTATTCTCCTGTGTCAGCAGAGAAAGGTGGCCTCTGGGGGCTGCGTTCGTTCTTGAGTGCTGCCTGTGTGACTGATAAGGGCATTCCAAAGGGCAGCTGAGCCCGGCAGGGGTGGTGCCCTTGGCTCCAGGGGCTGCCGACCAGTTGCGTGGTCCCGGCGGTGCCTCATGCCAAGTCATCCCCTGGCGGGGCCTCTGTGGGCAGCCCGGCCAGTTCGTTCCCTACCGTGGTCACTAGGCAACGGTGAACTAAGCGGGAGTTTTTGTGCCTCAATCTCCCCATGAAAGCTGTATCAGCAGGGTAGTGTTGTTTCTACTTGCAGTAGCAGATCAGAGACCTGGCCAGCTTTGTGTCTGACTTTCTGCTGGCCACTGCCACGTCAGTGAGTTCCATTGAGTTATCACAGCAGCTGCATCTAGGAGGAAGCTCCTGCCTTTCAGAGGAGGAAGCAGAGGCTTAGGAAAGTTGAGTAATTGGCCCAAGATGACAGGCAGGCCAGCAAGTGTCGTCGCTAGGATTTGAACCGAGGCAGGGGCTGTGCTTCTACTGTGGCGGAGCTGAGAAGGGTGCCTTGGCATGAAGGCTGTGGGCGAAGGAGTGCGGGGAGCTTGGGTCAGACAGATCTTTGCCCCTGTTGGGTCATTACTGTGGAGGCCTTCTCAGCCCTCCTGAGACACACAGAGGCCACCCTCTGTTTCTCTCCCGCCCAAGGTTAGACTCCAGTCCTGAAATGGACCTGAGGTCTGGGGCTTTGAACAGCAGTGCTGGTATTGTTTTCCCTGTTCTCAGCCATAAATGACCCCTTGGGGTCTCCAGCCATAGATGTCTCCAGCCATAAATGACTCCTTGGTCTATCCAGGGAGCCTGGTGGCCTGGGCTCTCGTTTGCCCTCTGATGGTCTGCAGGCTCCCTCTAAGCCTGGGAGCTGTCCTGATCCTTAGTGGTTGGATGGGGCCTCCCTGCCCACACTCCCACCTGTGTGTCCTGAGCCCTCTGGCCCAGAGGCGGGCCTGCGCTGTGGGCCGCCCCCACTTCCTGCCGACACCTCCTGAGATGGAGATGCCGCTGCCAGCAGCCCCCCCAGGCCGGGGTTTCACCAGGGTGCTCCGAAGACCATCAAATGCTCCCAGGGGCGGCCTAAAGGCCATGAGCCAGGCCAGGTGCTGTGTCCCTCTTGGATTCAGCATCCATAGCACAGGTAGATCAGAAGGTTCAAGTCCCATGTCAGTACTTGGGGAGCTGGGTGGCTCTAGGGAGTTGCTGTAGTCCCTGGGAGCCACATCAGCCCATCAGGAAACACCATAGCCTCTCCAGTTATTGTAGATTACCGGAATTTACATGTTAAGCTCTTGCCCTAGTGCCTGGTGCACAGTTAAGTGTTCAAGTGTCAGCTGGTTCATAGTCAAGAGATTGAAAAGCCCAGGGCTTTCCAGACTGTGATCTGAGTAACATCCTGGGGAGTATCCTCAGGGAAGTGCAGACTCAGCCGGGGTTTCCCATTGGGTTCCAGGCCCTCCTTTGCTCCCAGCTCCAGGCCTCCCGAAACCCTCTGCTCGCCCCACCTGGCTGTGGCCTCCCTCTGTGGCCCAGCAGGCCAGGATGCCAACACAGCTTTTGGCCTCAGCCTTTGCTGGGGGCGTGCAGGCTCTGCCGCAGAGGAGACGTACCAGGCGCTGCCCGCGCTCAGCACCTGTTCCCCAGGCTGCGCGCTGGCGGTGGGCTGGGGAGCAGCTTGGCCGAGCGCCTGCAAACATTCCGTTTATATTTGGGGGATGAGGCATTCTTCATGCGTTTGAAGTCCTTGCCTACACACCCATCAGAATCTGAGCTTCTTAAGCCCAAAATACAAATCCTGCTAGTAAATAAGAGCAAACATTTACTCCTGCTCGCAGTGTGCCAGGCTCACTCCATCCTCCCGCGGCCCTCCGAGCTGGAAACCTACTGCTTTCATGTTACAGACCGAGAAGCTGGGAATCAAGGCTCTGAGAGGCCAGAGACCTGCTGGGTCACACAGCTGGTTGTTGAGTAGAAGGTTCAGGATGGAAATGTGGGCCTGATTCCAGAGTTCCTCTGCCCCCTCCCGCCCCTCTTTTGCTGCTTCTGTCTGATTTGCTGGGGTCTACGTTGTGTGTATTGAAGTCCACCCTCCTCAGGCGCCCTGCTGTGCAAAGCATTCCTGGGCTGCCACCACCATGACAGAGAGTATTCCCATCGCCCGAAAGTTCCTGTGCCCCTCGTAGTCACTCCTGGTCCCAGGCAGCCCACTGACCTTTGTCTCTAACTTTTGCCTTTTCCGGAATATCACCTAAATGGAATCATACAGGATGAAGCCTTTTGCTTCCACCTTCACTTAGCAGGATGCTTCTGAGCTGCATCCATGTGTTTGAGAGCCCCCGTGGCCCGCTCCTCTTTGTTGGGGGTCCTTGTCCCATCATAGGGATGCACCATCCGTTGTCATTCATTCACCTGTTGGAGGCGCTTGGGTTGTTCCACCTGGGGCAGTTTTGAATCAAGTTCATGCTTTGTGTGGGCGTGTGCTGCTGCTGCTCTCAGGTAAATGCTGAGGAATGGAGGCGCCTCTGTGCTCCACTGGAAAACCCTTCCAGAGGAGCTTCAGCCTGAACAAGCCCAGGAACGAGGCCCAGCACGCGTTGGAAACCTGTGTGATGGAGAGCTAGGGTGAGAAATACTGAAGCCCATGCAGCTTGAATGACAGGAAACAAAAGTCGATTGGAGACAAACCCTCTATTGTTTCGTGTTCTAGAAATCTTTGGAATGTATAAAGCAGCTTTTCCCCCTGCGGCTGGAACTACCTGTGTTTTGGAGGCTACTGGGGTAGGGCGGGGAGGCCTGAGAACCTCCCTCTTCCCCTTCTGTGCTGGCGGGAAACATGGTCCGGCTTTTCTCAGGAAGGCAGATCCTGTAAGGCCAGCGCCTGGAGAGGGGTGCCCCAGAGCCACAGTGGCCTGGAGGAGGCTGGGTGGGACGTGGGTCGCCATGAGAGGCACCTGCGTGCACGCTACCCTGAGGTGCCACGCCTGGCTCAGCCTGGTTGCCCAGAGCCACTCTGTTCCATCATCCCACAGCCCCAGGACTTTTCATTTTCACTTTTTAAAAATTGTGATAAAATACACCTAACATATAATATTTACCATTTTAATCTTTTTTTGGGGGGGTGGGGGCGGAGATGGAGTTTTACTCTTATTGCCCGGGCTGGAGTACAGTGGCACGATCAATCTCGGCTCACTGCAACCTCCGCCTCTGGATTCAAGCAATTCTCCCGCCTCAGCCTCCCAAGTAGCTGGGATTACAGGTGCCTGCCACTATGCACAGCTAATTTTTGTATTTTTAGCAGAGACAGGGTTTCACCATGTTGACCAGGCTGGTCTTGAACTCCTGACCTCAGGTGATTCGCCCACCTCGGCCTCCCAAAGTGCTGGGATTGCTGGCATGAGCCGCCGCGCTCAGCCTTTTTTTTTTTTTTTTTTCTTTTGAGACAGAGTCTTGCTCTGTTGCCCAGGCCGAAGTGCAGTGGTGCAATCTCGGCTCACAGCAGCCTCTGCCTCCCGAGTTCCAGCGGTTCTCCTGCCTCGGCCTCTTGGGTAGCTGGGATTACAGGCGCACGGCACCATACCTGGCTAATTTTTGTCTTTTTAGTGGAGACGGGGTTTCACCATGTTGGTCAGGCTGGTCTCGAACTCCTGACCTCAGGTGATCAGCCCGCCTTGGCCTCCCAAAGCACTGGGATTACAGGTGCGAGCCACTGCGCCTGGCCTCATTTTAACCATGTTTTTTGGTCATGGGCCCCAGAAAAGTAGATTTTAAGTATTTGTAGGTGTGCATTTCACTGGCATTTAGCACATTCTTCATTGTTCAGCCGTCACCACCATCCAGCTCCAGAGCTCTTCAGTTCCCAAATGGAAACTCTTCCTGTTCAACACCAGGTCCCCTCCCGGCTCCCTGCACCCCGCAGCCCCTGCACTCCCCATTCTATATTCCTTTTCTGTGCACTTGATTACTCCTGGTATCTCCTGTAAGTGGAATCCTACAGTGCCGTATCTGTCCTTTTGTGACAGGATGTTTTAAAAAAACTTTTAGGTTCAGGGTACATGTACAGGTTTGTTATACAGGTAAATGGAGTGTGGTGGGGTTTGGTGTGCAGATTATTTCATCACCCAGGTAATAAGCATAGTATCTGATAGGTAGTTTTTCTTTTCTTTTTTTTTTTTTTTTTTTTTGGAGACAGGGTCTCTGTCACCCAGACTGGGAGTGCAGTGTCACAATCACAGCTCACTGTAGCCTCAACCTCCCGGGCCCAAACAATCCTCTTACCTCAGTGTCCCAAGTAGCTGGGAATACAGATGCACAGATGCATGCCACCACACCCAAATTCTTTAAATTTTTGTAGAGAAGGAGTCTTGCTATGTTGCCCAGGCTGGACTCAAGCAGTCCTCCTGCCTCAGCCTCCCAGAGTGCTGCTATTACAAGCGTGAGCCACCATGCCCAGCCTGCTAGGCAGTTTTCCTGTCCTCACCCATTCCACCCTCAGGCAGGCCCTGGTGTCTATTGTTCTCTTCTTTGTTGCCATGTGTACTCCATGTTTCACACCCACGGATGAGTGAGAACATGCGGTATTTTGTTTTCTGTTCCAGTGTTAGTTTGCTGAGGATAATGGTCTCCAGCTCCGTCCATGTTGCTGCAAAGGTCATGATCTTGTTCCTTTTTATGGCTGCATAGTATTCTCTGTGGTATATGTACCATGTTTTCTTTATCCAGTCTACTGTTGATGGGTATTTAGGTGGATTCCATCTTTGCTATCATGAATAGTGCTGCGATGGACATATGTGTGCATGTGTCCTTATGGCAGAATGATTTCTCTTCCTTAGGGTTTATGCCCAGTAACGTGATTGCTGAGTCGAATGGTAGTTCTGTTTTAAGTTCTTTCAGAAATTGCCAAGCTGCTTTTCACAGTGGCTGAACTGGTTTACATTCCCACCAGCAGTGTATAAATGTTCCCTTTTCTCTACAACCTCACCAGCATCTGTTATTTTTAGACTTTTTAATAATAGCCATTCTGACTGTTAATGAGATGGTGTCTCATTGTGGTTTGATTTGCATTTCTCTAATGATTAGTGATGCTGAGTGTTTTTTCATATGCTTGTTGGCTGCGTGTGTGTCATCTTTGGAAAAGGTGACAGGCTTACTTCATCACTTAGCATCACGTCTTCTAGGTCCCAGGATTTTCTGAGCCAGAGCTTCCTGGTGGCTTATGATCCCTTATCAGAGGGGGCTCTGGCTTTTACTCACTAAAACCCCTCCCTCTGCAGGCGGGCCTTTCTCTCCAGCCCACCTGCTTGGGCCATGTTTTCTGTGTCCTTTTGCTAGGTGTCAGTTCTGTCACTCCCACCGGGGCCTGAGCTAGTCAAGCTAACAGCAAGGCCCCTACCTTGGTGGGTTCCAAAGCCTGAAGGCTTGTTGCCTTGGGCAGTGCCGGGGGTGCTGGCAAGCCCTGTTCTGTACTTGTCACCGGCCGTCCAGCTCTGATCCAGAGAGTGGCTCAGTGCTACCACTGTGCGGTGTAGCCTTTGGCACCTCTTGAAACCCGGCGTCTTTAAGGCTGAGTGAGGTGCCTTTGAGGGCAGTGAGGGCCTAGTGGGCTAAGGAGCGCCGGTGGGCCTGGTGGGGCGTGCAGTTACGTGGTCACTGCCTGCATGGCACAGGCCCGAGTGCTGTGGCCCTTTTTGTCACCTGTGGGTGTGGCTGGCCAGTCACTGTGTTTCCCTCACAGCAAAAGCACATTTTCTGTAATAAACAGGAAATTTTAGTCACCTGCAAAGAAATGGGCTTACCTCTGTTGACTCCAGCTTGAGATGACGGCCAGTAACTGGGTTTCAGGGCAGGTGGGGCCGGGCTTCTGGACCTGGGGCAGGGAGTTTTGGAGTGCTGACTCTTCCTTCTTCCTTCCCCTCCTTTTTCTCTCTTTCCCCAGGGCCCCCCAGCTATCCAGGGGGAGGGGGGAGTGGGGCTTTGCTGGGTGGAGTTTGGGAGGGTGACCTCAGCTCCCCAGGCGCCGTCCTGACTCCCAGGCCAAAGCTAACATGGGCTGAGCACAGCCCATCAGGGCGCCCTGGTTCCCAAGAACTCGGTTTTGGCATCACAGCCTCCCCAGCTGTGTGAATTCTAGTTTCAGCTTGTGGCGGGCTGAAGACAAATGATTTGACAAGGGGAGAAGTTGGGCCCCCTTTCTGCTGAGCGAGAAGCCTGAGTCCTTGAGTCATCGCCTTTTCAGTACTGACCTGTGTTCCCAGAGCTGGCCATAAAAGGCTGTGGGCTGTGGGCCCCAGGCAGGCCCTGCAGGCTCATCTAGTGTGGCCTCATCCCCTGGGGGCAGAGGCAGCCTCTCCCTGCCCCTGCTTCCCTCATGTTGCCCTTGGCCTCTCTTTCTGGTTTTCTGCCGAGACTTCACTCTTCGGGCATCCTCTCCTGTGGAGCTCAGAGCCAGCTGCAGGGAGTCCGGGTGCTCGGAGCCTTGTACTTTGGAAGCAGGAGCATGTGGTGGCATGAGGTGCCCTGGCGCGATGCCCTTCCACACCTTCTGGGCACAGGGAATCTGGCAGCTCTGCTGTCTCCTACCATCCGCCTGAGTCTCTGGAAGGCTGATCGGGCCTCTCCGCCCAGGCTGGAGGCCAGGACCCTGGCTCCCCTGCACTCCTACCCTGTTAAGAACCTTGGCCCAGGGCTGTTTCTGGTCAGAGTGCTCTATTTGCTGTTGGGCTGGGGTGAGGAACGGCTGCACATCACCTGTGGAGAGGCTGCCGAGGCTGTGTGGCTGAAGCTGTGGATTTGGGATTTTCCTTACATTTTGGTGACTTTGCTCAAGGATGAAAGTCCTTGACCGGTGATGGGTCCAGGCGGCTGGCCCCTTGTTCCCACAGAGCCCTGGCTTCCCCTGCCCCGGCCTGCCGAGGAGGCTGTCCCTGCTGGGTCCTGGGCTGGAGGCTCAGTGCTCCCACACGCCCTCCTCCCTGCAGCGCCGGCCGAGGAATTGGTATTTAAATTTCACAGATGGAGAAAGTAACTGAGAAGTTAGGAAAAGAACTCAGGTCACAGAGTCAGTGGCAGGGGGCGGGAGTGGAGTGCAGAGCCATCTTAGTGGCCCGAGTTCCTTCTGGGAGCGCCAGGTGTGGGGAGGGGCTCCACGCCCCTGTGGCTTTGGGCTCACAGATGGCGCCAAGCACGCTTGGGCCTGGGGCCAGGGCAGGCGGCAGGCGTGTTTATCCCGTGAGTGAGCTTGACTCCGCATACCCCGTGGTGCCATTTATCTTGGCGCGCTTGTGCGTAGAGGCAGCCTCTCGAGAGCCCGGTCTGTAGACCTGCCTTTGTCCTAGAGGGCTTTGCAGGGTGGGAGCAGCGGATGCCACCAAGGGGGAGCCTGTGTAGTGGAGGAGTCAGCAGCAGCTCCCACTGGGGGACGGCAGGGCTGCCCTCCCATCACCTCGGGCGACCCTGTCCAGCTGCTGCTTTTCCTTAACGCTTTGTCCTTGGAGTTCCCCCCTCGCTGCTGTTTTTCTGCCCCCTCAGTCTAGAGAGCGCCCGTCTCCATCCTCAGCTTCGCAAAAGGGTGATGAGTGTTTTTCTTAGAGATCCCAGGAGCGGGCGGTGGGCTGAGGACAGGTTTGGGCTCAAGCTATGCGACTCTCAGACTGTTGTGTGCAGGAGTGGCTTCTCCCGCTTATTTCCAGAGCCTGACTGCTCTCTGGGAAGTACTTGGTGCTTCTGAAGAGGGCCGGCCTACGTTTGGGTGGCCTGGGACCTGTGGGAAGACTGAGCCAGGGACATGGAGGCTTGCCCAGAATCAGGCAGAGAGGATGTGCCCCTTGGGGGTGGGGCCCAAGCTCCCCAAGGACTCTAGGCCTTTGTTTCCACATGGCCCGCCTGTCACTCCTTACTCTTCCTAGACCAGGAGGGACAGAAGTTTTACTCTAGGGGCAGAGGAAGAGGTGACGATTTCTTTTGTTTTGTTTTTGAGACAGGGTGTCGCTCTGTCGCCCAGGCTGGAATGCGGTGGCATGATCACGGCTCACTGCAGCCTCAACCTTCTGGGCTCAGGTTATCCTCCTGCCTTAGTCTCCCAAGTAGCTGGGACTACAGGCCTGCACCACCTTTGTAGAGTCGGGATTTTGCTATGTTGCCCAGGCTGAAGTGGAAATATTTTGAAGAGGCCTAGTTGTCATATAGGATTCAAATTAAACCGCTGTTACGGAGACCCAAAAATCATTGGCTTAAGTCAGATAGCCTATAGTTTATGTGAAAAACAACAGTCTAAGGCCATTCTGAACATGCAGCTTTCATCTCTGAACGGAAGGTGCTTCCTCCAGCTCCTCCCATCACATCAGCATCCCAGTCCTCAG
Source organism: Symphalangus syndactylus (assembly GCF_028878055.3). Lineage (NCBI taxonomy): Eukaryota > Metazoa > Chordata > Mammalia > Primates > Hylobatidae > Symphalangus > Symphalangus syndactylus. Next base: position 93,622,464 of record NC_072423.2, on the reverse strand, counting down.
GAGGGAGAAAACAGCAGAGGGCTGATGCACCTTTTCTTGTTCATTCTGCTGAAGGAGGCTGGGAAATGCAGTCTCAAGCTGGGAGGCCATGAATCCAGCTGAAACTAGATAGTTATATCTGGTTCCTTCTAGGAGGAATTTCAATTAGCAGTCTCTGCCACAGGCGACAGAATTCACTTTAATTGGTGGTCCTTAATTGGGCCATAATGGATTGGTGGGAAGCAATATAGAATAGAGTTTAGAATCCAGCTGCGGTGGCTCAGGCCTGTCATCCCAGCACTTTGGGAGGTCAAGGCAGGAGGATCTCTTTGAGCCCAGGAGTTCAGCATAGACAGCATAGTGAGACCCCCATCTCTACAAAATAAAAATTTAAAAATTAGCCAGACATGGTGGCACACGCCTGTAGTCCCAGCTACTCGGGAGTCTAAGGTGGGGGGATGGCTTGAGCCCAGGAGTTCAAGGTTGCAGTGAGCCAAGATTGTGCCACTGCACTCCAGCCTGGGTGGCAGAGCAAAACGCTGTCTCTAAAAAAAATGAATACAAATTTTTTTAAAAAAGAATATAGAGCTTAAAGCTGGAGTCTGTCCAGTCCAACCACTTTGTTTTGGAGAAGTGTTTAAGACCTAGGAAGGGGAAGTGGTTTGTAGCACTTCCTGGGCTTCTTGTAGAGCAGAGGTCAGCAAACTTTTTCTGTAAGGGTCGGATAGTTAATACTTCCAGCTTCGCAGACCTTATAGTTTCTGTCACAACGACTGAACTCTGCTGTGTCAGACAAAAGAAGCCATGGATAATACAAATGAGCATGGTTGTGTTTCAGTAAAACTTTATTTATACAAACAGGTGGTGGGCCAGGTTTGATCCCTGAGCTGTAGTTTGTCAACCCTTGTTGCAGAAAATAAGTGAGATTCCTGCAAAATGGGGAGCCTGGCACATCAGCACTGAACAAGTAGCAGCTGCAGTTACTGTTGCAGGCGCCTCTTGTCACTACCGTCCCAGGGCACACAGCTGGCAGGTGGCAACACTGGAGTCTATGTTCTACCCTCTGTGCTGTGCTGAGCACAGTGCTGGGTCTCCTTCTCACTCTCGCCCTCGTCTGATCCACCTTAGAGCTTGCACTGTGGGATGACTTTTGCATTAGCACCTGTTTATGCCAAGTGCTACATGGGTTGGGGAGTGTTATGGTGGGGGCAGGAATAGGGGAGATAATGCTGCCCTCAGGGTGCTGTGCTGTCTAGATGAACACCTTATAGGAATTTTTTTTTTTATTTTGAGACAGAGTCTCGCTCTGTCATGCAGGCTGGAGTGCAGTGGTGTGATCTCGGCTCACTGCAACCTCTGCCTCCCAGGTTCAAGCAATTCTCCTGCCTCAGCCTCCTGAGTAGCTAGGACTACAGGCATGTGCCACCACACCCAGCTATTTTTTTTTTTTTTGAGATGGGGTCTCGCACTGTTGCCCAGGCTGGAGTGCAGTGGTGCAATCTCAGCTCACTGCAACCTCTGCCACCCAGGTTCAAGCAATTCTCCTGCCTCAGCCTCTCGAGTAACTGGGATTACAGGTGCCCACCACCAAACCTGGCTAATTTTTGTATTCTTAGTAGAGATGAGGCTTACCCATGTTGTCCAGGCTGGTCTCGAACTCCTGACCTCAGGTGATCCACCCACCTCGGCCTCCCAAAGTGCTGGGATTACAGGCGTGAGCCACCGCACCTGGCCCTTTCTACGAATTTTATTTTATTTTATTTTATTTATTTAGAGACGGAGTCTCGCTCTGTTGCCCAGGCTGGAGTGCAGTGGCACGATCTCGGCTCACCACAACCTCCGCCTCCTGGGTTCAAGCAATTCTCCTGCCTCAGCCTCATGAGTAGGCTGGGACTACAGGCTTGCGCCACCATGCCCAGCTAATTTGTGTATTTTTAGTGGAGACACGGTTTCACTATGTTGGCCAGGCTAGTGTGAAACTCATGACCTCGTGATCCTCCCACCTTGGCCTCCCAAAGTGTTGGGATTACAGGTGTAAGCCACCACGCCTGGCCTATAGGAGTTTTAAAAATTATCTCAGGCTGAGAAATACCAGGCCAGGTTGGAGATGAGAGCCATCAGAGCAGCAGGTCCCTTGGCGCCCCTGAGCTCTCCCTTCTCTTCCCCCCAGGCTATGACTTTGCAGCCGTCCTGGAGTGGTTTGCCGAGCGTGTGGACCGCATCATTCTGCTCTTCGACGCCCACAAGCTGGACATCTCTGATGAGTTCTCGGAAGTGATCAAGGCTCTGAAGAACCATGAGGACAAGATCCGCGTGGTGCTGAACAAGGCAGACCAGATCGAGACGCAGCAGCTGATGCGGGTGTACGGGGCCCTCATGTGGTCCCTGGGCAAGATCATCAACACCCCCGAGGTGGTCAGGGTCTACATTGGCTCCTTCTGGTCCCACCCGCTCCTCATCCCTGACAACCGCAAGCTCTTCGAGGCCGAGGAGCAGGACCTCTTCAAGGACATCCAGTCTCTGCCCCGAAACGCCGCCCTCAGGAAGCTCAATGACCTGATCAAGAGGGCGCGGCTGGCCAAGGTAGACCCTGGGGTGAGGGGAGCAGCCTATTGCCAGGCAGGGCCGTGGGGCTCTGAGACTGGCACTCAGGGCCCCAGGCTTGCCCTAGACCCTTCCCAGCTCACTTCACAGGCAGACCTGCACTGCGCTGTTTCCCTCTATAGAAACCGGTCTTTGGTCAGCACTCGCGTGCAGCCTGCTCTTAAATGAGATTCTCTACCCAGCCTCCCTCTAAACCTGTTCTGTTTGTGGTTTATACCCCATCTAATTTCAAGAAGGGTTTGACTATGCTTACAACACAGAAACAGCACACAGGAAGTTACCACTGAAGCAAAGGAGGCAGCCTCAGAAATGGGGTGTTGGGGGATAGAGCTCTGAGGCTTGTTGGCTTCCCTCTAGGGTTTTTTGTTTTTGTTTTTGTTTTTGAGGTGGAGTCTCGCTCTGTTGCCCAGGCTGGAGTGCAGTGGCATGATTTCGGTACATAGCAACCTCTACCTCCCAGGTTCAAACGATTCTCCTACCTCAGCCTCCCGAGTAGCTGAGATCACAGGCACGCACCACTATGCCCAGCTAATTTTTGTATTTTTACTAGAGACAGAGTTTCACCATGTTGGCCAGGCTGGTCTCAAACTCCTGACCTCAGGTGATCTGCCCACCTCAGCCTCCCAGAGTGCTGGGATTACCCCTCTGGGGTTTACTGAGCCTGAAGTGCACTCAGCACAGTGCTGGACGCCAGGGACATGGCGGGGAGTGACACACAGCCCCTGTCCACTCCTCAGCCTTCATGGGGAAAGCAGAGCACGCAAACAAAAAATAAACATCAGTTATTTGTGTCGTCCCGGAGTGAGCACAGGCTGCTGTGGGAGCTGGTGTTAGGGGCTGTCCCAGTGGAGTAGAAGGGCTGGGGGAGGCCTGGCAGGAGCTGAAGCTTAAGCTGCAACAGGAAGCAGCTCGTGAGGAGACGGGGTGCCAGCCTGCAGCCTGGGAAGCACTGGGCATGGAAGCCAAGGTCACGCTGAGGCGGTGTCAGTCCAGCAGGCCTCGCAGACCATCCTTATGTCTCCTGGCAGCCCAGGCCTGGTGGCACCTATCAGCAGCCTCTGAATGGCCAAAGGGTTTGGAATCTCAGTGTATGACCAAGTACTTGAGTGACAGCCGGCGTGGCTGGGGCCAGGAAACGAAGGTTTATGCCACCGGCGGGCCCTTCCAACACAGAATGACAGAACACATGCCCTTGGGGTGTCTGACTTTGGATAGCACCCTATCGTGAGCAGGCCTAGACGAGTCACCATGAGTGACAGTCCCGGCTGTGGTTGGGGTTGACCCCGTGGACAGGAGTGTTTGACACAGATTGTCTGAACAGCTGAGAAGTGACCAAGCCCACATTTGTATCTCAGCAGGGCACCTAGCTATTCTTTCAGGCTCTTAGCACAGGGCTCAGTTGTTTAAGAAATAGGCTCCAGCCAGGCATGGTGGCTCATGCCCGTAATTCCAGCACTTTGGGAGGCCAAGGTGGGTGGGCGCATCACCTGAGGTCAGGAGTTCGAGACCAGCCTGGCAAACATGGAGAAACCCCCATCTCTACTAAAACAAAATACAAAAATTAGCCAGGCGTGGTGGTGCGTGCCTGTAATCCCAGCTACTTAGGAGGCTGAGACAGGAGAATCACCTGAACCCAGGAGGCAGAGGTTGCAGTGAGCTGAGATCACGCCACTGCACTCCAGCCTGGGCGGCAGAGCAAGACTCTGTCTCAAAAAAAAAAAAAAAAGAAAAAAAATAGGCTCTGGCCAGGCATGGTGGCTCACGCCTGTAATCCCAGCACTTTGGGAGGCCAAAGCAGGAGGATCCCTTAAGGCCAGGAGTTAGAGACCAGCCTGAGCAACCTAGTGAGACCCTGTCTCTATTTAATTTAAAAATTTAAAAAAAAAAAAAAAAAAAAAAAAAAAGGGCCCTTGCTGTAGCTCCCATCTCCAGGCCAGGCCAGAGCATGGCAGGAACTGTCCTGCCTGCCAAGCCAGGCCCTTTGGTGATATGTCCCCAGTTCTTCAGTGAGACAGCACAGAGAGCAGGGTGCTTGCCCCCACCTCGTGGCATGCAGGGGGTACCAGGGCAGACATCGTGTGGGTATTAAGGCTTCAGTGACAGCTGTGCCTGTGGCCAGGGTCACAGTCCCCTGATCTCCAGAATGTAACTGAAGACTGAGGATGGGCACTTCCTGGGGAGCCCATGCGCCTGCCTGCTCAGAGGCTTGGAGACTGCAGGTGTTGAGCACAGTGGGCCTCGTACCCACTCTGTCTCCAGGCCAGATAGTCAGAGGGCATGTGGGTGCTACCTAGTCTGAGCAGTGAGAACTGACCCTTCATCCTTTGCCACCACTGTCCTCCCCTTGTGCCCCAAGTACTCTGGGGCCCACCTCACCCTGCAGATGAGGAATTCTCATTCTGGCCTGAACCTCCATGAGCTGTATGCACGGGTGTGGGTCGGATGCCTGCTCTGGAGGACACAGGGCTGCGTGTTTTTCTTATTTTTAATTTTATTATTTTATTTTTTGATTTTTTGGAGATGGAGTCTCACTCTGTCACCCAGGCTGGAGTGTAGTGGTACAGTCTTGGCTCACTGCAACCTCCGCTTCCCAGGCTCAAGCCATTCTCCTGCCTCAGCCTCCTGAGTAGCTGGGATTACAGGCATCCGCCACCATGCCCGGCTAATTTTTATATTTTAGTAGAGACTGGGTTTCACCATGTTGATCAGGCTGGTCTCGAACTCCTGACTTTAGGTGATCCGCCTGCCTCGGCCTCCCAAAATGCTGGGATTATAGGCGTGAGCCACTGCTCCCGGCTGGCTGGATGTTTTTCTAGATATCTCCCTTCTGGAGCCTCCCTGTGAGTGGAGCCAGCTTTGAGAGAGGAACCCATACAAAAACCTGGGTGACTGACCCCGGCCTCAAAGGACAAAGGACGTCCTGAGCTGAGGAGTGTGGGTGTGGCCCTAGCTGAGGCTCTCTCTTTGCAGTGCAGAGAGAGCTCCCCTGCTCAGCCACCTTTGAAGACAGACAGGACAAGGGGCAGGCATGAGCCCCTGCCTGGTTGTCTGTGAGACCGTGTGTGACCGCCAGGCTCCAGGCACACTGAGTCACCGTACCTGGACAACCCTGTGGCCTCCAATGTTGCCTCACACCTGCCACTTCCTTTTCCTGGAGTGAGTGGTGCTCTCTGTGGTGACTCCCACCGGCCTGGGATCTGCCTGCCACAGTGTCCCTGGGGAGACCCTAGATCCAGACCCACATGGCACTGGGCTGCCTCCCTCAGGCAGTTCTCAGCCAGGCCCCCGCCCAGGGCACACAGGCTCAGGCTGAGTGGGGTGGTGGATGGGCTGGAGCCAGGGAGAAGGGCAGCGAGGCTGGCTGGCTGCAGCCCTCCATGGCTGGACACGACTTGGCAAGGCCGAGGGATCTGAGGGCTGGGCTGCCAGGTTCCCAGCTTGCTGGGGGGGAAATGAAGGGGGTGCTGCCCTGAACTGGCACATGTCTAAGCAAGGTATTGACTCTTGGATAAAGCTGGCAACCGCCAGGAGAAGCCTTTGTGGGATTTTTCGAATCCTTCGTCATCCGAGCTGTGATGATGGAGTGGAGCGTGGCACACGCCCATTGGAGTTCTGTCGGCTCCGTCGGCCCTCGGCAGGGATTTGGACATGCGGGCAGGTGGGCCCTGCAGGAAGCCTGCTCCCTGCTCTGCTGCATGGGAGGGGGCAGCTCGGGGGAAGGGAGCTTGCAGAGAAACAGAAAGAACATGGGCTGTGGGGCACCTTCAGCAGCCCTGGGTTCCAATCCCAGCTCCTCTGCGTGGGAGCCAAGTGCCCCAGGCAGCCTTTCCCAGCCTTGCTTAGGGCTGGGTTGGGAGAATCCCACCCCGCAGGGCTGCGGTGAGGGTTGAACGGAGGGTATGTGGTGTGCGGTGAGGGTTGAACGGAGGGTATGTGGTGTGCGGTGAGGGTTGAACGGAGGGTATGTGATGTGCGGTGAGGGTTGAACGGGGGGTATGTGATGTGCCCAGCGGTGCACAACAAATGGCCTTCTTTGGGTTGACAGACTTGGTTTTACTATTCCTGAATCATCACAATGATCCGTGCAAGGCCAAGGCTGTTGTCTTCTGTTTCTTTCTTTTTTTTTTTTTTTTGAGACGGAGTCTCGCTCTGTCGCCCAGGCTGGAGTGCAGTGGCACAATCTCGGCTCACTGCAAGCTCCGCCTCCCGGATTCATGCCATTCTCCTGCCTCAGCCTCTCCGAGTAGCTGGGACTACAGGCAACCGCCACCACGCCCGGCTAATTTTTTGTATTTTTAGTAGAGACGGGGTTTCACCGTGGTCTCACTCTCCTGACCTCGTGATCCACCCGCCTCAGCCTCCCAAAGTGCTGGGATTACAAGTGTGAGCCACCGCGCCTGGCCTGTTGTCTTCTGTTTCAAGTGCGTTTTCCCGTCCTGTCCTCTGTCCGGCGGCAGTGAACAGCTGTGGCTCTTGCCAGAATGTGTCTGCTCCTAGGCCCATGGGAGCCGGTGGTGGTAGCGGCCTTGAGCTTGACCCATCCCTCCCGCTTCCCTGTTCCTGAGCGAGCACCTTGGAGTGTCCTTGGAGGCTCTGCTCTCAGGGGCAGCCTGGGCCAAGAGAGCGCCTGATGCTCACCCCTTGTCCTCACAGGTTCACGCCTACATCATCAGCTCCCTCAAGAAGGAGATGCCCAATGTCTTTGGTAAAGAGAGCAAAAAGAAAGAGCTGGTGAACAACCTGGGAGAGATCTACCAGAAGATTGAGCGTGAGCACCAGATCTCCCCTGGGGACTTCCCGAGCCTCCGCAAGATGCAGGTACGGCTGTCCCGAGGCCCCATGCAGGCTGGTGGCCATCAGGGCAGGAGGAAGGCCCAGGGCACTGGATTTGGAGGGAATCCCATCTCCATGGGAAAGGGCCTCCCTGAACGGAAGCAGCTGGGTTAATCACCAGCACCCCACCCAATTCAAAGTTGACCCAGGCGGTGACACTGCAGAGGGGAATGTGGTGACTCACCCTTCGTGGTGGGAGGAGGGCAGGGTCATGCCAGGCGCTCTGGTGCCCTGTCCATTAATCCTTGCTGCAGCCCTGCAAGGAAAGAGCTGGAGTTGCCTCCTGTGTACAGGTTAGAGAGCCAAGGGCCAGATGGGTTTGCTGAGACGCCCCTGCTAGTGTGGGGGAGCAGCACTTTCTGCTTGTGAAGCCCTCACTGGAACCACTTGGCCTGGAGTCTGGGAGGGGCCACCCTTCCCAGCCCTTGTCCTTCCTCCCCCGCCCACAGGAACTCCTGCAGACCCAGGACTTCAGCAAGTTCCAGGCCCTGAAGCCCAAGCTGCTGGACACGGTGGACGACATGCTAGCTAACGACATCGCGCGGCTGATGGTGATGGTGCGGCAGGAGGAGTCCCTGATGCCTTCCCAGGTGGTCAAGGGCGGCGCCTTTGACGGCACCATGAATGGGCCGTTCGGTCACGGCTATGGCGAGGGGGCCGGCGAGGGCATCGACGACGTGGAGTGGGTGGTGGGCAAGGACAAGCCCACCTACGACGAGATCTTCTACACGCTGTCCCCTGTCAACGGCAAGATCACGGGCGCCAACGCCAAGAAGGAGATGGTGAAGTCCAAGCTCCCCAACACCGTGCTAGGGAAGATCTGGAAGCTGGCCGACGTGGACAAGGACGGGCTGCTGGACGATGAGGAGTTCGCGCTGGCCAACCACCTCATCAAGGTCAAGCTGGAGGGCCACGAGCTGCCTGCCGACCTGCCCCCGCACCTGGTGCCGCCCTCCAAGCGCAGGCACGAGTGATGGCGCCCGGCCCTGCACCTGCCATCTGCATGCCCGGCCGGGAGGCAGAGACAGGGGTAGGGGAAGGCTCACCGTTTCTCAAGGTCCGTAAAGACAGTGGATGTTTCCTCGCCTCTCGAAAAGGAAAACACCATCTTTCTTTTAAGGCTGTTCCTGGGCCTGGCGGGGGAGGCAGGGGTGAGATGATGGAATTTTGTGCACAAGAACTATGGCTATTTTAATATATAACGTTAGAGGCAGCGTTCTTTGTCACCGCCTCCCCTGTGTGACAGCCCTGTGTGCACGGCCTCTGCCCCCCGGCCTTTGCTCTGGCTGGAGCTGGACAGTGCAGCGACTGCCACCGCGGGGGAGCCAGGTCGCCCTTTTTGCAGGCTGGGGCTGCGTGGACAGGAACACCAGGCACCCTCCGTTTGCTTCTGAGCTGAGGTTGCTTCACAGGGCCGTAGCTTCCTTCCTCACCTGGCTCTGCCTTCCCCGTGCTCTCGGGCGAAGTGGGTTCTTGTGCCTTCCCCTCCTGGGTCCAGGCTCCCCGTGCGCGGGCCCTGCCCTTTTCCTCCCGCACCCCACCGGCTCCGACATGCCACCCCGCTCAGCAGTCACAGAAGCAGGGCCCAGCCACCTCGGTCTTTTTTGGGGGGTTCAGGGGAGTAGGAGAATGTCTTCCAGAAAAATACATAAGCTAGTTTCTGTTCTGTAAAGTGACATCTTTCATACTTGACCAAATTTCCCAGTAACTTCCCAACCACTGTTCAAAAGCTGTGATTTTTGTCTCCCCTTCCCACCCTCCAGCCAAGGGGCAGCCTTGCCCCGGGGGCATTAGATGTGGGTACCCGGGGAACACCCCATTCCTGGACCCCAGCGTTGCGTTTCCTGGCTGAGGAAGGGTGGTCATCCCAGCTCCTGCCCTACCCTCTCACTTAACTGGAGCTTTGGGACGCATCCTCCACAGTGGGAGGTGGGTGGTGGGTGGGGGTGGCGGGGCCTCAGGACAGCTTGGTGCTGGTAAGAGGAAGCCCATGGTTCTGGCTAGGCTTTCATGTCCAGACAGCGGGGACCAGGGGAAAACGCAGCCCCTTCTCCTGTAATCCCCCCTTCATTTCCTACCTTCCTTCCTCTGTTTAGCAAAGGAAGGCAGCTCATTTGGATGTCCTTACAATGCCCCTGGCCCCAGGCTGAGCAATAAGAAACCGGAGCCTTGCGGCCCAGTGGCCTGGGCCAGTTCAGGCCGCCTCCCCCTCCTCTGCCTGGGGCCATTGAGCCCAGCCTCCAGGACCCGGGCGCACTTGCAGGCCAGTGGCCACTGTCCGGGCTGTGATAGTACCAAGGCAGGTGGAGCACCAGGTGCCACAAAGCTGGGCTTCCCACCAGGCTCTCCCCGCGGGGGTCTCAGGGAGCTTCTCCCCAGCGCTGCTCGGAGTCTGCAGGAACTGGCCTTGTTCTCCCTAGCCCGTCACTCCATACAGTATTAGGTGAGGATGGATGCGGGCGCTGTCCTTGCCGGGAAGTCACTGTTGAAGTTGCAGTGGCTTGTTCACACCTGTGGGAAGAGAAGTGAAGACTCTCCTTGCATTAAAAAGTCTGAACTGTGCCAAAGCTTCGGGTGCTTCCTTGTCTTTTCCAGGGGCAGCAGTCCTGGGCCGTCCTCCCCTGGTGTCTGCGGGGGTGATGCCAGCAGGGACAGAGTGGCAAGGCTGCCGGGGCAAGGTGACCAACCCTGCCCAGTCCTGCTTTGCTGGGCAGTAGCTGCCCCGTCCTACTAAGAGGGCCAGGCTTGTAGGGAAAAGGGTTTTCGGGGGTGATGCTCCCTTCCCTGTGCAAGGTGGGAGCTGAGCAGGAGTTCACTTGGGGTGGGGAGGGGGAAAACAGTTGGGAGGATGTCGATAGCTGAGGCCTAGGCTGGCACCCCTCAGCCACAGACAGATGAGTGGGCACCTGCAGGGCCCTCGGCACTGGGTGGCGTCAAGTAAACAAGGGTTTCTGGGCTCTGGAGCCAGACTGGCTCCTTGCTAGCCCCAAGGGCGGTTTAAATACAGGGAAGCCGGGCCTCTGAAGACAAAGCTGATAGCCCACGACAGACTTGCAACCAAGGATGGGGCCAGTCAGGCCCAGGTGATGTCACAGATGGGGGACTGTTTATACCAGCAGAGGGAAGGGTGACCCATTAGTGACCCTTCATAAAAGGGTGCAGACTTGAGGTGTCACGGGTAGAGGCTGCTCCAGCCCCTCTGGCAGAAGGCAGGACAGAAGTTCCTGAGGGTCTCAGGGACCCAGTTGTGTGCTCCGAGCCTAGCCGGTGTGGTGGCTTCTGGTCCTATGACCAGTACTCGAGGTGCCAGTGGATGCTTCAATTGCTGCAGGGCTGGCCGGCCCTCCCTGCACCACTCAGCCGCCACCTGTGGGCGTTCACCCTGTGCCAGGTGGAGCTGCGTCCTCACGATCTGAGGAAGTTCACGTTCCCCTATTTCACAGAAGGAGAGTCCGAGACTGAGGACTGCCGAAATAACAAAGGTGGTAGAAGCAGATGCAAACCAGGCCATCCAACTCCAGCGTGCTTTCCATCACGTTACTAATCCAAAGCACACACTAAAAGGAAAAAACGGTAGATCCCCCACAACCCCACCTTTAGACTGCAGCGGTACTCAGGGCTGAGAGACCCACATTAAAGGTTAAATGCTGTCACTCCAGCCTGGGGTCCTGAAAGCTTGGGGCAGGGGTCACCCAAGAGAGGTGGAGCATTTTTGTTCAAGCTGTGAGCACATTAGAGAAGGCACAGAACTTAGTGCCCCTGAAGTGGGAGGAAGGGAAATGCTGCCTGGCCGCCCGCTCTCCTTCCCTGAGCACTCCACCTGCAGAGCTGTGTGGCGACAGAGGGGCTGTGAACCCCCTGGGGCTGCCCCAGGAAGCGCCTGCTGATCTGAGGCTTGAAAGGGGTTGAGGGCAGGTGTCTGTCCCAGAGTTCATAGCCCTGGTTTCGGTTCTACAGGTTGGGGGTCATCTTTGGGCTGTGATGGGGGTTCAGGGAGGGCCGGAGGATGTGGTCAGAGATGTGGCCGCCCACCTAGAGGGCTAGTCCCGGCCCTCGCCGCCTCCCCAGCTCCATAGCTGGCCAGGACCCTGGGGGAGAAGCCCCCTCTTCAGAGGCTGGCCTGGGGCAAAGGAGGGGCATTGCCACCCAGCTCCCAGAGCCCCTGGACTGAGGCCTTCAGGACAATCTGTCCTGGGTCCCACCCACCCAGCACCTCACAGCCCAGGACCCAAGAGGTAAAGGGCCTGCCCACTGCCTCTAGCCATGCACAGCTGTTTTCTATGTTGCAGTTCCTTGTACGATCTCATTCAGAATAAACATTTCTGGCTGGGTTTGGCTCACACCTGTAATCCTAGCACTTTGGGAGACCAAGGTTGGGGGTGGGGGTGGGGTCATGTGAGGCCGGGAGTTCAAGACCAGCCTGGGCAACATAGTGAGACCCCCATCTCTACCAAAACAAAAATTAGCCGAGAGTGGTGATGGGTGCCTGTGGGTAGTCCTAGCTACTCTAGAGACTAAGGTGGAAGGATCACTTGAGCCTGGGAGTTTGAGGCTGCAGTGAGCTATGATGGCATCACCGTACTCCAGCCTGGGCAACACAGTGAGACACTGTCTCTATTTAAAAACTTTTTTTTAATAAACATTTCTTCTCCTTAGAAAACAAGTTAACTGCAAATCCAATCAGTGCCCTGTTCTTATTTCAAATGGGTGTTCTAGAAGAATAGCCTAGTAAAAAATAAATAATGGCCAGGCACGGTGGCTCACCTCTGTAATCCCAGCAATTTGAGAGGCCGAGGAGAGTGGATCACATAAAGTCAGGAGTTCGAAACCAGCCTGGCCAATATGGTGAAACCCTGTCTCTACTAAAAATACAAAAATTAGCCAGATGCGGTGGCTCTCGCCTATAATCCCAGCTACTTGGGAGGCCAGGGCACAAGAATCGCTTGAACCCAGGAGGCAGAGGTTGCAGTGAGCCAAGATCACACCATTGTACTGCAGCCTGGGCGACAGAGCAAGACTCTGTCTCAAAAATAAATACATAAAATAAAATAAATCAAATGGGCTAGTTATAGGACTTGCCCAGCCACGGCCAGCAAGGTGGTGAGAGTTGGGAGGTGAGGACACCCGGCCACCACTCCTGTGTTAAAAGTGCACCATGTCTGGCAGCACGTGGAGGGCAGCCTTGGGGAGACCGCCCTGAGTTCAAATCCCAGCTCTGCCACTCTAGCCAGATCTCTTCCCCCACTGAGGCTGTTTCCTCAAGCCTTAATTCAGGAACAGATGTGGCCCACAGAGGCAGAGCCCGAGGACACCCACCTTGAGCGGCCTTTGCCAAGCACCCCAAGGAGGTTAGTCGGGTGGGGTGCAGGGAGCAGGGCACCTTACCCAACACCCAGAACAAAACAGGCGGGCCCCACCCTTCCCCAAAGCAGCTCCCAGACTCAGTGGCGCCTGTAGGCCAGAGAGGTGGTGGCCAAGGGGGCTCGGGCCTGGCTTCCTGTGCACCCAGAGGGACTGATAATTGTAAAAACACATGGGGCTGCAGCTGCTGCAGAGCGTGGGAGCCCCTGTGGCTTGTTGGAACAGTGCAAGGAAGGTTTTTGGAAGAAAAACCGGGATGATGAAACCACCATATGTCTACCCATTTGGAGCTTTGGACTTTTCACAGGACACGCTCCTGGTGCCAGGCAGATGGGGAGGGGGCTGCTAGGACTAGCTGGGGGACTGGGGGGTCCGCACCCCCAGCATTTGCATCAGCTCCTTCCCAAAGCCATCCCAACAGACGCACCTTCAAATAAGAGCCAGGCATCTGAGGCTCAAGGGCGGGCTTAGGGAGCTCCCCAGCTCCAATCACATTGCCACCCTCGCTCCTTCAGAGAAAGGTTGGGACGGCCATTGGTGGCCAGACTGGGAAGCTCATTTGTCCCTCACACCTGAACAGGTGCAGTTCTCCATTATACACAAAAAGACAGCGTCCAGAGAGAGAGGAAGAGATTTACCCACGGCCCCACGCCTGGTCAGCAGTGGGCAGGGCTGCATGACCCAAGGCCAGCCTCTCATGTCCTGACCTCCTGGGTAGGAGTGGGCCACTATGCCACGTGCACATTTCCCGAGTGGCTAAGGGCAGGGGGTGGCCGCCGTTCCTTCTGGCCCTGAAGAACCATCTGGTGGGAGCTGCTTTCCGAGGCCAGGGCTGGAGATTCTCATCCTAGGCCTTCCCCTGGAGGCTGATTCTCAGGACCTCGAGGAAGGGGGCGCCCCAACCCTGGGCTCAGCAGCCCTCCAATGTGGCCAGGATGTTGCAGACCCCGGCAACCTGCCTTGTGTCTGGGCTCCCAGCCACAGAGGGCTATGCCCTTGGGGGCAGACACAGGGTTCCCTGCCGCTTCCTCATCCTGGGGTCTCAGGTCCTCTCCCTGCCCCCACACACCTGCCCTCTGCAGGGCGAGTCTGGACTCAAGGAAGGAGCTCAAGGCTGGCACCACCTCCCTCCCCAGCTTCCATGCATTAGTCTCTAAAGGAAGGTAATAACTCTCCTAGCGTGGCCCTTGTGAAGATAATAGATCTAAAGTCACTCTAAGTTACCAAGAGGCCCCTTACACTTGCAAGCTGTTATCAGCGTGACTGCTCCCCGCAGAGCTGGGTGAGAAAGCTAGCGATATCCCTTAGTACCAAGGGGCTTGCGGGATGAGTGAGAGGCTGCGGGGAGTAGCTGGGCCCTCCTGCACCTGGGGAGTAGTCAACTGTGGAGGAGGCATTTGAATGAAGGTCCCCTGGGGAGAAGGAAAGGAAAGAGAGTGGCCCGACTGCCTGGACAGGGTGCGACTGAGGCTCTCGGGGGTGTCTCCTCCTCTCAAGACTCACCCATCCCCAGAGCACCCTGTGAGCTGGGCCTTGGGCTGTGCCATGCTCAGGGCTCTGTGGGAAGCGGGTCAAGGCTGCTGTGGCCCTAGTGGTCTGGCCCCACAGGATCGGAAAATAGATCTGCTGAGACAACATGGTGCTATGCCCTGGAGCTGCTTTGGGCCGTCAGGGCTGGAGGCCTGGCCGCTTGATAAGGCTGGAATAAGCTCAGAAAGAGACTGAGCCTTTACGGACTTCCTTCCATTGGAGCTGCAAAGGAATGAGCAGGGGGCCCAACCTCCCCCCTTTATTTTTATTTATTTTTTTATTTTGGAGACATGGTCTCACTCTGTCACCTAGGCTAGAGTGCAGTGGCACAATCTCGGCTCACTGTAACCTCCACCTCCCAGGTTCAAGTGATTCTCCTTTCTCAGCCTCCTGAGCAGCTGGGACTGCAGGTGTGTGTCACCATTCCAGGCTAATTTTTGTATTTTTAGTAGAGACAGGGTTTTGCCATGTTGACCAGGCTGGTCTTGAATTCCTGGGCTCAAGTGATCCACCCACCTTGGCCTCCCGAGTAGCTGGAACTACAGGCTCGCACCACCACATTCAGCTAATTTTTAAGTTTGTTTATAGAGATGAGGTCTCACTATGTCGCCCAGGCTGATCTTGAACTCCTGGGCTCCAGTGATCCTCACACCTCAGCCTCCCAAAATGCCGGGATTACAGGCATGAGCCACCATGCCCAGACCCAACCCCCTCTTACAGACAAGGAAATTGAGGCTTGCAAGACAGATGTGACAAAAACTAATAAAGGACCAGAAAGAATCACGTGTGAGAGGCAGGAGATGCCGAATGCCAGTCCCAGCCCTGCCCTGTGCAGCCCTGGCCTCAGCCCTGGAACTCAGTGTCCACTCAGCTATACTGTGTGGGGATGGACAGATGGCTGCGGATGGACCTTTCTGAGAACTTACCAGAGAGGTTAAGGGACTTGCCTGAGGTCACACAAGGAGTGAGGCAGGGCCCAGAGGCCTCACCAGGGGTGTCTACAAGGGGCAGCGGAGGAGAGGCCCATCTTCCCACCCAGGAGCCTTTCCCTATCTCCCATTCCCTAATGCTGTCTGGAGCGCCTGTCCCTCCTCTGGTCTCTGGCGCCCCCATGTGGCCTCAGTGAGCAGGCCCCTTCCTACCTCCTGCGGGCTCCACCCCTGCCCGCCCCCATAAGGAGAGCTCAGAATCCCTCAGGTGAGAGGGATCTGAACTCCTGCTCCCTCTCCCTTCCAGGAGACAGGAGGCAATGAAGGGGATCCCCAGAGTTTGGTTTGAATCCTGGCTCCCCATCCCAGCCTGGCTGATTTAGGTAACACACCCAGACTCTGTTTCCCCAAACATTTCTCAGCCCATGGGCCCTGGGTAGCTACAGGGCGGGCCTCTGGGTAGATCACATGGGAGGCAGGGCGAGTCTGAGACCAGCCCCGGACAACGTAGAGAGACCCCAGCTCTAAAAAAAAAATTAAAAATTAACCAGGCATGGTGGTGCAGGCTTGCAGTCCCAGCTACTTGGGAGGCTGAGGTGGGAGGATCACTTGAGCCCAGTATGTTGAGGGTGCAGCGAGCTGAGATTGCACCACTGCACTCCAGCCTGTGTGACAGAGCAAGACCCTGTCTCAAAAGAAGGCTGGGCATGGTAGCTCATGCCTGTAATCCCAGCACTTTGGGAGGCCGAGGTGGGCGGATCACCTGAGGTCAGACCAGCTTGGCCAACATGGCAACATAGTGTAACCCTGTCTCTTTAAAATAAATAAATAAATAAATAATCACGAGAAACCCTTTGTGGGGAGAAACACCCCGTTTGCTACAAACATTCATGGAACACCTCCTCCCTCAACCTGATCCTGCCCCCATCTCAGCAAGGTCCCAGTAGGAGAGGAGAGGCAAACCCCTAAACAGGTCTTTTAATGAAATAATATGTTGGCTAGTGGCTGCAGCCTGTAATCCCAGCGCTTTGGAAGGCTGAGGTAGGCAGATTGCTTGAGTCCAGGAGTCTGAGATCAGCCTAGGCAACATGGCGAAACCCCATCTCTACAAAAAATACAAACACGGCCGGTCATGGTGACTCACGCCTGTAATCCCAGCACTTTGGGAGGCCGAGGCAGAAGGATCACTTGAAGTTAGGAGTTCGAGATCAGCCTGGCCAACATGGCAAAACCCTATCTCTACTAAAAATACAAAAATTAGCTGGGTGTGGTGGCACATACCTATAATCCCAGCTACTTGGGATGCTGAGGCAGGAGACTCTCTTGAACCTGGGAGGCGGAGGTTGCAGTGAGCCGAGATCGTGCCACTGTACTCTGGCCTGGGCGACAGAGTGAGACTCCATCTCAAAAAAGAAAACATTAGCCTGGGCTGGTGGTGTGAGCCTGTAGTCTCAGCTATTCAGGCGGCCGAGGTGGGAGGCTCACTTGAACCCAGGAGGTTGAGGCTATGGTGAGCCGTGATTGCACCACTGCACTCCAGCCTAGGGGACAGAGTGAGACCCTGTCTCAAAAAAGAGAAAGACAAAAAGTGTTGTCTAGGCCAAGTGTAGTTGCCCATGTCTGTAATCCCAGAACTCCAGGAGGCCAAGGTAGGAGGATTGCCTGAGCCCAGGAGTTCAAGACCAGCCTGGTCAACATAACAAGAACCCGTGTCTCCAAAAAGTAAAATAAAAAATTAGCTGGGTGTGGTGGCATATGCCTGTAATGCCAACTACTCAAGAGACTGAGGCAGGAGCCTAAGAGGTCATGGCTGCAGTGAGCTATGATTGTGCCACTGCACTCCAGCATGGGTGACAGAGAGACCCTGTCTCAAAAAAAAAAAAAAGTGTTGTCTGTAGCCACCGATACGTCCTACCCTTTGATCTCTCCTCATGGCGCCTGGTCCATCCCAGCTGGACACAGCTGGACAGAAATCAGAAATACCACTGGACAGAGCCAGCCCCTCCCCTCCCCAACCTCCTCCAGCCTATCTCAGACCTCTCCTTGCCATTCATGTTCCAGGTCGGACCTCAGGCCCTGCTCCTACTGAAGCTTAAAACGACTGTGGTGTTGGTACCAGCCCAGCTCCACCTCCATCCCAGGGTCTAACTTAGGAGCCACCTTGTCCTCAGCCCCTCAATTCCCTTTCCTCCTTCCCAAGCCTCAGTGTGTCCATCTGCCAAATGGGCGTGACCATCCCTACCCAACCTTCCTGTCTCCTACGTCAACTCTAATGATACAATCAAAGTAAGAGTCAGAAACTTTTTTTTGGGCGGGGGGGGGGGCGGTGGGTGCCAAGCGCGGGCAAACCCTGGAGAGAGCGAACTACAATTCCCATCCGTCTCCGGGGCCGCGGGCGTCCCTAGCCCCTCTCCCTTAGCCAAGGGCAAGGCGGCTGCGGCCCACGGGGCGAGAGAAGTTGCAGTGCCCCGCGCCTCCTGAGTCGGGGCCCAGCGAGGGCCCAGGTAAGCCTGGGTCTGGGGCCGCGCGGGGACCTGGGAAGCCTTTCCGACCCGGCAGAACCCCACCGCGCCCCTTGCAGAAGTCAGTTGCTCTCCCCGGCCCGCCCCCGCACTTCCTGGCCGGGACTTGGACCCGCCCCCGCGCGCCTCCGCCCCCACCTTCACCTCCAGCCGCGGCTCCCATTGGCCGGTGCGCACCTGCCCGTCCGTCGGGGGGCGGGGCGCGGCGCCCAGGTGAGGGCGCGCTGGCGGCGGCGGAGGAAGGTGACAGCGGGGAGGGCGGGAGAGTGGGGGGGAGGACGCCCGGACAGAGCCTCAGACAGTTGGGCGGACGGACGGCCCGACAGGCGGGCATGCGGGCGGCCAGACTCTAGCCGAGCAGCGAGGCTCCGGCCGCAGCCATGGAGCGGCGGCTGAGCGCCCTGGAGCAGCTGGTGCAGGGCGAGGCCGGCGGCGGCCCGGGGCTCGACGGCCTCCTAGATCTGCTGCTGGCGCTGCACCACGAGCTCAGCAGCGGCCCCCTACGGCGGGAGCGCAGCGTGGCGCAGTTCCTGAGCTGGGGTGAGTGGCGGGGCGGCACGGAGCGGGGGCGGGCCTAGGGATATCGCGCCGAGACCCCCGCACCCGCAGACTTTCCCTCAGGGACCCGCACCCCCACGGGCTTCTCTCGCAGACTCCCTGCAATGGCCCTGACGCGTACCACCGGACCCCCGCGGCCCGCACACTCGCCTGCACACCTCACCCTCACTCCAATTCTCACAAACGCTCCTTCCCTCTCACAGACCCCGACACATGCACACACACACGAACTTGTGCCCAGGTATCGACCGCAGACGCATGTACCCAGTGCACCGCCTAGAGTCCCGTACAGATTTCCTTGCTCACAGGCCACACCTGACGCAGGACACACACAGACCCTCATGCATGTCACCCACTGACACACGGGCTCTGTTTCTCCTTCCTCTCGGATGCATTGTGACACACAGCTCACGGAGAGACCCAGGGAGCGCTGCAGACCACCCCGACCGCACTGGCACTGCAAAACACACAGATCTGTAGGTATTGCACACTTGCAGACCTTACCCCCGACCAACACACACACCCCCAGCTCCCTGCGTACAAGACCACTGCAGCCTGGACTCAGGAACCGATCTCCAACCCTTGGCCTGTGCAGGCTGCTGGCCAAGCTCCTTGGGGGCTGTGGCCCCGGGGCCGGGGAGGGGGGCCTAGCTGGAGATGGGTCTGTACCTTTCCTGGTAGACTCATCTGAGTCATTGGGAGTGGCTGGCCTGGGGTGACCCTGAACCCACTGTGGGCACTGGCGCCAGCTGGAGGGTTCCCTGGTCACACCCTGCCGGGCCATGGGGAAAAGGCACGGGGGCCTGGCCAGGGCGGGGTGAGGCAGGTGTTTGCCCAGTGGACAACTAGCGTTCCTGACGCTCCTGAGCTCTGGGCAGGCACAAGGCCTGGGGTAGAGGGGGAAGCTGCCACCTAGATGTGCCAGGGAGTTGTCCCCTAGCCCCAACCCTTCCATCCAGGGCGAGGCAGTCAGAGGCCTCTGCCTCTGTGCCTGTCTCCCTGGGATGCCTTGGTGCTATGCGTGTCTGCCTGTGTTGTCGTCACCCCCCCCATGACACCCACACACGTGTGTGTGTTTGCACACACATGTGTGCTCCTCCCTGACTGCCTCCAGCACCTCTGCCTGGGACCCCGGCATGGGGGCCCTCTGTTGACAATCTCCCGAGGTAACTCAAAGGGCCGTGACTCATTCCTCTCCTGCTTGTCTCTACTTGTCCCTGCTCCTGCCCGGAGCCCCCATGCCCTGTGGGAGGCCAGAGGATTAGGCGGCCTGTCCAGGGGCCTGGATCCTCCTGCCTGTGGGCCTGGGCTTCGGCTCTCTTCTGGCGGGTGGGTCCCTATGGTGCTGGCTTCAACTCCCACGGGGAGGCCCGGGGCTGCTCCTCCCCAGCTCCACACACAGACCTGGGAAAGAGACAATGAATTTCTGTAATGAGGTTTCCACCCCGCCCCCGCTGCGGGCTTCTGCCTGATAAACCTGTGGAACAGCTCTCTGTCCCACCCACAGACCCGCCCAGCTGGCAGGGAGTTTACCTCCTGGCAGGGGGAAACTGAGGCAGGGCGCCAGACCACAGCTGCCCCCCATCCTGACTGATCACTCCTGCCTCCCTAAGACCCAATTCCTTCCCAAAATCTGTGGCTAATCCAGGCCTGGAAAGCGCCTGGGAATGGCTGGAGTTGTCCCTCCTGGAGGTATCTGGGATGTGAGGAAATAGGAAGTTCTTGACCAGACAAAAGCCTCGTCCAGACAGGGAGGCAGGGCTGGGAGTGAGAGAGCCGGTCAGGCCTGGAGGCATCCTGAGCACTGACGCCTTCAGGGGCTAGTGCTGGCACCAGGGAAAGGCATCGTGGTCCTGTTTGTGAGTCTCGTGGGCACCTTGGCAGACTGGCATCCATGCCTCCAGCCTGAGGGGCCCCACATAGGAAGCATAGAGCCTGCCCTCCCTGCCCTAGGGGCTGCAGGCCTCACCCCCAACCAGGTACCTCTGTGCCTACAGGGTCCCCGGACCCAGGCCCACAGCTCCTGAATGGGAGAGAAGCCTCTCTGGGGATAAGGAATGTCACCCATCCAGTTTCCTAAGACAGGCCCTGGCCTGAACCTGTGAGGGGGCCAAGAACTGTGAGGTGGGGGTAGGAATGGTGTCCCCATGGTCCCCAGGGTGACCTGGCCAAGCAGAGTCAGGCCGCAGACTGGGCAGGACTACAAGTCCCATCAGCCCCTGGGATGGAGGCTGCCTAGAGTCTGGGGCCAGGGGTCCAGGGAGGTCCAGGGACCAGGCAGTCAGCTGAGCCCGGCCTCTGACCTTCCGCACTTCCTGATCATGGCCAAAGGAGCACCAGCTCCTGCCATCCCCTTGCCCTGAGGCTGTCCCTGGGGAGGTCATCCCTGCCTGGGCTCACAGGAGTGGCGGCCCCTGGCTTGCCCAAGGTGAGAGGGGGAATGGAGCCCTCCCTGCATGCACTCTGAGTCCCGTCCTGTGTCCCCTCAGCCAGCCCCTTCGTATCAAAGGTGAAAGAACTGCGTCTGCAGAGAGATGACTTTGAGATCTTGAAGGTGATCGGCCGAGGAGCCTTTGGGGAGGTGAGCAGAGGGCCTGGGGTAGGTGGGGAGGAGGTGTTCACACCGGGCTGGGCTCACCCCGGTCCTCCCTGTGGCCTTAGGTCGCCGTGGTGAGGCAGAGAGACACTGGGCGGATTTTTGCCATGAAAATGCTGCACAAGTGGGAGATGCTGAAGAGGGCTGAGGTCAGTGTGGAGTCTAGGGGGCCCTTGGGCACCCTACAAATGGGTGTGGGGGAGGTGTATGCTGCCAGGGCCTATGGGGCATGGGGGGGGTGGGCAAGGCTGCAGACCAGGCAAAGGGTGCCACCCTCAGCAGCCACTGATTTGTTTGCTTTCTCACAATAAACCCTTTATTTATTTATTTATTTATTTATTTATTTTTGAGACAGTCTCGCTCTGTTAACTACGCTGGAGTGCAATGGTGCTATCTTGGCTCACTGCAACCTCCACCTCCCAGTTCAAGCAATTCTGCCTCAGCCTCCCGAGTAGCTGGGATTACAGGCACCTGCCACCACACCCGGCTAATTTTTGTATTTTTAGTAGAGATGAGGTTTTGCTATGTTGGATAGGCTGGTCTCGAACTCCTGACCTCAGATGATCCTTCTGCCTCGGCCTCCCAAAGTGCTGGGATTACAGGTGTGAACCACCATGCCCAGCCTACAATAAACTCTTTTTTTTAAGACAGAGTCTCACTCTGTCACCCAGGCTGGAGTGCAGTGGCACGATCTTGGCTCACTGCAACCTCCACCTCCTGAGTTCAAGGGATTCTCATGCCTCAGCCTCCCAAGTAGCTGGGATTACAGGCGTGTGCCATGACGCCCAGCTAAGTTTCTTGTATTTTTAGTAGAGATGGGGTTTCACCATGTTGGCCAGGCTGGTCTCCAACTCTTGATCTCAAGTGATCTGCCCGCCTTGGCTTCCCAAAGTGCTGGGATTACAGGCCTAATAAACCCTTCTGAAAGCAACCAGAGTCATTCCCATTTTCCATATGGTCACGCTGAGGCCCAGAGCCATAGAGAGTGGGCGTGGGCTTGGGCTCAGTCGCAGCCAGACAGGGGACAGTAGAGCTACGACCTCCATCTGAGCTCCCAGACTCACAGAGTCTTTCTCCATCCCCTGAGCTGGCAAGGGGGGCATCCTGGGCTCTGATCCCACCCCACCCCTTACTTCCCCAAACCTGCTGCAGACAGCCTGTTTCCGGGAGGAGCGGGATGTGCTCGTGAAAGGGGACAGCCATTGGGTGACCACTCTGCACTATGCCTTCCAAGATGAGGAGTACCTGGTGAGGATACGTGGCGGGGCTGGAGGGGAGCATCCTAGGGACACAGGAGAGGGCCCTTGGGGCCAGGGGCACTGGGCCCAAAGAGAGACCCCTCTTGGGACCAAGAGACTCCCATTTCCCACCAGGTCCTGGGCTTGGCACCTCCTGCCTGAGCCCTGGCTGGGAACTGGCCAGCCCGGAGCTGCTGGGAGATTCAGCCCTGCCTTCCCAGAGCCCTGTGGGACTGTGGTGAAGTGGCCAGGTGCACCCTTCCCCCGGGTCTGATTCTTGTCCCCCACCTCCAGTACCTTGTGATGGACTACTATGCCGGTGGGGACCTCCTGACGCTGCTGAGCCGCTTCGAGGACCGTCTCCCGCCCGAGCTGGCCCAGTTCTACCTGGCTGAGATGGTGCTGGCCATCCACTCGCTGCACCAGCTGGGTTACGTCCACAGGTGGGGCCCCAGCCCCGCCGCCCTGCCCAACCCCTGCCAGCTGTGCTGGGGACAGCTGATGTCAGCTGAGCACTCACTATGTGCCAGGCACTTCTCTGGGTGCCTCATCCGTGTGTTTCCTTGGAATCATACCAAAGAGCCCTCTGTGGCAGGGGCTGCTGCTGTGTCCGGCCTACAGCTGTGGGGGTCAGAGCTTAGAACAGGGAAACACCTGTCTCAAGGTGACTCGCCTCACGGGTGGCCAAGCCGTGGTCTGCACTGGGGAAGTCTGACTCCTGTGTCCCCCACAGCACACTCTGCCACCTCCAAGGGTTGTCCCCACACATCCTTTCTACAATCTAGCCATCTTCCTCCTTCTGGCCTGTGGGACCATCTACACGCACACATGTTGCTCATCATATGAGCACCTACACACAGGAATGTGTGTGAGCTGGTGCTGGCACACACCGTCGTGCATGTGCACCTGGGCGTGTGCCTAAATGGCCACTTACACACAGGTCAAGCCCCTCACTCTCCCTGCCTGCCATCCCCCAGGGATGTCAAGCCAGACAATGTCCTGCTGGATGTGAACGGGCACATTCGCCTGGCTGACTTCGGCTCCTGCCTGCGTCTCAACACCAATGGCATGGTAAGGACCCCGCCCCAGAGTGGGAGCAGGGGATACTAGGCGGGCCAAGCTCTCAGGAAAATGGGAGGCCCCAGGCCTAGTGCAGAGGCATCAGGCTCCCTGGGGAAGGTGGGTGAGACCCAGGCCTCAGGTGGGCAGCAGCAGGCCAGCCTGGCAGAGTAGGGGTGACGGCCATCGCGAGGGGCCAGCAGCCCCAGCCAAGCCCAAAGCTGTCCTCATGGCTTCACCACCACCACCACCCACAGGTGGATTCATCAGTGGCAGTAGGGACGCCGGACTATATCTCCCCTGAGATCCTGCAGGCCATGGAGGAGGGCAAGGGCCACTACGGCCCACAGTGTGACTGGTGGTCGCTTGGAGTCTGCGCCTATGAGCTGCTCTTTGGGGAGACGCCCTTCTATGCTGAGTCCTTGGTGGAAACCTACGGCAAGATCATGAACCACGAGGTCTGGACACCAGGCACTGGGCTTCCAGAGGAGGCAGTGGGACCCCCGAGTCTGTGTGGTTGGAAATACCTGCAGGTGAGGCTGGGTTCCTGGACACTTGACCCAGCCTGCCCCCTCCCCCGACCTACAGGACCACTTGCAGTTCCCCCCGGACGTGCCTGATGTGCCAGCCAGCGCCCAAGACCTGATCCGCCAGCTGCTGTGTTGCCAGGAAGAGCGGCTAGGCCGTGGTGGGCTGGACGACTTCCGGAACCATCCTTTCTTCGAAGGCGTGGACTGGGAGCGGCTGGCGAGCAGCACAGCCCCCTATATTCCTGAGCTGCGGGGGCCCATGGACACCTCCAACTTTGACGTGGATGATGACACCCTCAACCATCCAGTGAGTGGCAAAGGCCACTGCAGGAGGGGAGCTGCCCTACCCCCTTGTTGGCTGGGGGAACCCTCCCTCTGAAGTCCCCTGGGGTGGGCTGGGGTTGAGGCCTTCAGACACCAGGGCTTATGATTTATGGACTCCCAGACTGACCCGTTCCAGCCGCCATCCCCTGGCCCAGCCTCTTCCAGCCAAACGGGTGGGGGAGCATCTGCCACAGGCTCCCCATGCTCGCCTGCACTGAGGTGGGCTGTGTCAAGGGAAGGCCCTCTGACCACAAGTATCATCCTATTAACTAGAATCCATATAAGGAAGAAAACTCCCAGCAGCTCCTAGGAGACTTGTGGGAGCTGAGGGTCTGTTTGGGTTGGGCCGTGTTACCACCCTGAGTTCCCACCTGAGCAGGAGGTGGTCGCACCTGGTCCCAGGGGGCTCCTGGGCCTCGGGTCTCGGGCCTCGGCCTGTGGACTCTGACTCTCCTTCCCTCTCCCTCTGCAGGGGACCCTGCCACCGCCCTCCCACGGGGCCTTCTCCGGCCACCACCTGCCATTTGTGGGCTTCACCTACACCTCGGGCAGGTGAGGCTAGTCCTCACACACCTGGTGGGAGGCTCAGGGTTGCCTGACCTGGAGCACACTGGGCGCGTAGCCCACTGGGGCCCTGGGAAGGAGGGCAGAAGGGTTCCCCAGCGCCTGCATGTGGCAGGTGCTCTAGCCCTCATCCTCGGGGTCCTGGTGAAGCCACACCCAGGTCCCGCTGGGCCACATGCCAGCACGTGGCTCTCGTGGCGCCTTCCACGAAGGGCGAGGGTGCGCTGCACCTAGAGCCAGAGGTGTAGGGTTCCAAGGCCCCTACTGCTCCTGGGCCTCACTTTGTGGCTCTGTAAAGTGGGTGGGATGGACCAGGCGTGGTGGCTCATGGTTGTAATCCCAGCACTTAGGGAGGCCGAGGTGGGTGGGTCACCTGAGGTCAGGAGTCCGAGACCAGCCTGGCCAACATAGTGAAACCCCATCTCTTCTAAAAATATAAAAATTAGCCAGGCATGGTGGCAGGCGCCTGTAATCCCAGCTACTTGGGAGGCTGAGGCAGCGAGAATCGCTTGAACCCGGGAGGCAGAGGTTGCAGTGAGCTGAGATCACGCCATTGCACTCCAGCCTGGGTGACAGAGCGACTCTCTCAAAATGGGTGGGATGATCTCCACCTACTCCCATTCGAGGGGCTGGCCTGAGACCGCAGTGAGGTCCTGGTGTGGTGTGCTCTGAGGTGGAAGGAAATGGGTCAGATCCCCACTCCTCGGGACCAGCCAGCCAGGCCACCGTCACCACATCCTGTCCTCGACAGCCCTTGGGAGAGGCCTTGTCACCACCATCTTCCCTTGGGGAAACTGAGGCTAAAATACATTGGGTTCGAGGTGATACAGCTTGTAAGGGCCAGGACCAGGGCTTAAACCTGGGCCTGGGGACCCGGAGCCTGTGCCCTGAAGCTGCTGCCCTGGGCTGCCAGCCATGGCACCAGTCTGGGGTCTCCCGAGGGCAGGGTCTGTTTTGGCTGTTTCACAATTAATGAGTGATTCGATCCAGAAGGATGGAGGAGACTCTGTGGGGTGAGGTTTCTACCAACACACATGGCTCCTGTCTCCCTGCAGTCACAGTCCTGAGAGCAGCTCTGAGGCCTGGGCTGCCCTGGAGCAGAAGCTCCAGTGTCTGGAGCAGGAGAAGGTGGAGCTGAGCAGGAAGCACCAAGGTACTGGGAGCGGCTGGGCCGGGCCTGGGTGTGCTGGCCCTATGGGCTGCTGCTGCGGGAGTGGACCCACCTGTGGGTACCACCTCCCCTCCAGAGGCCCTGCACACCCCCACAGACCATCGGGAGCTGGAGCAGCTACGGAAGGAAGTGCAGACTCTGCGGGAGAGGCTGTCAGGTATCCCTTCTGCCCACCCCCCCTGGGGCTGAGTCCCACCTGGGCTCGGGTCCTGCCCCTGCCCTGGACATGCTGTATGATCCTGGGGGAGCATTTTACACTCTCTGAGCCCGCGTGTGGAAAACAGGCCAAGGAGACTTGCTCCTGGGCTGAGAGGCTGGGGCCGTCAGCACTTGAGGTCTCAGTGACTCTTCCCGGCAGAGATGCTGAGGGACAAGGCCTCATTGTCCCAGATGGATGGGCCCCCAGCTGGTAGCCCAGGTCAGGACAGTGACCTACAGCAGGAGCTTGACCGGCTTCACCAGGTGAGGGCTGGGTGAGGTGGGTGAGGGCTGGGTGAGGTGGGTGAGGGCTGGGTGAGGTGGGTGAGTGGCCCTGGGCTCCATGGACGGTTCATGCCTGACTCTGGGCCTCCTCCTGCCCCGCTCCCTCCCTTGCCTCCTCAGGAGCTGGCCGAGGGTCGGGCAGGGCTGCAGGCTCAGGAGCAGGAGCTCTGCAGGGCCCAGGGGCAGCAGGAGGAGCTGCTTCAGAGGCTGCAGGAGGCCCAGGAGAGAGAGGTGGCCACAGCTAGCCAGACCCAGGCCCTGAGCTCCCAGCTGGAGGAAGCCCAGGCTGCCCAGAGGGAGGTGGGTGACCAGGGTGGGTAGGGACAGCACCTGGGCCGTACCCCCAGTGTGGCTGGAGGGAGCATGGGGAGCTTGGTGGGAGATGCTGCCCCTCGGTTGTAGCTGGCAGAGGCTAGGCCAGGGGATGGTGGCTGGGACGGGGCAGTCTGGAAGTCCATGCCTCCTCACATCCACTGTGGCTGGCAGAGTCTGGAGTCCATGGCAAGGTGGACAGAGGGGCTGCCGAGGGCAGAGTTGGCAGTGGCCTGCCTCTGCACTCCTCACAGCTGGAGGCCCAGGTGTCCTCCCTGAGCCGGCAGGTGACGCAGCTGCAGGGACAGTGGGAGCAACGCCTTGAGGAGTTTTCCCAGCCCAAGGTAGTCAAGTCCTACCCCCTTGGCAAGAGGCGCTTCCCCACCAGCCTGACCCCACTCAGAGCCTCAGGGCCAGGCCTGTGTCCCGGGTGGGGGGCCATGGCATCTGGGTCTCTGCCCTGACCTCCTCCATGTCCCCAAGACCATCCACACAGCCTCTGAGACCAACGGGATGGGGCCCCCCGAGGGTGGGCCTCAGGAGGCCCAACTGAGGAAGGAGGTGGCCGCCCTGCGAGAGCAGCTAGAGCAGGCCCACAGCCACAGGTGAGCCAGACAGCTGGTGGCAGGGAGGGGCCGGGCCTGGCCTGGGCGGTGAGTCACGGCCTTGGCCTTCTCCTCCCCAGGCCGAGTGGTAAGGAGGAGGCTCTGTGCCAGCTGCAGGAGGAAAACCGGAGGCTGAGCCAGGAGCAGGAGCGGGTGAGCAGGGGGACGGACGGAGGGCACGACAGACGGACAAGGCAATGGGGAGCCAGTGGGCAGGTGGGCAAGCTGTAGCCAGTGAGCAGAGTGGACATGGACGGGGCTCGGGGTGCTGGGGTACCTGCAGGGAGACGGCAGTCCCAGGACTGCTGGGGCCTGGGGCTGACCTTTCCTCTGGCCGGCCCCAGCTAGAAGCAGAGCTGGCCCAGGAGCAGGAGAGCAAGCAGCGGCTGGAGGGTGAGCGGCGGGAGACGGAGAGCAACTGGGAGGCCCAGCTCGCCGACATCCTCAGCTGGTGGGTGTCAGGGGTGGGTCGGGGTGGGGAACGCAGGCGAGACTGAGGGCCCAGCCGATGACCCTGAGCCCCTTCCCAATCAGGGTGAATGATGAGAAGGTCTCAAGAGGCTACCTGCAGGCCCTGGCCACCAAGATGGCAGAGGAGCTGGAGTCCTTGAGGAACGTAGGCACCCAGACGCTCCCTGCCCGGCCACTGGTGAGCCCCAGAGATGCCCCTGGGGGCTGGCTTGGGCAAGTCACTGACCTTCCATGAGCTCAGCATCCCTGCTACTGAAGGTCACTACTGGAGGTGGGGACACTGAGCTCATGGGAGATAGTGACTTCCCTGAGCTCACAGTGGGTCAGTGGCTGAGCTGGAGCTTTGAGCCTGGCTGGGTGGCATGGGTAGCAGGATGCTCTGGTAGGAGGGGGTCCCTGAGGCAGCCAGGCCTAGAAAGCATCTTATACGGGTGCTCCATGGCCACCAGGACCACCAGTGGAAGGCACGGCGACTGCAGAAGATGGAGGCCTCGGCCAGGCTGGAGCTGCAGTCAGCGCTGGAGGCCGAGATCCGTGCCAAGCAGGGCCTGCAGGAGCAGCTGACGCAGGTGCAGGAGGCCCAGCTGCAGGCTGAGCGGTGAGGCTAGGGGCAGGCACTGGGGGCCAGGGCCCGCACAGAGGCTGGTGGCGAGCCTTTGCCGTTCTCCCCAGCCGTCTGCAGGAGGCCGAGAAGCAGAGCCAGGCCCTGCAACAGGAGCTCGCCATGCTGCGGGAGGAGCTGCGGGCCCGAGGGCCAGCGGGTGAGTGGCTGCCAACTGCTTGCCCCGGAGCCAGGCTCTCCCACAGCCTCCCACTTGCCAAGGGGGTTCCACAATGGCCTGGCAGGGTGGTGGAGACAGGAGTCTGTTCCTGGACTCTGCCGCTTACTCCATCATCTGTGACCAGCACTTCTTGAGTGCCTGCTGTGCCCAGCCCTGCCCCATGCCTGTGGTCATTTCCCATTTTACTGAGGTGGGAACTGAGGCCCCTCCTGGCCCCTAGTTCCTCAGGCCAGGGACCCCAGGCCAGTGACCCACCCTCTCTTTGCAGACACCAAGCCCTCAAACTCCCTGATTCCCTTCCTGTCCTTCCGGAGCTCAGAGGTAAGGACCAGGCCGAGGGGCTCGTTGGGGAGAAGTCCTGGGAGAGGCACAGGGACCTTGACTTTGCTCCTCTCTCTCCCATCCCCAGAAGGATTCTGCCAAGGACCCTGGCATCTCAGGAGAGGCCACAAGGCATGGAGGGGAGCCAGAGCTGAGGCCGGAGGGCCGATGCAGCCTGCGCATGAGGGTGAGGACAGGTGGGTCCATAGTAGGGGGCCTGGGCCCCGCCCTTGCCCGTCTCACCTGCTGCCCCGCCCTCCTGCAGGCTGTGTTCCCCAGAGCACCCACTGCCAACACAGCCTCTACAGAAGGTCTTCCTGCTAAGGTCAGTGCCCAGAGGGGCAAGCGGGGTGGGGCCACCAAGCAGTTCTGCCAGGCTGAATGGACACTGTGGGGACACTCCACGTGCATCGTGGCCAGCAGGCACAATTAGGGTGGAGGTAGTGGCAGTGAGCTTGCCTGCTGCCATAGATTGGCTGGGACTTGGAGATCACTGTTGCCTGGCTCAGCCTCTTGTCTTGCCTGACCCCTCAGGGATGGGGCATGGGGCCCTGGGAGGCCTTGGGTAATGGCTGTCCCCCTCCCCAGCCCGGCTCACACACGCTGCGCCCCCGGAGCTTCCCATCCCCGACCAAGTGTCTCCGCTGCACCTCGCTGATGCTGGGCCTGGGCCGCCAGGGCCTGGGTTGTGATGGTGAGAGTCCCCACCCCACCGCACACCCACCCACTATGCTCCAGCCATGGTCCCAGGTGTGTGGCCCTGGCACACCCAGGCTGTTTCTCCCATCCCAGGGTTACTGGCACCTGCTGGTCAAATTTCCTACTGCTCAGCTTTGTTCCTTTTCTCACTTGATGAGGAATTGGGGACAGTTCAGGTGCCACTGTGGCTTAGGGAAGCTGGCCCTGGACATGCTCCAGTCCTGGTTTGGGGCTGTCCCCTCCCAGCCTCACGTCATCCACCTTCTCCACTTTCCCCACAGCCTGCGGCTACTTTTGTCACACAACCTGTGCCCCACAGGCCCCACCCTGCCCCGTGCCCCCTGACCTCCTCCGCACAGCCCTGGGAGTACACCCTGAAACGGGCACAGGCACTGCCTATGAGGGCTTTCTGTCGGTGAGTGGGGGCCGAGGGAGGGGAAGACAGGCATGGGGGGCTGAGGGCCCCTGCAGCCCTCCCATGCTTGCCTTTCCGCCAGGTGCCACGGCCCTCAGGCGTCCGGCGGGGCTGGCAGCGCGTGTTTGCTGCCCTGAGTGACTCACGCCTGCTGTTGTTTGACGCCCCTGACCCGAGGCTCAGCCCGCCCAGCGGGGCCCTCCTGCAGGTCCTGGATCTGAGGTGGGTGCCGGGCAGTGGCATGGGGCAAGGGACTAGTGGTGAGGGGGGCAGTCAGGGACAGGGAGACTTCTGACCTGTTCTGTGAACCTCCCAGGGACCCCCAGTTCTCGGCTACCCCTGTCCTGGCCTCTGATGTCATCCATGCCCAATCCAGGGACCTGCCACGCATCTTTAGGGTGAGTGCCTGGGATGATATGGAGCAGCCACCATCCACCTCCGCATGCTGTCCCCGCTCTGGCCACTGTCCCCCCACTCCATACTACCCTCTTGGGCCAGCCCACAACCACAACACGCTTTCCATGTGAGCACCTGGCCAGGTCTCACCTCGTCTAGGATCCGCCGTGACTTCCCATCATCTGCGGGGTGCAGGTGCTCCTGACCTAGCCCTTGAGGCCCCAAGGATCTGACCCTGCAGGCCTCCCCAGTCCTCTCCCTTGGCACCTCTCTCTGCTCTGGCCACACCTTGCTTTCTCCAGTTCTGAGGGTACCCTGTGCCTGTGTGCGCCACATTCTCAGTCCTTCACGTCTGTCTTTGCACGGAATTGCCGGCCCTGCACTGGCGCCCAGCCCCTCACCTACCTTGACTACTCCTGTTTAGTTACTCGTCCCTCAAGCTCCAGCAGAAATGTCTGGTCTCCTGGGAAGTCATCCTTCACCTCCTGGCCCGGGTTTGGGGCCCTCTGTGTTCCCACTAGGCCCGTCCTTGCCCCATTACGGCGCTGGTCACATGGCTCTGGAGTTGTCTGTTTGCCTGTCTGGCCTACTCCCTGCTGCTGACAGTGCACGCTAGGCCCCCGGGGCACAGCGGCTGCTGGAGGCAGGAAGGGAGGGAGGACAGATGGCTCTGGCCCACGGCCCTCCAGCTGGGGTCCTTGCCTGCAGGTGACGACCTCCCAGCTGGCAGTGCCGCCCACCATGTGCACTGTGCTGCTGCTGGCGGAGAGCGAGGGGGAGCGGGAACGCTGGCTGCAGGTGTTGGGTGAGCTGCAGCGGCTGCTGCTGGACGCGCGGCCAAGACCCCGGCCTGTGTACACACTCAAGGAGGCCTACGACAACGGGCTGCCTCTGCTGCCCCACACGCTCTGCGCTGCCATCCTTGGTGAGCTGATGGAGGGGACTGGAGGGAACAGTCCAGGCCTGCAGGAGTGCTGGTGTCTAGGAAAATAGTCCCAAGGGCCACTGCTACTGCCCATTCTCTGCAGCCACGAGACACAGACTGCCTCACACCACGTATGTGCTCCAGCCTCCCGTGTGCATGGCTGGGTCCCCAGGTAGGGGCCTGGCTTATCCCCACTCCATTTCGCTGTGCCTCAGTTTCTGCTTTTTCCAAAAGAATCTCAAGGGAGTGGAAGGAACAAAGGCTTTTTTTTTTTTTTTTTTGAGACAGAGTCTCGCTCTGTCGCCCAGGCTAGAATGCAGCAGTGCAATCTCAGCTCACTGCAACCTCCGCCTCCCAGATTCAAGCGATTCTCCTGTCTCAGCCTCCAGAATAGCTGGGATTACAGGCATGCGCCACCTCGCCTGGCTACTTTTTGTATTTTTAGTAGAGAAGGGGTTTCACCATGTTGGCCAGGCTGGTCTCGAACTCCTGACGTCAGGTGATCCACCCACCTTGGCCTCCCAAAGTGCTGAGATTATAGGCGTGGGCCACCGTGCCCAGCTGGAACAGAGGCTTTAGAAAGAGAGAAACAAGGGTTCAGTCCTGGCTGTCTCACTACAAGCTGGGGGACTGGGGGAGCAGCTGTAGAACCACCCAGAGCCTCATAACATCTCCTGGGTGGAGCTGCCAAGAGCTTCACTTGTGGTCAGCCTTGAACCTGGGGCTCAGCAGGGCTCTTCTGTAACTAAGGCTGGGAAAGAGGCATGAAACAGAGCTCCTCAGCGTCCCCCAGCAGCAGAGGCCCTGAGCCCAGCCCCGCTCTCAGGGCGGGAGCCACAGGAGAGGTTGTGCGGGTCCCTGGAGCAGTCAGGAACCAGAGGGGAGGGGATTTATTGAGCAAGGGGCTCTGCTGAACCCTCCCCTGCATCACTTCCTCGCTTCCTCAGAGCTGCTCTGTGAGGAAGTACCATCGTTGTCCCCAGTTTACATAAGGGGAAACCAAGGCTCTGAGAGGTGACGTGACTTACCTGAAATCCCACAGCTCAAGGTGATGGGCCTCACCCCAACCCCTCTGGAAGAGCCTGTCCAGACTGGGAGAGAAGGGTCAGTGAGGCAGGGACAGCGGGATTATGGCCACCCCCATTTTCTCAAGAGAAACAGGCACAGCAGGGCAGGTGGACTGCCCAATCTCCGTGTTATTGAGTGGGACTTCTGACCTCTGACCCTCTGCCTCCCTCTACCAGACCAGGATCGACTTGCGCTTGGCACCGAGGAGGGGCTCTTTATCATCCATCTGCACAGCAACGGTACCCATCAAGGCTGGGCTAGGGTGGGCGTGGGCAGGGGCAGCCCCAGCGGGCAGAGGAGGATGGGGATGGGTCACTCTTCAACCACCTGCCAGTGACACTTTCCCCTCGCCAACCTTGCAGACATCTTCCAGGTGGGGGAGTGCCGGCGCGTGCAGCAGCTGGCCTTGAGCCCCAGCGCAGGCCTGCTGGTCGTGCTGTGTGGCCGTGGCCCCAGCGTGCGTCTCTTTGCCCTGGCGGAGCTGGAGAACGTAGAGGTAGCAGGTGCCAAGATCCCTGAGTCTCGAGGCTGCCAGACGCTGGCAGCTGGAAGCATCCTGCAGGCCCGCACCCCGGTGCTCTGTGTAGCCGTCAAGCGCCAGGTGCTCTGCTACCAGCTGGGCCCAGGCCCTGGGCCCTGGCAGCGCCGCATCCGTGAGCTGCAGGCACCCGCCACTGTGCAGAGCCTGGGGCTGCTGGGCGACCGGCTATGTGTGGGCGCCGCCGGTGGCTTTGCACTCTACCCGCTGCTCAACGAGGCTGCACCGTTGGCGCTGGGGGCCGGTTTGGTGCCTGAGGAGCTGCCACCATCCCGCGGGGGCCTGGGTGAGGCACTGGGTGCCGTGGAGCTTAGCCTCAGTGAGTTCCTGCTGCTCTTCACCACTGCTGGCATCTACGTGGATGGCGCAGGCCGCAAGTCTCGTGGCCACGAGCTGTTGTGGCCAGCAGCGCCCATGGGCTGGGGTAAGGCCTGCGGAGGGCTTGGCAGGGGCCCAGGCACCTTCAGTGGGTGGGTGAAGACAGGGTCCCGCCTCAACTCATGAGCCTGGCATTGGAGGCCTTTGGTGCCAGTTTGCATCCTCCAGCCCAACAACACCCTGTCCCGCCCTCCGTGGCTTGCAGGGGACCTTCCTTTTCCATGGCTGAGCTCATGCTCCTCTCCTGCCTGAGCCGCTCTCCTTTTGTTTGTACCCAGCAAACTTTTTTTTTCTTTTGAGACAGGGTCTCCCTCTGTCACCAGGCTGGAGTACAGTGGCACAATCTTGACTCACTGCCACCTCCGCCTCCTGGGGTCAAGTGATCCTCCCACCTCACCCTCTCAAGTAACTGGGGGCACAGGTGTGTGCCATCATACCTGGCTAATTTTTGTTTTGTTTGAGACAGAGGAGTCTCACTCTGTTGCCAGGCCGGAATGCAGTGGTGTGATCTCGGCTCACGCAACCTCCGCTTCCTGGGTTCAGGCGATTCTCCTACCTCAGCCTCCCTAGTAGCTGGGACTACAGGTGCACGCCGCCACACCCAGCTAATTTTTGTGTTTTTAGTGGAGACGGGGTTTCACCATGTTGGCCAGGCTGGTCTCGAACTCCTGACCTCATGATCCACCTGCCTTGGCCTCCCAAAGTGCTGGGATTACAGGCGTGAGCCACCGCGCCCGGCCTAATTTTTGTATTTTTTCATAGAGACGGGGTTTCGCCATATTGCCCAGGCCGGGAGTCTCAAACTCCTGGACTCAAGCAATCCTCCCGCGCGGCCTCCCAAAGTGCTGGGATTACAGGTGGGAGCCACCGGCCCCGGCCTGTACCTGGCAAACTCTTAACTAGGTCCCGCCGCAGTGTCAGCTCAGGGCCTGGAGCTGGTAGGCGCTCCAGAGATGACTGCTGCGATTGCTGTGGTCACCATTGCCTTCGTGCTACCCGCCCTGCCTCCCCATCATTGGTCCTTTCCTTCTCTTTGCCCCACTATCTCTCCGTCCAGACCTGTGTCATGGCTCTCATCACCTCCACTTCATGACTGGCTTGGTGCACTGGGGTCCCACAGAATGGGCCGGGGCTGGTTTCCTTATCCACATCAAGCACCCAGCCCAGGGTGGCACACTCCAGGGGCGATGGGTTTGGAGGAATGAGTGGAAGAGTGAATGAATGAATGAGGCAGTGGGGCAGTCTGGTGCATGCACAAGTAACTAGCATGATGGGTAAGGGCTGGAAGAGAGGGGCAGAGTGCCCTTCGTGAGCAATGGCTCTTTGGGGAGGGCCTGCAGATTGGGTGCCGCATATCACCCAAGCTGCCCAGGGCCAAATCGCAGCTCTTAGGACCAGCTGAGTGACCTGACCTTGACCATCACATGGCTCCAGGGGTTCCATTCCCTCATCTGGAAATTAGAGGTTATAACAGTAGTACCTGCTCAGAGTTGTTAGAAAATTAAGGGAGGAAAAGCATGTCGTGTTTAGAACTGAGCCAGGCATGTGGTGAGTGGTCCAGGGTTATCTCTGATTTGATGTGGAGGCTGGGCCGGGCGACAGGGAGTCTTCAGAGGAAGGACCTCAGCGTGGGGCGTGGTAGTTACTGTGCTGCGGCAGGGGACAAGGTGTTCCCTGGGGAACAGAGGGGGAAACAGCTCAGAGGTGCCTGGCGTGCCCGCAGGGTATGCGGCCCCCTACCTGACAGTGTTCAGCGAGAACTCCATCGATGTGTTTGACGTGAGGAGGGCAGAATGGGTGCAGACCGTGCCGCTCAAGAAGGTGAGGGTCCGCCAGAGCCCTGGGGTAGCGCCGGGGGTGGGGGCGTGGCCTGACCGCTGTGCCTGCTGCTTCAGGTGCGGCCCCTCAATCCAGAGGGCTCCCTGTTCCTCTACGGCACCGAGAAGGTCCGCCTGACCTACCTCAGGAACCAGCTGGCAGGTGAGGGAGTGCGCGTGTAACGGGTGTGTGCGTTCACCAGTGTGCACGTGTGGCTGTGTGGCCCTGAATGCCAGCTGACTGGGCCCCGGGAACGTGTTGAGCACAGCCCAGCTCTCCACTTCTCCCACAGAGAAGGACGAGTTCGACATCCCGGACCTCACCGACAACAGCCGGCGCCAGCTGTTCCGCACCAAGAGCAAGCGCCGCTTCTTTTTCCGCGTGTCGGAGGAGCAGCAGAAGCAGCAGCGCAGGTGCGCGTGCACGACGCGGGGAGCAGAGGCTGGGCGGGGCCTCCTCCGCTTGTGGACAGGACGAAGGGAGGGTGGAGCTTCGCCACCCACTCCTTACACCTTCTCCGCCCGCAGGGAGATGCTGAAGGACCCTTTTGTGCGCTCCAAGCTCATCTCGCCGCCTACCAACTTCAACCACCTAGTACACGTGGGCCCTGTCAACGGGCGGCCGGGCGCCAGGGAGAAGTCCCGGGTTAGTCCCCTAGAGCCAATCACAAGCCACTCTGGTGAGGCTGAGCCAATCACCGGCCTCTGTGGTGAGCTCTAGCGAATCACGGGCCGCTGTAATTACTCCTAAGGCCTGGGACTCACCCTTCTGCTACCTGGGACTTAAGTACAACCAGGCTGGGGGCCCAGTGGCGTTCATTTGTCCTGGTCTGTTGTGACTTGGGCCTCTTGTCCTCCTTGTGCCTCCTGGTCCTAGCCCCTCCGCACTGTCACCCAACAGGCTCCCGAAGAGAAGGGCCGAGTTGCCCGCGGCTCCGGCCCACAGCGGCCCCACAGCTTCTCCGAGGCGTTGCGGCGCCCAGCCTCCATGGGCAGCGAAGGCCTCGGTGGAGACGCAGACCCCAGTAAGGGCAGCCCCTCGGCCTCCAGTGTGCTACCCCCCACCCCAAGTTTCCATCCCCTTTGGATCCCTGAAATCTGATCTCGGTATTTTTGTCTCCTCGTCTGCTGCTGGAGCAGTGAAGAGGAAACCTTGGACATCCCTGTCCAGCGAGTCTGTGTCCTGTCCCCAGGGATCGCTGAGCCCTGCAACCTCCCTAATGCAGGTGAGCGGGTCCAGGAGGCTTGTCTGTCCCCTATTCAAACGTCAAGCAGTTCTGTTTTGTGCTAGGCCTTGCACAGTGACCTAGGCTAGGGAACAAGCTGAGCCCATCCCTGCCCTCGATTCTACGAGATGCAGATTCTTACCTGTCTCACCCCACTAGTGGGCACCAGCAGGATCCTGGAGGCAGGCCAGCCTAGGTGGGAATCTTGGCTCTGACTGTTCCAGCTGTGTGGCTCTGGGCAAAATGCCCAGCCTCCCTGATGTTGTCTCACCTGTAAAATGATGTGGTTTCTGGGAGGCCTGCATGAGCTGATGATACCTGCGAAGGGCTCAGCATAGTACCTGGCATGGGGAAGGTGCCACAAAAGGGGAGCTCTTGGGATTCTTTTTTTTTTTTTTTTTTTCAGACGGTGTCTCGCTCTGTCACCCAGACTGGAGTGCAGTGGCACAGTCTCAGTCACTGCAACCCCCACCTCCCACATTCGAGCAATTCTCCTACCTCAGCCTCTCCCAAGTAGCTGGTATTACAGGCTTGCATCACCATGCCCAGGTAATTCTTGTATTTTAAGTAGAGATGGGGTTTCATCTCTACTTGTTGGCCAGGCTGGTCTCGAACTCCTGACCTCAAGTGATCTGCCCACCTTGGCCTCCCAAAGTGTTGGGATTACTGGTGTGAGCCACCACACCCGGCCACTCTTGGGATTCTTAATAGAGGCCCAGTCCACAGCAGGGAGTTGGGGAGTCAGAGGAGGGAGCAATCCATTCTGAATGAGGACAGGGAAAAACCTAAGAGAAGCTGGGGAGGTTCCCATTCCCCCTGCAGCCACGTCTACAGCACACACATCCACCCACTCCCGTCACACCAGGCCACTCGGAGCCCTGGGGCTTGCCATGTTCTTCCACACCTGCAGGCTCTTGCCCCTGCAGTCCCCTCTGTTTTGAATGCCTTTTCTCTATCTTCACCTTAACCAACACCAGACTGCCCTCCAGGTGACCCACCAGGATCATCTTCAAAGGAGCCTTCCTGGCCGCTTGGTCAGGTAGTCATTGCCTCCCTGGGGCTGGTGCCACCTTTGCCACCCCGCTCCCTCCACACCTTCCTTGCAGCTCCTGCTGTGCCGTGGGTTTCTTCTGGTGCCTGTTCTCCTCCCTTGACTGTGGGCTCCTTAGTGGTGGGGGTCAGGCTTCATTCTTCTGCCCAGAGTAAAGCATGTGTGTCGACTGAAGGAAGAATGGAGTGAAGGAACAAAGGGACTTTGAGGCTGGGCACAGTGGCTCACCCCTGTAATCGCAGCACTTTGGGAGACTGAGGCAGGCAGATCACTTGAGGTCAAGAGTTCGAGACCAGCCTGGCTAACATGGTGACACCCTGTCTCTACTAAAAATACAAAAATTAGCTGGGCCTGATGGCTCATGCCTGTCATCCCAGCTACTTGGGAAGCAGAGGCAGGAGAATCACTTGAACCTGAGGCAGAGGTTGCAGTGAGCCAAGATCATGCCATTACTGCACTCCAGCCTAGGCAACAGAGCAAGACTGTCTCAGGAAAAGAAAAAAAAAGGACTTTGAGTCCATTCAAAGTTAAGTAGGAGCTCTCCAGGTTCTTCCAGTGACCCATTTACCACCTCCACTCCCCACCTCACATCTGGCTTCCTCCAGGGGCTCTGATACAGTGGGTGATGGGTCCTAAGGGGGCCTCTGGGAGCCACCGGCCCTGTGAGGAAAGAATCCTCCCTGATCCTACCCCTTGACTTCCTTTTCTTTCTGCTGCAGGTCTCAGAACGGCCCCGAAGCCTCCCCCTATCCCCTGAATTGGAGAGCTCTCCTTGATGCCCTCTGTTAGGGCCCACCCCAATCCCAGGGCAGAAGGACATGAGGGAGCGAAGAGCTTGAGGAATGCCATACTCCGGCTGGTCCGGGACATGGAAATTTGGACTCAGGGAGGGCCTGGGCTGGGCAATGACTGGGAGGCTTGCCTGGGTTCCCAGGACTTGGGGGTCCTGACTCCCAGCCCTCATCCTGCCTTACCCCTCTGTTCCCAGCCCCAGCCTTTGTAAGCCATTGGGAATAGAATGGCCCCTTTTGTCCTGGTGTCCAGGGGTGATTGTGCCAAAGCTCTTATTTCCAGTGCCAAGCCCCCAGAGGCTTGTAAGAGTTGGGATGAGGGATGGAGAGGGACTGGGTCTCTGGGAACAGGTTGGAGGTCTTATCTGTGGACTGTCTGACTCCCAGCTGAGGCCAAGATGGGGCATGTCCCGATCTCTGCTTAGCATCTGGGTGAGAAAAACAGGCTGCGATCCAGAGGAAGGGAAGATAGAGAAGGAGGGAAAGGATGTAGGCGAAGGAGGTGAGAGGATAGGAGGAAGGAAGTGGAGGAGGAGGTGATAGGAATTGGAAGGAGGTAGAAGCTGTGCAGAGGAAGAGGGGAGAGGGACAAAGGAGGAGTGATGAAGAAGAGGAGGGAGACAAAAAGAGGGATGGAGGAGAGAGGGAGTCTAGAGAACAAAGGGTCCTTTTTCTGGGGAGGGATGTGGTGGGCAGGGCTGACACTGTCAGCCAATCCTCCCATCGGGGAAGAGAATCCTGGACAGGGACAGGATGGAGAGGGTATTTATAAGGGCTTTTTGGTGGGAGATGGGTACCCAGTGGGGGCCACTGGAGGGTCTCCGGGCACACTCTGGCCCTTCCCAGAAAGGGGGTCCTTTTTCTCGAAGCTTCAACCAGTTGTGTGTTAGGGGAACCTAGGGGGCATTTTACTATTGATCACAGTCATTATATTGTTATTATATTACTATTTTTATTAAACCTCCCCCCACTGAAGTGTGGGGGGGGCAAAATAAGTATTTATCTCCTCAAATGCCACATTCCCAGGAGGGACAGACCCTGATGCTCTGTGCAGCAGCAAGAAACCAATAAAGACAGCTTTGTAAGCTGCTGGCCTCCTTGCCTGGATCTGTCCTCTGGGGTTCAGAAGGTGGGGGGTTAGGAATGGAGGGAACAGTGCGGGTGTCACAGACGGTTAAAGACCAGATTGTCTTCCCTGCGTTTTCAGGAATCAGGTGACGTTCAAATGGGGTAAATGAAGGGACTTGACTAACGAAGGGCAGTTTACAGAAGCATGCACAGTGCGAAGGGAACACACCAATGAACGGCAGTGCCTCAGGGCCCAGGCAGCAGAGAGGAGCTGTTAGGACCCCCAGGCCACCCAGGCAGGAAGAGGCAGTGGTGCTGCCTGACAGGAGCTCTAGCTTTTGGTAGAACTTGACCATTGCTGAGCTGAAAGGCAGCCTAGGAAATAAATTCCTCCACTTCACTGCCTCCCATCTTCTGCCTCCCTTTGTCCAAATTCAACCAGCAGCAGCCAGAGGCTCCAAGAATTCAGTGAACTGGCTGGGCACGGTGGCTCAAGCCTGTAATCCCAGCACTTTGGAAGGCCAAAGCGGGCGGATTGCGCCACCGCACTCCAGCCTGAGTGACAGAGCAAGACTCCGTCTCAAAAACAGAAAAAAAAAATCCTGGCTTGGTGGCTCACGCCTGTAATCCCAGCACTTTGGGAGGCCGAGGTGAGCGGATGAGTTCAAGACCAGCCTGGCCAACATGGTGAAACCCCGTCTCTACTAAAAATACAAAAATTAGCCGGGTATGGTGGCGGGCGCCTGTAATCCCAGCTACTCAGAAGGCTGAGGCAAGAGAATGGCTTAAACCCAGGAGGCAGAGGTTGCGGTGAGCTGAGGTCGTACCGCTGCACTCCAGCCTGGGTGATAGAGCAAGACGCTGTCTCAAAATAAAATAAAACTTATCACAGGCTGGGTGAAGTGGCTCACACCTATAATCTTAGCACTTTGGGAGGCTGAGGTGGGAGGATCTCTTGAGGCCAGGAGTTTAAGGCTGCAGTGAGCTATGTTTGCACCACTGCACTCCAGCCTGGGCAACAGAGAAAGACCCTGCCTCAAACAAACAACAACAACAACAAGGCCGGGCGCGGTGGCTCACGCTTGTAATCCCAGCACTTTGGGAGGCCGAGGCGGGTGAATCACGAGGTCAGGAGATCGAGACCACGGTGAAACCCCGTCTCTACTAAAAATACAAAAAAAAAAATTAGCCGGGCGTGGTGGCGGGCGCCTGTAGTCCCAGCTACTCAGAGAGGCTGAGGCAGGAGAATGGCGTGAACCTGGGAGGCGGAGCTTGCAGTGAGCCGAGATTGCGCCACTGCACTCCAGCCTGGGCGACAGAGCGAGACTCCGTCTCAAAAAAAAAAAAAAAAAAAAAAAAACAACAACAACAACAAAATCTCATGGGAGGTTCTGGTGAGATCATGCTGGAAAATGCCTTCGGCCCACTCAGGAAATATTCTTTGGTCTACTGAGGTGCAGAGACTCAAAGAGAGAGCCCTGTGCAGAGATATTCAGGCCTGTGGCAAGCTGAGGCCTGCAGCCGTCCCTCACTAAACTGGAGAAATGACTGCTTCCCAGTGCCCAGCAATAAATAATTCAGCCAAAGGACTTTCAGATTTACAAATGTTTACACTTCTAAAAAATTAATTTTCTCCCAATATTTTATGTTAAATTTCAAACCTGCAGAAAGATGGAAAGAATATGAACTTCAGCCAGGCACTGTGGCTCACGCCTATAATCCCAGCACTTTGGGAGGCTGAGGCAAGCAGATCACCTGAGGTTGGGAGTTCAACATTGGCCTGGCCAACATTGTGAAACCTCGTCTCTGCTAAAAATACAAAAATTAGCTGAGCATGGTGGTGTGCACCTGTAATCACAGCTACTCAGGAAGCTGAGGCAGGATAATCACTTGAACCAGGGAGGTGGAGGTTGCAGTGCTGAGATCATGCCACTGCACTCCAGCCTGGGCAACAGAGTGAGACTCCGTCTCTAAATAAGTAAATAAAAATTTAAAAAGGCCAGACGTGGTGGCTCACGCCTGTAATCCTAACACTTTGGGAGGCTGAGATGGGTGGATCACCTGAAGTCAGGAGTTCAAGACTAGCCTGGCCAGCATGGTGAAACCCTGTCTCTACTAAAAATACAAAAAAAAGCCGGGCGCAGTGGCTCACGCCTGTAATCCCAGCACTTTGGGAGGCTGAGGCGGGCGGATCACAAGGTCAGGAGATCGAGACCATCCTGGCTAACATGGTGAAACCCCGTCTCAACTAAAAAAAATACAAAAAATTTAGCCGGGCACAGTGGCGGACGCCTGTAGTCCCAGCTACTCGGGAGGCTGAGGCAGGAGAATGGCGTGAACCCAGGAGGTGGAGCTTCCAGTGAGCCGAGATCGCACCACTGCACTCCAGCCTGGGCAACAGAGCAAGATTCCGTCTCAAAAAAAAAAAAAAAAAGAACTCCGTATACTCTTCCCCTAGATCTACCAATAAACATGCTGCTTCTGCTTCCTATCTATATAGTATGTATTTTGCTAAACCATTGAAAGTAAGTTGCAGACATCTTGAACTTCACCTCTAAATATTTCAGCAATTATGTCTTAAGAATAAGAAGCCTTGGCCGGGCGCGGTGGCTCACGCTTGTAATCCCAGCACTTTGGGAGGCCGAGGCGGGTGGATCACGAGGTCAGGAGATCGAGACCACGGTGAAACCCCATCTCTACTAAAAATACAAAAAATTAGCCGGGCGTGGTGGCAGGCGCCTGTAGTCCCAGCTACTCGGAGAGGCTGAGGCAGGAGAATGGCGTGAACCCGGGAGGCGGAGCTTGCAGTGAGCCGAGATTGCGCCACTGCACTCCAGCCTGGGTGCCCGGGTGACACAGCAAGACTCCGTCTCAAAAAAAAAAAAAAAAAAAAAAAAAAAAAAAAAAAGAATAAGAAGCCAGGCCTGGTACAGTGACTCACACCTATAATCACAACACTTTGAGAAGCTGAGGCGGGAGGATTGCTTGAGCCCAGAGTTCGAGACCAGCCTAGGCAATACAGCGAGACTGTCTCTACAAAAAATAAAAAATTGGCCACGACAATTAATTTATGTTGTTTAAGTCACCTACTTTGTGGTACAGTTGTGTCAAAAATGTTATTTGGCAGGGTACCATAGCTCACGCCTGTAATCTCAGCACTTTGGGAGGCCAAGGTGTGAGGATCACTTAAGGCCAGGAATTTGAGACCAGCCTGCACAACATGGCACGATCCTGTTGCCTCACATGGCCCTGTCATCCAGGCTGGAGTGCAGTGGTGCAATCATAGTTCATTGTAGTCTTGAATTACTGGGCTCAAGTGATCCTCCTGCCTCAGCCTCCCAACTAGCTGGGATTACAGGCCCATGCCTGGTGGATTTTTTTTTTTTTTTTTTTTTTGTAGAGACAAGGTCTTATTATGTTGCCCAGGTTGGTCTTGAGCTCCTGACCTCAAGTGACTCTCCAGCCTTGGCCTCCCAAAAGTGCTGGGACTACAGGGGTGGGCCACTGCACCTGATCTAGATTAAACTTTATTTTTATTTATTTATTTTTCCATTGCCCCCTAGATTAAACTTTTTAAGTCAAGAATATTACCTAGCTGGGCGCGGTGGCTCACGCCTGTAATCCCAGCACTTTGGGAGGCTGAGGTGGGCAGATCACAAGGTCAGGAAGTTGAGACCATCCTGGCCAACATGGTGAAACCCAATCTCTACTAAAAATGCAAAAATTAGCTGGGCATGGTGGCGCCTGCCTGTAGTCCCAGCTACTTGGGAGGCTGAGGCAGGAGAATCACTTGAACCCTGGAGGCGGAGCTTGCAGTAAGCCGAGATCGTGCCATTTCACTCCAGCCTGGCGAACAGAGTGAGACTCTATCCCAAAAAAAAAAAAAAAAAAAATATATATATATATATATATATACCTAGCTGGTGTTATTTTAAATTAATTTTAATTACAACAATACACAAAATTTTTTGGAAAAGAAATTAGGAGCTGAATTCCCCTTTGACTCCCTCCCCTCCACCCATGAGATTACTTTCTGTTAGCTTGTTCCATGCATACCCGTATTGGCGATGTCCAGAGGGACCTCCCTCCCAGGGCCTCCTTGTCTTTAGCAGCGGAAATCCCACTGGAGCTTCAGACCGTTCCATCCCCTGTCCTCACACTCACGCTGGGCCCCTCAACCCCCAGCCAACCTCGAGACCCTCAGAAGTGGTCTTGCCCTTTATTGCTGTGCGCCATTTCACCACAGGAGGCTCAGATGTTCCAGGGACAACTCTGGCCCTCCCCTTTTCTGACCCCATCTCCACCCCTCCCCAGCTCCTGGCAGATGTCCTCTGTCCCCTCTGGGGGTGATGGTCCATCATTAGCGAAATCTCCTGGTCTTCACTACCTTCTCCAAATAGTTCCTATCCGTCCTGCGCTAGCAGAAACCTTGGACTCCTGAGGTCACCGCCACTCCCGTCTCCCCCGCAACCCCCCGCAGGCTTTCCTGCACCCCTCCTGCGATGGGCCTGGAAGAGTTGGGGTAGGCATCCTCCATAATCCTCATCACTTATAGACATTCTGCTCCCTCCTCTTTTGCTTTCTTTTTTATTTTTTTTCTGTGCAAGATAGTACTTCACCTCCTCCTTTCAAACACTCAGGTTTGAACTCCAATTATCAGCTGACACCACCCACTTGGTTTCTAACATCTTCCAACCTATGACGGCCCAGTTCTAGATCATTTTAGCTCCTGGCTTGCCATCACTCCAACCTACTTCTGTCTTAATTCTTAGACGTGTTGATATCTATGCTGGGCCTCCCAGTTCCTTGAAGCCCTCTTCCCACCGGATCTTGTCGTCTATCCTACCTCAGCCACTCACTCCCACAATCACCCTGGAGAGCCACACTGTCCTCTACAGGAGCCCAGCCATGTATGGGCACGGAGCGCTGCATCTCTCCTGAACTGAGATATGCTGTGAGTGCAAAACACATACTAGATTTCAAAGAGTCTGTGTGAAAGAATTGTAAATTATCATTCATAATTTTTATTATTTTATTTATTTATATATTTTCAGATGGAGTCTGGCTCTGTCACCTAGGCTGGAGTGCAGTGGCGTGATCTTCGCTCACTGCAACCTCCGCCTCCTGGGTTCAAGCGATTCTCCTGCCTCAGCCTCCCGAGTAGCTGAGATTACAGGTGCATGCCACCACACCTGGCTAATTTTTTTGTATTTTTAGTAGAGATGGGGTTTCACCATGTTGGTGAGGCTGGTCTCGAACTCCTGACCTCAGGTGATCCACCAGCCTCACCCTCCCAAAGTGGTGAAATTACAAGCATGAGCCACTGCACCCAACAATAATTTTTGTTTTTATTAGATGGAGTTTGGCTCTGTAGCCCAGGCTGGAGTGTAGTGGCGCGATCTTGGCCCACTGCAAGCTCCACTTCCTGGGTTCAAGCAATTCTTCTGCTTCAGCCTCCTGAGTAGCTGGGACTACAGGTGCCCGCCACCACGCCCACCTAATTTTTTATATTTTTAGTAGAGACGGGGTTTCACCATGCTAGCCAGGATGGTCTCGATCTCCTGACCTTGTGATCCACCCACCTCGGCCTCCCAAAGTGCTGGGATTACAGGCATGAGCCACCGCGCCTGGCCCAATAATTTTTATATTTATTACAAATTAAAATAGCATTTTCAGATATATTGGGTTAAACAAGATATGGGATTAAAATTAATTCCACCTCTGTCTTCTTTTATTTTTATTTTTATTTTTTTGAAGACCGGG
Source organism: Symphalangus syndactylus (assembly GCF_028878055.3). Taxonomy (NCBI): domain Eukaryota; kingdom Metazoa; phylum Chordata; class Mammalia; order Primates; family Hylobatidae; genus Symphalangus; species Symphalangus syndactylus. The sequence continues at coordinate 93,577,557 of NC_072423.2, read as the reverse complement.
TCTCACTCTGTTGCCCAGGCTTCATTCAGTGCAGTGGTGTGATCATGGCTCACTGCATCACTGCAGCCTCCAGCTCCTGGGCTCAAGTGGTCCTCCAGTCTCAGCCTCCTGATCTGAGTAATTGGGACCACAGGTGTGAGCATTTGGCTAAGTTTTTTGTGGTTGTTAGAGACAGGGTTTCACTATATTGCCCAGCCTGGTCTTGAACTCCGGGACTCAAGCGATCCTCTTGCCTCAGCTTCCCAAAGTGCTGGGATTACAGGCGTGAGCCACTGTGCCCGGCTTCCTACTTTTAAAAATGTGCCCGGCTTCTTACTTTAAAAAATGTAGCTACTTAAATTAGCTGGACGTGGTGGCACACACCTATAATCCCAGCTACTCAGGAGGCTGAGGCAGGAGAATTGCTTGAACTCAGGAGGCAGAGGTTGCAGTGAGCCTAGATCGCGCCACTGCACTCCAGCCTGGGTGACAGAGTAAGACTCTGTCTCAAAAAATAAATAAATAAAAGTAGCTACCAGAAATGCCAAAATCCTATTGTGGCTCGTGTTATATTTTTGCTGAAAGCTCTGCTCTAGATCTTTTCATTGCCAATAATGACAACCCCTTCCCCATAATCTCAGTCTCAAGCATCCTACTCTCTCTTTTTTTTTTTTTTTTTTTTTTTTTTTTGAGACGGAGTCTCATTCTGTCACCCAGGCTGGAGTGCAGTGGAACAATCTCAGCTCACTGCAACCTCCGCCTCCTGGGTTCAAGCGATTCTCCTGCCTCAGCTTCCCAAGTAGCTGGAACTACAGGCGCGCACCACCACCCTCGGCTAATTTTTTAGCCACCTCGGTTAAGTGCTGGGATTGCAGGTGTGAGCCACTGCCCCTGGCCAAGCATCCTAATCTCTAATCAACACCACTCTCTTTGCAGCCCACTCTAGCACCCCAACTCCAATTGACGGTTGACCCCACAGAAACCTGCAATCCATTGATATTACTACACATTTGCTGTCTCTCACCCTTCCCTTGTCCTTACATACCTCCTCACCCAGCCTACATTCCAGGTCAATCATTAATCATGACTGCTTTGGCCAGGTGCAATGGCTCACGCCTGTAATCCCAACACTTTGGGAGGCCGAGGCAGATGGATCACCTGAAGTCAGGAGTTTGAGACCACCCTGGCCAACATGGCAAAGCCCTGTCTCCACTAAATATACAAAAATTAGCCGGGCATGGTGGCGGGCGCCTGTAATCCCAGATACTTGGGAGGCTGAGGCAGGAGAATCACATGAATCTGGGAGGTGGAGTTTGCGGTGAGCCGAGATTGCACCACTGCACTGCAGCCTGGGAAACAGAGGGAGACTCCATCTCAGAAAAAATAAAAATAAAAATAAATAAAAAAAGAAAAACAAACAAAAACCCTACTGCTTTGCATGCATGCATGTATTTCTTTAGCAAATATTTGTTGAACACCTATTATGTGCCAGACACTATTCTAGGCCCAGGGGACACATCAGTGAACACGGCAGACACATTTCCTGTCCTGTAGAGCTTATCTTCTGGTGGTAGGGGACAAACAATAAATAAATCAAGCCGGGCACGGTGACTCATTCCTGTAATCCCAGCACTTGGGAGGCTGAAGTGGGAGGACCGCCTTGAGCCCAGGAGGTCAAAGCTGCAGTGAGCCATGATTGCACTACTGCACACCAGCCTGGGCAACAGAGCGAGACCTGTCTCAAAACAGAGAAACAAAGTGGTCATATCATATGTTAGAACAGTGGTTCTCAACCTGGGGCTATTTTGGCATCCCAGGGGACATTTGGCAACGTCTGGAGACATCTTTAGTTGTCCCCACTGCGGGAGCTGAACTGATAGCATCCAGTGGGTAGAAACCACAGATGCTGCTCGTCATCCTACAATGCACAGGACAGCCCCAGTCACGGAGAATTACCTGGCCTCAAGCGTCAACAGTGCCTCCTTCGAGAGCCCCTGTCTAGAAGGTGTTAATGCTAACAAAACAAACAAACAAACAAACAACAACAACAACCAAAAAAAACGTAGAGCGGGCTGGCCTCGGTGGTTCATGCCTGTAATCCCAGCACTTTGGGAGGCTGAAGTGGGCAAATCACCTGAGGTCAGGAGTTTAAGACCAGCCTGGCCAACATGGCAAAACCCCATCTCTCCTAAAAACACAAGAATTAGCCAGGTGTGGTGGGGTACACCTGAAGTGCACCTGAAGAGGCCAAGGCGGGAGAATTGCTTGAACACGGGAGGCAGAGGTTGCAGTGAGCCAAGGTCGAGCCACTGCACTCCAGCCTGTGCGACAAGGTGAGACTCCGTTTCAGAAAAACAAAACAAAAAGAAAAAAAAAACGTAAAGCAGCGTTGAGGGATGGATAGAGGAATTTCGAGTGGAGGGTGTGATTTGAAGTAGAATGGTCAGGTCTGTGTCAGCCTTTTTGAGGTGACGTTTGAGCAATATTGTGAAGGTGGGGAACCCGGTAGACATCTGGAGAGGAGGTGGTAACCCACTGGGCTTCCTATTTAACTGAGAAAATCTAATTACCCACCACATATGCCCAGGTAGTAGGCCTTCTTTCCAGTCCTCGCGGATAAACTGCCTGTGCTCCTAGCCAAGGCCAAACCTGCCACTCAGGAATGCATTCTCACTCTCTGTCCAAGGCCATCACTCCCGCAATTCTCTTATTAACCAGCAATAATCTTTTTGACCCCCCTCTTCTCCAGCTATTTAATGCGCTCTCATTTTCCTCCTTCCCTTTGCTGCAAAGATCCCAAAAGACTTCTGTATTATCACTGTCTCCAATTTCTTTCCTCCCATTGGTCCCGAGCCCAAGCCTACAAGACTTTTGCTCCCAAAGTGCTTTTTATTTTTTAATTTTTTTTTTTATTTGAGACAGAGTCTCGCTCTGTCACCCAGACTGGAGTGCAGTGGTGCGATCTCAGCTCACTCCAACCTCCACCTCCCAGGTTCAAGCGATTCTCCTGCCTCAGCCTCCCGAGTAGCTGGGATTACAGGCACACGCCACCATGCCTGGCTAATTTTTGTATTTTTAGTAGAGACAGGGTTTTGCCATGTTGGTCAGTCTGGTCTCAAACTCCTGACCTCGTGATCCGCCCGCCTCAGCCTCCCAAAGTGCTGGGATTACAGGCGTGAGCCACCGTGCCTGGCCACTTTCTCGGCACTCCTATCCCTTTTCTTTGCTTTATCTTTTTTTTCCTTATCAATGATTAATTTCATGCTGGGCATGGTGGCTCACGCCTGTAATCCCAACACTTTGGGAGGCTGGGGCAGGAGGATCACTTGAGGCCAGGAGCTCCAGACTAGCCTGGGCAATATAGCAAGATCACCCTCTCTACAAAAATTTAAAAAATAAAACAATAAAACAATGACTATTTCCTAATATATTACACATTACATTTATTTCTTGTACATCTTGTCTGTCTGTCTACTCCATTAAGTATAACTTTGCTCTCAATTCAAGCAGTGGCCTTTTTTAAAAAACCTTAAATATTATTTATTTTGAGACAGGATCTTGCTTTGTCACCCAGCCTGGTGTGCAGTGGCATGATGTTGGCTCACTGCAAACTCTACCTCCCAGGCTCAATTGATCCTCTCACCTCAGCCTCCTGAGTAGTTGGGACTACAGGCATATGTTAACATGCCCAGATAATTTTTTTATTTTTTTGTGGAAACGAGGTCTCTCCATGTTACCCAGGCTGGTCTCAAACTCCTGAGCTCAAGAGATCCTTCCACTTCCGCCTCTGGAGTAGCTAGGACCACAGGCACACACCACCACACCCAGCTAAAATGCTTTTTTTTTTTTTCTTGCTCCGTCGCCTAGGCTGAAGTGCAGTGGCATAATCTCGGTTCACTGCAACCTCCACCTCCCAGGTTCAAGCAATTCTCCTGCCTCAGCCTCCTGAATAACTGGGATTACAGGCGCCTGCCACCACATCCAGCTAATTTTTGTATTTTTTAGTAGAGATAGGGTTTCACCATGTTGGCCAGGCTGGTCTCAAACTCCTGACCTCAAGTGATCCGCCCACCTCAGCCTCCCAAAGTGCTGGGATTACAGGGTGAGCCACTGCGCCCAGTCTGGTTTTTGTTTTTGTTGTTGTTTTTAGGGATAGGATCTCACTGTGTTACTCAGGCTGGGAAGCAGTGGTGCGATGACAACTCACTGCAGCCTCGAACTCCTGCCTGAGCTTCCTGAGTAGCTGGGACTACATGGTGCACACCACTGTGCCTGGCTAATTTAAAATTTTTTTTTTTTTTTTTTTTTTTTTTTTGTAGAGACTGGGTCTTGCTTTGTTGCTCAGGCTGGTCTGGAACTTTCGGCCTCAAGCAGTCTTCCTGCCTTGGCATGTCAAAGCCCTGGGATTACAGGTGTGAGCCACTGAGTTTAGCCTTGACTGTTTTTAAAACACAAAGTGGCTAAGGCCTATAATGCCAGCACTCCTGGAAGGCTGAGGTAGGTAGATCGCCTAAGGCCAGGTGTTCAAGACCAGCCTGGCCAACATAGTGAAACCCCATCTCTACTAAAAATACAAAAACTAGCTGGGTGTGGTGGCGGGTGCCTGTAATCCCAGCTACTCAGGAGGCTGAGACAAGAGAATCACTTAAACCTGGGAGGCAGAGGTTGCAGCGAGCCAAGATCGTGCCATTGCACTCCAGCCTGGGTGACAGAGCGACTCTGTCTCAAAAATAAATAAATAAATTAATTAAATTAAATAAAACACAAAGTCGCATACTCCCGAGTAGCCTCAGTTCTGGGCCAACTTGGAAGGCTGGTTACCCTGTTTACTAGTTTTTCTACTGACGTCCTTTTTCTGTTCCAGGATTTGATCCAGAACACCACATTGCATTTAGTTGTTCTGCCTCCTTAGTCTCTCATCTGCAATGATTTGTGGGTCTTTCCTTATCTTTCATGACCTTGGCTCTTTTGATTTGCTTTGCTTTTTGTTTCTGAGGCAGGGTCTCACTATGTTGCCCACGCTGGAGTGCACTGGCGTGACGGCTCACTGCAGTCTTGACCTCCTGGGCTCACATGATCCTCCTGCCTCAGCCTTCTGAGTAGCTGGGACTACAGGTGAGCATCACCACACCTGGTCAATTTTTTGTTTTTGTAGAGTCCGGGTCTCCCTATGTTGCCCGGGCTGGTCTTGAACTCCTGGCCCCAAGCAATCCTCCTGCTTCAGCTTCCCAAAGTGTTGTAATTACAGGCATGAGCCTGGCATGAACTTGACACTATTGAGATACACTGGTCAGGTATTTTGTAGAATGTCCCTCAACTCTGTTTTGCCAGATGTTTTCTCATGATTAGAGGAGGGTTATAAATTTTGAGGAAAATCCAGAGAGGTGAAGAGGTGAAGTAGGGCAGGAATTTAATCTGTTTTATTTACTGCTATATACCCAGTGTCTGGAACTTGGCCCATGGTAAGTACCAAAAGTCTGTTTTTTTGAATGAATAAGCAAATAAATGAGTGACCGTGGAAATTTAGCATTATTTCAAAGTTTTAAAGTGTTGTTGATACAGGCCGGGCACAGTGGCTCACACCTGTAATCCCAGCACTTTGGGAGGCCGAAGTGGGAGGATCACTTGAGGTCAGGAGTTCGAGACCAGCCTGACCAACATGGTGAAACCCCTATCTCTACTATGTAAAATACAAAAATTAGCTGAGTGTGGTGGCAGGCGCCTGTAATCCTGGCTACTTGGGAAGCTAAGGCGGAAGAATCACTTGAACCTGGGAGGCAGAGGTTGCAGTGAGCCAAGATAGCGCCACTGCACTCCAGCCTGGGTGACAGAGCAAGACTCTATCTCAAAACAAACAAACAAATAACTACTCTTTGGCCGGGTACGGTGGTTCACGCCTGTAATTTTAGCACTTTGGGGCTGAGGCAGGCAGATCACTTGAGATTAGGGGTTCGAGACCAGTCTGGCCAACATGGTGAAACCCCATCTCTACTTAAAATACAAAAAATTATCTGGATGTGGTGGCTGACGCCCGTAATCCCAGCTACTCGGGACTTTTTTTTAAGACAGAGTCTCACTCTGTTGCCCAGGCTGGAGTACAGTGGCAAGATCTTGGCTTACTGAAATCTCTGCCTCCCAGGTTCAAGGGATTCCCCTCGCCTCAGCCTCCCAAGTAGCTGGGAATCCCTGTCTCTGAAAAAAAAAAAAAAAAAAAATAAAAAAAAATATATATATATATATATATGTGTGTGTGTGTGTTTTATATGTATATATATGTATATGCACATACACACAAAATTAGGAGGGAGTGGTGGCGCACGCCTGTGGTCCCAGCTACTCGGGAGGCGGAGACACGAGAATCGCTTAAGCCCGTGAAGTGGAGGCTGCAGTGAGCCCAGATTGAGCCACTGCACTCCAGCCTGCGCAAAAGAGAAAGACCGTGTCTCAAAACAAACAAACAAACAAAAGCTACTCTTGGCACGTGTTAGATTATCTCGCAGGCAGAAGTGGGAAAGGAGTGCTGGACACAGAGTAGGCATCTTTATATGTTAACATACACTGATACCCAGCTAAAGCGGCTGAACACATTTACTCTCCGGCAGTGTTTAAAAATATCTGTTTTCCTCACATCGTTTTATTTTAATTTTTTCTGGATCAAGCAACCTGATCTTTATCCTCATAACTTGCCGACCGACCCGTGACAGCAAAACCGGCAGAAGCTCGGCGACCTCCCACCCCGAGTCTGCAGGTAGTGCCCCCGGACTACATCTTCCAGAAGGCACTGCGGACGCGCTTCCTGCCTGGTCGGCCTGAAGGGAAGGACCAATCCCTGAGTATCTCGGGAAGGAGGCGCCCGGAGCCGCGGACCTAGAGATCCCAGAAACCACCGCGCAGCGGCCCGGCCCGCCACTATTTCCAGGCTCAGCAGGGGCAGGGGTGGGCCTAGACTCCACTTCCCGGCGGGTAGTGCGACCCTAGGGGCGGGACTTCATGTCCCAGCAGGCTCCGGGCGGCGTGCGCCGCGGTGCCTTGTGAGGGATGTAAGCGCGGAGGTGGGCGAGGGGGACCGAGGCCAGGACTCTCCTTGGGGTTTGGGGGCTTGACCTGGGTGCGCTTTCTGGACAGACTACGGCCCCGGGGGCACAGTCGTAGAGAGGGGGCGGGGCGGCCATTGGGGCTCCTCACTGGGGTCTTTGGGGCGCACCCCATCGGGTACCGGGCGTCCCGGAATTGTAGGGGACAAAAAGGCTCTGCAGTCTCGGCTGAGGGGTCTCACCGACAAAAGAGGGGAAGCCGGTGAGCAGAGGCTGAAAAGGGTGGGGAAGCAGGGGAGCTGTGCGTGTGTCGTGGGGGGTGGAACCTTAGCGGACCCTGGGAGGGGGCTCCCCGGCCGAACCTGCCCGACCCTCCCTCCCACGGCTTGCCTGCAGGCCGCCGCCCACCGCCCGCCGCCATGGGGCTGAAGGCCGCCCAGAAGACGCTGTTCCCGCTGCGCTCCATCGACGACGTGGTGCGTCTGTTTGCTGCCGAGCTGGGCCGAGAGGAGCCAGACCTGGTACTCCTTTCCTTGGTGCTGGGCTTCGTGGAGCATTTTCTGGCTGTCAACCGCGTCATCCCTACCAACGTTCCCGAGCTCACTTTCCAGCCCAGCCCCGCCCCCGACCCGCCTGGCGGCCTCACCTACTTTCCCGTGGCCGACCTGTCTATTATCGCCGCCCTCTATGCCCGCTTCACCGCCCAGATCCGAGGCGCCGTCGACCTGTCCCTCTATCCTCGAGAAGGGGGTGTCTCCAGCCGTGAGCTGGTGAAGAAGGTCTCCGATGTCATATGGAACAGCCTCAGCCGCTCCTACTTCAAGGATCGGGCCCACATCCAGTCCCTCTTCAGCTTCATCACAGGTTGGAGCCCAGTAGGTGGGAATCTTATCCATGACCCAGTTCTTCAAAACCCTCCATGGTTTACAGAACCCTTTTGAGAAGTGTAAGCCTTGTGAGGTTGGGCAGGTGTTATTTTCCTCTTTGCAGTTGGGAACTGAAGCCCAGAGAGGGGAAATGATGTGCCAAAGTCACACACGGCATGGCAGGGCTGGAAGTGAAGCCTGATCACTTGGCTCCAAATTATCAACCTCACCTCTGCCCCCTCAGCACCCCCGCCCCTGCCATTGAACAGCTACAGGAGTTCTAAGCATGAGACACAGAGGGTGGCAGCAGATTTAGGGGGCAAGAAGATGAAATTGGGCTGCATTTGAGGCAGTTAAACAAAATAATAGCTATGAAGATTTTTTTTTGGTTTGTTTTTTGAGACAGGGTCTCACTCTGTCCCCCAGGCTGGAGCGCAGTGGTGTGATCATGGCTCACTGCAGCCTCAACCTCCCTGGGCTCAGAGATCCTTCTACCTCAGCCTCCTGAGTAGCTGAGAGTACAGGCATGCACCATGGTGCCTGGCTAATTTTTTGTATTTTTTGTAGAGATGGTGTCTCACTATGGGGCCCAGACTGGTCTTGAACTCTTGGGCTCAAGTGATCTGCCTGCCTCAGCCTCCCAAATGCTGGGATTATGGGTGTGAGCCACCGCAACTGGTGGCCTATGAAAATTTTTTTTTTTTTTTTTTTTTTTTTTCAGACGGAGTCTCACTCTGTTGCCCAGCCTGGAGTGCAGTGGCGCAATCTCGGCTCACTGCAAGCTCTGCCTCCTTCGTTCACGCCATTCTCCTGCCTCCTGCCTCAGCCTCCTGAGTAGCTGGGACTACAGGCGCCTGCCACCATGCCTGGCTAATTTTTTTTTTGATCTTTAGTAGAGATGGGGTTTCACCATGTTAGCCAGGATGGTCTCGATCTCCTGACCTCGTGATCCGCCTGCCTTGGCCTCCCATAGTGCTGGGATTACAGGCGTGAGCCACCGCGCCCGGCCAAAAATGTTTGAGACAGAGAAGGGGCTTGACCTCAAAAGGCTTAAGACTTAGGGCTTGCAAAGAGCTTCTTTGCACCAAGCCCGGTTGACTGGCAATCCTGTCCTGGTGTGCCATATTGAGAAGGAATCAGAGGCTGCTTCCCAGCTTAGCAGGAACAGAGTGCAGAGATAAATGAGGGTTATCTGTTGGTGGGTGTATAGCGAGAGAGTGTTGGCCAGTGTCCTGTTTTTGACATTCCTGTTTTAACCTAGTAAGTGCAGTAAAATGGAATCCTTAAATCCGTAGAATATATAATAGAGTGGCACAGAAAGACGAGATAGGGCCAAAGGCTGGGTCAGCTACAGGAGATCCAGAAAGGTATCTTGTTGGACATAGAGGGTGTAAATAGGGAGAGAGTCTTTGAACACATGGGAGGGAAGGGATGGAGGGATGGTGGGCAGGAGAATCTGAGGTTGGGGCACAGGCTTGGAAAGGGAGTGGGAGGGAGTGTGGCCCATCAGTACCTGGTCCCCTTCCCCCATGTTAAAGCATAGAGGACCCTCTCTCATTATCTCCCCCTTCCACAGGCACCAAATTGGATAGCTCTGGTGTGGCCTTTGCTGTGGTTGGGGCCTGCCAGGCCCTGGGTCTCCGGGATGTCCACCTCGCCCTGTCTGAGGATCATGCCTGGGTAGTGTTTGGGCCTAGTGGGGAGCAGACAGCTGAGGTCACCTGGCACGGCAAGGGCAACGAGGACCGCAGGGGCCAGACGGTCAACGCCGGTGTGGCTGAGCGGGTATTTTTCCCTCCCCCCAGCCTTTTTCCCTTCATACTCTAGTAGCCCAAGCCACCCAAGGGACTCCATTTTCTTGGGCCACACCCCTTTCGTCCCATGACCACCTACATAGGAAGGGAAGACAGAAGAGCCCCTGTCTTTCCCTGAAGCAGGCACAGGGTGGGCTATCATGAGATATAATGATCTTGTCCCCTCCCAAGAGTTGGCTGTACCTGAAAGGATCATACATGCGCTGTGACCGCAAGATGGAGGTGGCGTTCATGGTGTGTGCCATCAACCCTTCCATTGACCTGCACACTGACTCGCTGGAGCTGCTGCAGCTGCAGCAGGTGAGGGCTGAGCCAATGGGGCAGGACTGGACTAGGCCAGACTTGACTTGCTGTGGGACCCTGAGCAGGGGCACTTTCCCTTCCTGAGCTTCAGCTTCCCTGGAAAATGGGTTAGTAATTCCTGGCCTGGCCTTTCCCAGGGCTCTTGGGAGAGTAGAATTGAGATGTGAAATTGCTTTGACTCCATTAAAGGGCTGGTCCCAGAATTTTGGCCCTTCAACTTGGTGGGTGGTCCCTGTTGGTTCTGACCTCCACCTCTGCCCGATAGGCTAAGGACCCGTTCTCCTCCCTGTTCTGTAGCTCATAACTCTCTCCTTCGGCTCCTAGAAGCTGCTCTGGCTGCTCTATGACCTGGGACATCTGGAAAGGTCAGTAGAGGGAAGTGGCCAGGCTGGGCCTTGTGAGGCCAGGGGGCTGGGTGGCAGCCTGAATTATGATCCCTTCCTAGGTACCCCATGGCCTTAGGGAACCTGGCAGATCTGGAGGAGCTGGAGCCCACCCCTGGCCGGCCAGACCCACTCACCCTCTACCACAAGGTGGGGCATCTAAGGAGGGTACAGAAGGGAGACCCTAACAGTGGCTGAAGCAGGAGCCCTCATCTGGGCAGATGAGAAGAGAACTTTGTATGTTGGAGGGTATCGCCCATCCAGTCTCACTTTGTGTCAACTGTGCGCAGAATCAGTTCAGTCAGTGCTGTCTGAGGGGTGTCCAGGGTTCCCCAGCCTGGGAGTGGCAGGGCCTGCACCTGTCCCCTCAGCCCTGCCTTTTCTGCCACTGTTTACTGTCCTTCCTGGAGTATAACAAAGGTCAAATGTGGTAGGAGCACTGAAGAGGGGGTGTTCACTTGGTGGGTGTTGGTGGGGAGGAGGGCCATTGGGCTGGACTTGGAAGTCTTTGGTGTGTGTGTAGAAGAGTGTCTGGGAAAGAGAAGGCCCCTGAGCTCGGAGGGCAGGCCCCACCCCTGCAGTCTGCCCCAGGCCTCAGCCAGCAGTCCTGTAGACTCAGGGAGGAGACCAGGTAGAAGGGCTGGCAGCGAGTGGAGGTGGGAGTGGAGATGGAGAGGACTCCCTGGGATCTTCCTGTGGCCCCTTCTGGGTGTGCCTTGGTGGGGCATTTGTGCCAGCAGGACAGCTGGGGCTGCCTCCCTGAGGATCCTCTGCCGCACCCCCAGGGCATTGCCTCAGCCAAGACCTACTATCGGGATGAACACATCTACCCCTACATGTACCTGGCTGGCTACCACTGTCGCAACCGCAACGTGCGCGAAGCCCTGCAGGCCTGGGCGGACACGGCCACTGTCATCCAGGAGTGAGGATCCCCCTACTAGGGCCTGCAGCCTGTCCTTTCTTCCCCTCTATCAGTTTCCAACCACCCTCATCCAGGACTGAGGCCTGGCTCCCACGCCCCATCCCCTTTCCATCCAGTCCCTAGGCAGCAAGGCCACCGTCACCCAGGAGGCAGGGACCCTGATTAAGGCGTCACATCTTTCCCTCCCTCCCCTCCTTCCACGCTTGGCCCCATGCCCCTCCTCATTCTTGCTTTCTTGCTCTGGGCTGACGCAGACAGCATCATTTTGCAGTGAGGACGCCACCTACTCCCCCAGCCCCTGGGGGCTCCATCCTCCACCAGGTCCCTGGGGCTACCCCTCATGGTGAGACCCCTTCAGACCCTACAGAGACCCCACTGCTCTCACAGCTACAACTACTGCCGGGAAGACGAGGAGATCTACAAGGAGTTCTTTGAAGTAGCCAATGATGTCATCCCCAACCTGCTGAAGGAGGCAGCCAGCTTGCTGGAGGCGGGCGAGGAGCGGCCGGGGGAACAGAGCCAGGTGAAAGGCTGGAGCTCCAGCCTGTGTCCAGCCTCCCACCTGGGCAGGGCTCCCTGCCACAGGCCATGGGGGCTGCATGTACAGGACTAGGGATGCCAGGAGGAAGGTGGCCCTGAGCAGAGAGCTATGTTCCCTTTTGCTATAACTGAGGTCCTGGGCCCACGTTGGACGGGGCTGAAGGTATTTTAGAGGTTTCTACCCTGTGCCTTCAGTTTCATGGCCAGACTCCCTCCCTCAGCTGAGGGGTGGAGGTAAGGGATGGTACCTCCTGGCTACGGATTGGCTTTGTAAAAGGAAAGAGGTTCTAAGAATGTTCCCAACCTATGCTTACCTTTTCTGGAACCAGGGGTCTTTGCCTAGGTGGGGGGCCTGGCCTGTGCCCTCTGCTAAGGGGTGAGTAAGAGACTGACCTGTGCCCTCCCTTCCCCCTCATCCAGGGCACCCAGAGCCAAGGTTCTGCCCTCCAGGACCCTGAGTGCTTTGCCCACCTGCTGCGATTCTACGACGGCATCTGCAAATGGGAGGAGGGCAGTCCCACACCTGTCCTGCACGTGGGCTGGGCCACCTTTCTTGTGCAGTCCCTAGGCCGTTTTGAGGGACAGGTGAGGGACAGCTGCACAGAGGTCTGGGCACTACAGGTGGTGACAGCAGCCACGGGCTTGTCAGACTTTTCTGGCCCAGGGGCAGCATCTGCCCATCCCCTTGGGTGCTGATGAGACTGAGACCCCCTGGGTGGGATGGGATGGCCAGAGCAGGGTCCTGGAGTTCCAGCCACTGGCCAGCAACCTTGCTCTCACCTCGGTCTCCCCACTGGCCCAGGTGCGGCAGAAGGTGCGCATAGTGAGCCGAGAGGCCGAGGCGGCCGAGGCCGAGGAGCCCTGGGGCGAGGAAGCCCGGGAAGGCCGGCGGCGGGGCCCACGGCGGGAGTCCAAGCCAGAGGAGCCCCCGCCGCCCAAGAAGCCAGCACTGGACAAGGGCCTGGGCACCGGCCAAGGCGCAGTGTCAGGACCCCCCCGGAAGCCTCCTGGGACGGTCTCTGGCACAGCCCGAGGCCCCGAAGGTGGCAGCACGCCTCAGGTGCCAGTACCTGCAGCATCACCACCACCGGAGGGTCCAGTGCTCACTTTCCAGAGTGAGAAGATGAAGGGCATGAAGGAGCTGCTGGTGGCCACCAAGATCAACTCAAGCGCCATCAAGCTGCAACTCACGGCACAGTCGCAAGTGCAGATGAAGAAGCAGAAAGTGTCCACCCCTAGTGACTACACTCTGTCTTTCCTCAAGCGGCAGCGCAAAGGCCTCTGAACTACTGGGGACTTCGGACCACTTGTGGGGACCCAGGCTCCGCCCTTAGTCCCCCAACTCTGAGCCCATGCTCTGCCCCCAGCCCAAAGGGGACAGGCCTCACCCCCACCCAAACCCTAGGTTCCAGGTCCCGAGTACAGTCTATATCAAACCCACGATTTTCTCCAGCTCAGAACCCAGGGCTCTGCCCCAGTTGTTAGAATATAGGTCTCTTCTCCCAGAATCCCAGCCGGCCAATGGAAACCTCACGCTGGGTCCTAATTACCAATCTTTAAAGGCCCAGCCCCTAGAAACCCAAGCTCCTCGGAACCGCTCACCTAGAGCCAGACTAACGTTACTCAGGGCTGCTCCCAGCTTGTAGGAGCTGAGGTTTCACCCTTAACCCAAGGAGCACAGGTCCCACCTCCAGCCTGGGAGTCTAGGACCACTCAGTCCTAGGAGTATATTTCCGCACTTCAGAATTCCATATCTTGCGAATCCAAGCCCCCTGCCCCAAATAACTTAAGTCTTGCTCCAGAATTTGGAAATCCTAGTTTCCTTCCTATCCCGAGTCTGGGACACAAAACTCCGCCCCCAGCCTATGAGCATCCTGAGCCCCGCCCTCTTCCTGACGAAACTGGCCCCGGATCAGAGCAGGACCTCCCTTCCGACCCTCTGGGAACCTCCCAGAGGTCCACCCCATCTCGGAGCATCCCGGAGGAAATCTGCAGAGGGTTAGGAATGGGTGACAGGAGCCTGATCTCTTCCTGTTTTGTACATAGATTTATTTTTCAGTTCCAAGAAAGATGAATACATTTTGTTAAAAAAAAAATACAAAGCGCAAGTCCATATTTCATCTGGGAAATTGGGGATGGGGCGGTGAGTGGAGCGCCCCCTTTTCCCTCTGTCTTCTGGCGCCCGGGACTTTGCGCTCCCTACCTGTGGAGCGCGAGCGACGGTGGCGGCGGAAGGACGTAGGCTCCGCCCCAGCTTCGGGACTTCCCCGCGCCGCCGAGGGCCAGTCCCGCGGGCGCCTCCTCCCGGCCGGGCGGTGGGGCATCCCCTGCGCGGCCCCGCCCCCACGGCCTCGGAGCCACGGGCGCCCGCCCCGCCCGGCCCCGCCCCGCCCCGCGCCGGCTCCGCAGCTCGCGCCTGCCCGCCTGCCGGCCCGCCCGGCGCCGGGCCATGGCGCTGCTGCGGGATGTGTCGCTGCAGGACCCGCGGGACCGCTTCGAGTTGCTGCAGCGCGTGGGGGCCGGGACCTATGGCGACGTCTACAAGGTGCGCCGGGCGACGGGACGGGCGGTAGAGCCGGGAGGAGGGTGCCAGCCCCGCACCCCGCGGCGGGATCTAGCCCCCGGCCCCGCCCCCCATCCCGCTTCACCCTCCGCCCCTGCAGGCCCGCGACACGGTCACGTCCGAACTGGCCGCCGTGAAGATAGTCAAGCTAGATCCAGGTGAGGGCCCAGGTCGGGCCTCTGCGCCAGAGGGAGGGCAGAGCGCCCGCGGGCGCGGGATACGGGCGGAGGGTTGACGTTTCCGAGACCCCTGAGAGGCGTACCCCAGGAAGTGCTGTTACCTGGCACCTGCCTGGCCTGGAGGGAGGCGCTCTGTGCCCATTTTGCAGATGGGGGCACTGAGTCAAGGCAACCCCAGCGCGCCACCCCCATGATGCTTTGTGCTTCCCAGGGGACGACATCAGCTCCCTCCAGCAGGAAATCACCATCCTGCGTGAGTGCCGCCACCCCAATGTGGTGGCCTACATTGGCAGCTACCTCAGGTGAGGCTGTCTTATCCTTCTGGCCCCAGGCAGCCCCTGTGTGACCTGCTTTGTGCCCACCCCAGCTCTTTGTCCCCTAGGAATGACCGCTTGTGGATCTGCATGGAATTCTGCGGAGGGGGCTCTCTTCAGGAGATTTACCATGGTGAGGCCAGGGCTCCAGGCCCCAGCAGGCCCCAGCCTTCCCCCACCCCCACCCCACTGGGGTACCGGAGGGGACTCTGGGCCCTGGACTTGGGCTCCTCTCCACTCCTGCCTGGCTGTGTGACCTTGAGAGAAATACTGTCCATCTCTGGGTTCAGTATCCTAGATTAAACTGGGAGAGGACGTGGCCAACACTGCTTTCATTTAATAGTGCCTGCTGCTTTTTCCACACAGGGTAGCCTGGGAGGGTGGGCATAACCCCCGGGCCCCAAGCCAGCCTCTCCCTTTTCTTTTCAGCCACTGGACCCCTGGAGGAGCGGCAGATTGCCTACGTCTGCCGAGAGGCACTGAAGGTAGCTGGGCCTGTGAGGTGCCCACACCTCTGATCTCCAGAAGCTGTGGGCTGGGAGCCCAGATGACCAGCAGGGAGGCGGGTGGAGTGCCTCGGGTGGGGCTGGCCCGAGGGGCTGTAGGTCCTGGGGAAAAGGGGCCCCAGCCCTGTTGCCGGAAGCAGTCCATTTCCCTCTTGGCTCAGTCACTTCCTGTTTGGGGAGAGGGGAGGAAGAAGCAGCCTGAGTTGGGGGCCCCAGTCCTGGGAGGGGGTTCAGGGGAGGTGGGACGGTGCTGGGTGGCTGCTCTCAGGGACTCCTCTTTGTCCCCAGGGGCTCCACCACCTGCATTCTCAAGGAAAGATCCATAGAGACATCAAGGTAGGCGCCTGGCTGGGGGCATTCCTGGGAGGGAGGAGGAGGCCCTTGGGGGCACCAGATGGGATTCTCTCTCCTCCATTCCCACAGGGAGCCAACCTTCTCCTCACTCTCCAGGGAGATGTCAAACTGGGTCAGTACCCTGGGGGCACGATTAGGGTGAGGGTTCTGTGGACCCTCCCTGGCTACCCTGGACTCAAGGGTTGGGTGTCACTGGGCGAGTCACTTTGCCACTTGAGTCTCAGTTTCCCTGCTTAGAAGATGGAACCATACTCCCTCCCTGCTGGGAAAATGGAGGAGGTTGGGTCTGCACGGAGTTGACATGGGACTAGGCACTCCGTCAGGGATAGAGGGTGGTTGACTCCTCTCAGGAGAGGGACCTGGCCTTGCCTAGGGCCTGAGGCAGCTGTGACCAAGCGGGGCCACCTGCCCATCTGAGCCCTGCCAGGTGCAGCCCGAGCCAGAGCCCTGGGCGTGGGAGGGTGAGTGGCAGCCAGAGGGCTGGTGAGAGTGGCTGTTTCTCCCCACAGCTGACTTTGGGGTGTCAGGCGAGCTGACAGCGTCTGTGGCCAAGAGGAGGTCTTTCATTGGGACTCCCTACTGGTGAGGCTGCGCCTGGGGCAAAGGAGCAGGGGCCACAGAGGGGGGTACCCGGCCATCCCATCTGTGACCCCACCTCTAGGATGGCTCCTGAGGTGGCTGCTGTGGAGCGCAAAGGTGGCTACAACGAGCTATGTGACGTCTGGGCCCTGGGCATCACTGCCATTGAGCTGGGCGAGCTGCAGCCCCCTCTGTTCCACCTGCACCCCATGAGGTCAGCCCAACACCTGCCCCTCACCTGACCCTTGACCTGCGACCCGTGGCCCCTGACCTCGCGCCCTCCACAGGGCCCTGATGCTCATGTCGAAGAGCAGCTTCCAGCCGCCCAAACTGAGAGATAAGACTCGCTGGTAAGGGCCACACCCTGCTGCCAGGACCCCCTTTTCTGTCAGCCCCATAGTGGGCAGACAGCCTCTGCCAACTCCCAGGGGGCAACCCCAAGAGCCCTGTCCTCTCTGGGCCACTTCAGACCATCTGAGTCAGGGGCCTGGTCCTTCTGTGGGTTGAAGACCCAGCGTCGTCAGGAAAGAAGGGCAGAGGGTTGGTGGAGGAGCCGCTGTGTCGCAAGGCAGCGTTGCTCGGCCAGTGGCCCTTGGCCTCGGCTGGCTCCTTCCTGGGCAGGCCCAGCAGATGCCTCTGGAGGGGGTGGTAGGGCAGCTGGCAGGACACCCTGCACGAGGGCTAAACTGGATCTGGGGCTGGGGGGCTCTTGTGCCTACTAGGACCCAGAATTTCCACCACTTTCTCAAACTGGCCCTGACCAAGAATCCTAAGAAGAGGCCAACAGCAGAGAAGCTCCTGCAGGTGGGAGGCAGGGGGCCGGGAGAAAGGCCCAGTACTCAAAAGCAGGGCCCTGGATCAGGGGCCAACCTGATCACCCCCTCCCCCACTTTCCAGCACCCGTTCACAACTCAGCAGCTCCCTCGGGCCCTCCTCACACAGCTGCTGGACAAAGCCAGTGACCCTCATCTGGGGACCCCCTCCCCTGAGGACTGTGAGCTGGAGGTAGGTGAGGGGGGCTGGAAAGTGAGTCTTGGGCTGGTCTGCTTAGGAAGAGCCCAAGGGTGATGTTGGTGGAGGTCCTTTAACTGGCACCATTCCAGCTCGGGGAGCTGGCCTCAGCTGAGCCCTCCCATTAGGAGTCTCTGCCATGCTGAGTTTTGTTTCCTGTACCACCCCCTTGATAGGTCCCTGCCCTTGAGTCCAAGCTGACCATGACCACGACTGTGCCATTTTCTTGCCTTCTGTGTGATCTTTGGCACCGCTCTGTGTGGGTTCTCTCTTCTGTGAAGTGGGGTTTCATTTTATTTTACAGTAGTCCCAGAGGGCTGTCATGAAAGCAAAACGCGCTGGTGCGTGTGAAGCTCCTAGAGCAGCCCCCGCATAAGCCGCGTGCCAGGTGTGTCCACACTGTTTCTGTTTTTCCTTAGACCTATGACATGTTTCCAGACACCATTCACTCCCGGGGGCAGCACGGCCCGGCCGAGAGGACCCCCTCGGAGATCCAGTGTGAGTCTGCAGCAGGGGCTGTGTGTATGCAGATTTTGGGGGGCCTGTGTGCACATGGATTTGGTGTGAGTAGGGGTCCATCCTGAGACTCCACCTCCTTCACCCCTGTACTCTGGACCCCCCAGTTCACCAGGTGAAATTTGGCGCCCCACGCAGGAAGGAAACTGACCCACTGAATGAGCCGGTGAGTGGGCAGGCCTTGAGGGGAAGGTGGTGCCCAGAGGTGGGGCAGGGAGGTGGGATGGAGGCCGAGCAGCTCAAATCAAGGGAGATTTGAAGCTGGGTGGCCTCGGGCCTTGGGCCTTGGACTGTCTAAGCAAGCCTGTCCTATCCAGGGATCTGGAGGGTTAGGGGCTCCTTCCTGGGCCAAGTTCTTTTAGGTGGGTGGCTGGAAGGTAGCACAGAGACGGTGCTTTTCCCAAAAGGAGGCCGTCATGTGCCCAAGCCCCACCCTACCCTGCTCAGCCTCGTTTTCCCACCTGTGTGTCCCCAGTGGTCTGACTCGCTGTCTCTGCCCTCACTGGCTCTGTCACTGGTCTCTCCTCACCCCCCAGCCTGTCTCTTCCTCCCTTGCTGTCTGTTGCCCTTTCTTTCACAGTCTTCAGCTCTGCCTCCCATTGTCTGTCTCTCTCATCTTCCGTGTGTTTCCATCTCACCTTTCCCGTCTGTCTGTCTGTCTGTCTTTCCTCTCCTGAATCTCTTGACCGCCCTCTCATGTTGCACCTGTCTCTGCTTCTTCCCCGGTCTCTACCTTGGTTTCCCCCAGTGGGAGGAAGAGTGGACACTACTGGGAAAGGAAGAGCTGAGTGGGTAAGTGAGGGATGGGGAAGCTGCAGGGGGTGGCAGGGGCGGCAGAAAGGCTGACCTCTGACCAGGCACGGTGGCTCATGCCTGTAATCCCAGCACTTTAGGAGGCTGAGGTGGGTGGATCACCTGAGTCAGGAGTTCAAGACCAGCTTTGCCAACATGGTGAAACCCCATCTCTACTTAAAATACAAAAATTAGGCTGTCTATGGTGGCTTATGCCTATAATCCCAGCACTTTGGGAGGCCGAGGTGGGCGGATCCCAAGGTCAGGAGTTTTGAGACCAGCCTGGCCAACATGGTGAAAGCCCGTCTCTAGTAAAAATACAAAAAATTAGCCGGTGTAGTGGCAGGTGCCTGTAATCCCAGCTACTCAGGAGGCTAAGGCAGGAGAATCGCTTGAACCTGGGAGGCAGAGGTTGTAGTGAGCTGAGACTGTGCCACTGCACTCCAGCCTAGGCAACAGAGTGAGACTCCATCTCAAATAAATAAATAAACAAACAAAAGTTAGTTGGGCATGGTAGCCCACGCCTGTAATCCCAGCTACTCGGGAGGCTGAGGTAGGAGAATCTGGGAGGCAGAGGTTGCAGTGAGCCGAGATCTTGCCATTGCACTCCAGCCTGGGTGACAAGAGTGAAACTCTGTCTTAAAAAAAAAAAAAAAAAAAAAAAGGCTGACCTCTGACCCCTTTTCTCCACTGCCCAGGAGCCTGCTGCAGTCAGTCCAGGAGGCCCTGGAGGAAAGGTGAGGGGTGTGGGCCTTGGGGAGGGGCAAGGGGCGGGCGGCCTTGGTGCCAGTCACACCTCATGCCTCATGCCTCATCTCCCTCCCACAGGAGTCTGACCATTCGGTCAGCCTCAGAATTCCAGGTGCCACACAGAGGGAGGCTGGAGCTGGGATCCAGGCCACTGCAGAGGGTACAATTGGAGTGGGATGCGGTTACAGGGCAACCTGGTAACAGCCGGGCTGGGCCCTGCCCCTCCTACCAGGAGCTGGACTCCCCAGACGATACCATGGGAACCATCAAGCGGGTCCCGTTCCTAGGGCCACTCCCCACTGAGCCTCCAGCAGAGGAGCCTCTGTCCAGTCCCCCAGGTGAGTCTCAGGCTTGGGAGGCCAGGAGGCAGCCCCAGGGTGGGGGCTGCAGCAGGAAATTACAACACGCCTGTGCCTGCAGGAACCCTGCCCCCACCTCCTTCAGGCCACAACAGCCCCCCACTGCTGCCCACGGCCTGGGCCACCATGAAGCAGCGGGAGGATCCTGAGGTGAGAGGGTGCTACAGGGGCGTGGGGAGATGAGTGGCTACAGTTGTCATATCAGCCCTGACTCCTTCCCTCCCTCCCAGAGGTCGTCCTGCCACGGGCTCCCCCCAACTCCCAAGGTGCATGTAAGTGTTTGCCCCAAGCCCTGCAGTCCCACAGCCCTGCCACCCACCACCCCTGCACTCCCTCGCCAGCCTCTTGCCTCCTCCACAGATGGGCGCCTGCTTCTCCAAGGTCTTCAATGGCTGCCCCCTGCGGATCCACGCTGCTGTCACCTGGATTCACCCTGTTACTCGGGGTAGGTGGGGGCAGGGAGGAAGTGGGAGCCCAAGGAATCCCTCAGCTTGGGCCAGGGGCCATGTCTGACCTCTGACCCCATGCCCAAACTGGCAGACCAGTTTCTGGTGGTAGGGGCCGAGGAAGGCATCTACACACTCAACCTGCATGAACTACATGAGGATACGCTGGAGAAGGTGAGGCCCGGCTGGCTGTTGGGGGCAGAGGCCTTTGGGGGCCTGGGGTGCTGACCACCTGTCCCTCTGTGGCCTCCAGCTGATTTCACATCGCTGCTCCTGGCTCTACTGCGTGAACAACGTGCTGCTGTCACTCTCAGGTACAAGGTGGGACGGGCAGGGAGGCAGGGCCCGCAGGGGCTCCAGCGCCTCAGCATCCTGCCCACCAACGCCCCAGGCCCGGCCTCTCCCCGTCTCTGCAGGGAAATCCACGCACATCTGGGCCCATGACCTCCCAGGCCTGTTTGAGCAGCGGAGGCTACAGCAGCAGGTTCCCCTCTCCATCCCCACTAACCGCCTCACCCAGCGCATCATCCCCAGGTCAGGGATCTTGGGCTTGCAGGGAGCAGGAGGCAGAGGGGCAGGGAGGGGCTGGAACATGGCCTTGCCAGTTCCTGGGATTGCAGCAATCTTAGGCATGTTACTTTGCTTCTCTGAGCGCCCGTTTCCTCCTCTGCCAATACAATTGATGGCCTTCCCACGCCCTCCCGCTGGCTTGTTGGGAGGCAAGAAGGAGATAGTGGATGTGAAAGTGCTTTCCAAGTTGTAGGAGCTGTGGTTGTCCGGATGTGGGGCTTGACAGTTAAGCAAACATTTACTGAGCACTTATGCTATGTTGGCCACTATGCTGGGCTTGGGGACATGGAGAATCCCATGAGTCCTCGCTTTCAAGAAATGGGGGAGATGGGTGAGTCCTTGCTTTCAAGGATTCCCATGAGTCCTTGCTTTCAAGAAACAGTGGGGCTGGGTGTGGTGGCTCATGCCTGTAATCCCAATCCTGCAATCCGAGGCAGGATTGTTTGAGGCCATGTGTTTGAGATCAGCCTGAAAACACAGGGAGACCTTGTCTCTACAAAAAATCAAAAAAGGCTGGGGGTGGCCAGGCGCGGTGGCTCACGCCTGTAATCCCAGCACTTTGGGAGGCCGAGGCGGGCGGATCACGAGGTCAGGAGATCGAGACCACGGTGAAACCCCGTCTCTATTAAAAATACAAAAAAATTAGCCGGGCATGGTGGCGGGCGCCTGTAGTCCCAGCTACTCGGAGAGGCTGAGGCAGGAGAATGGCGTGAACCCGGGAGGCGGAGCTTGCAGTGAGCCGAGATTGCGCCACTGCACTCCAGCCAGGGCGACAGAGTGAGACTCCGTCTCAAAAAAAAAAAAAAAAAAGCTGGGCAGGGTGGCTCACGCCTGTAATCCCTGGACTTTGGGAGGCCAAGGCAGGTGGATCACGAGGTCAGGAGATGGAGACTATCCTGGCTAACATGGTGAAACCCCGTCTCTACTAAAAATACAAAAAAAAATTAGCCAGGTGTGGTGGCACATGCCTGTAGTCCCAGCTACTCAGGAGGCTGAGACAGGAGAATCGCTTGAACCTGAGAGGCAGAGGTTGCAGTGAGCCGAGATCACACCACTGCACTCCAGCCTGGCCGACAGCGAGACTCTGTCTCAAAAAAGAAAAAAAAAAAAAACCCAAAAAATCAAAAAATGGGGCCGGGCGTGGTGGCTCACGCCTATAATCCTAGCACTTTGGGAGGCCGAGGTGGGCGGATCACGAAGTCAGGAGATCGAGACCATCCTGGCTAACATGGTGAAACCCCATGTCTACTAAAAATACAAAAAATTAGCCGGGCGCGGTGGCGGGCGCCTGTAGTCCCAGCTACTCGGGAGGCTGAGGCAGGAGAATTGCGTGAACCTGGGAGGCGGAGCTTGCGGTGAGCCGAGATAGCGCCACTGCACTCCAGCCAGGGCGACAGAGTGAGACTCCGTCTCAAAAAAAAAAAAAAATCAAAATCAAAAAATTAGCTGAGCATGGTAGTGTAGGCATGGCATTGTGTGTTGGTGGTCCCAGCCACTCAGGAGGCTGAGGCGGGAGGATTGCTTGAGCCCAGGAGGTTGAGGTTGAAGTGAACTGTGATCGTGATCGTACCACTGTACTGAAGCCTGGGCAGCAGAGCAAGACCTTGTCTCAAAAAAAAAGAAAAAGGGAAGTGTGGACGATTAGCACCCGGTACTGAGGTCCGGTTAGAGGGAGAGCTGGGAGGGGTGGAGAGGCCTCAGAGACCCGGCAAGCTTGGGAGGTTCGAAAGTGTGTCACGTTTCTAGGCAGATGAGGTAGGGAATGGCACTCCAGGCAGGGGAAAGAGCAAGTATGCGTTAGCATGTGTTGGGGTGAGCTGGGGAGCTGTAAGAGTTTGCCTGGGGCCAGGCACAGTGGCTCACGCCTGTAATCCCAGCACTTTGGGAGGCTTTGGCGGGTGGATCAACTGAGTCAGGAGTTCGAGACCAGCCTGGTCAACATGGTGAAACCCCGTCCCTACTAAAAATACAAAAATTAGCTGGGCATGGTGGCGGGCACGTGTAATCCCAGCTACTCGGGAGGCTGAGGCAGGAGAATCGCTTGAACCTGGGAGGTGGAGGTTGCAGTGAGCCGAGATCACACCATTGTGCTCCAGCCTGGGCAACAGAGCAAGACTCCATCTCAAAAAAAAGAAAAACAGAAGAGAAAAACAGTCAGATTCTGATTCTCTTTTGAAAGTTGAGCCAGTAGGATTTCCTGATGAAAGAGAAAGAGGAGTCAAGGATGGCTCCAAGGTTTTTGGCCTGGGTATCAGGAAGGATGGCGCTGTCCTCAGCTGAAGGTGGAGCAGTTTCAGGGGGAGCTGAATTCAATTTTGTTGCATGAAGATGCTTATTAGATGTGCAAGTGGGACCTGCGTCAGTCCATGGCTGGGTGGGGCTGGGCTCTGAAGGGAGGGGCCCTGGGCTATGGGCCCCGACATTGTCATGAGCAGGTGGGTGGTGTGGGAAGCAGTGGACTGAGTGCAGAGGGTAGGGGAGGCCAGGCCAGTGGCTGCAACAGCTGGGGAGCTTGGGAGGCCTTTCCTGCAACGTGCTCACTCCAGGACCACATCTGGTGCCCTGTGGCCTTGGGGCTTCCTGAGCTTAGTCCCCAAGTGAGTCTGCTTTGGCGCAGGACCTACAGGAAACAGGCCCATCAGAGCCCCAACAGGTCACAGGCAGCTTTGAGCTTGTGTTCGGGAAATGGCAGAGGCACAGTGAGCACTTTGAATGCAAAGAACAGAGAACTGGAGTTATTTGGAGAAAAAACAAATACAAAATATATGCCTTTGTCCCATCCAAAGACCAGGTGGGGAGGAGAGTGGGAGGAATGTGGGGAGAAGGAGGGACGAGGACCAGGGACAGTGAGAGACAGACATTGGCTTCCTCCATGTCCTGGCAGAAGGTACAAACAGGACATGGGCCGCTGGGTGGAGGTGGCAGGGCTGCTGACAGGAAGCCCCATTCCTCAGAGGAAGAAACAGGCTCAGAGGGTCCCCTGGAGGGTTAGGGGACACCCAATGGCCAAGGCAAGGGCCCCTCTGATGATTGTCCCTCACTACTTCTTCCCTGACAGCAAGGCAAGCCACCCCCTGGCCCCAGAGGGCTGTTGCCTCAGCTGGAGAAGCAGAGGGCAGGCCGTTTGCCTTTTGAAGTTCATTCACTGCCCAGGGCCTGTTTTCCCATCTGTGAAATGGGCCGTGCGCACTCTGTGCAACCTGGTGGGGCTGGAGCCTGCATCCTCCCCGGCCCCTCCATGCTCTCATTTCTTCCTTCATTTCTTTTTTTTTTTTTTTTTTTGAGATGGAGTTTCACTCTCGTTGCCCGGGCTGGAGTCCAATGGCACAATCTCGACTCACTGCAACCTCCGCCTCCTGGGTTCAAGCAATTCTCCTGCCTCAGCCTCCCAAGTAGCTGGGATTATAGGCGCGCACCACCACGCCTGGCTAATTTTGTATTTTTAGTAGAGACAGGGCTTCTCCATGTTGGTCAGGCTGGTCTCGAACTCCCGACCTCAGGTGATCTGCCCACCTCGGCCTCCCAAAGTGCTGGGATTACAGGCATGAGCCACTGCGTCTGGCATCATTTCTTTCTTTATACCCTGCCTTTACCTGATAAGGACTTTCAGTGACTCAAAATAGGTGGAAAGTCCTAATATGGGATGACAGGAGCTGGCCCTCTGTGAGCACACACGATTCCCAGCACTGCTGAGAGCACCTCCCCTGTATTAACTCATGAAGCCTTCACTGTGACCCTCTGGGGTTGGATCTGCCATTATCCCCAATCTACAGATGACGAAACTGAGGCATGGAGAGATTAAGTGGCTTGCCCGGAGTCACACAGAGCTAGAAGCAATCCTGAGACCCAAACCTCTGACCTGGATGGAAACACTCCCTCTTGGCTACAGGGCTGGGAGACTGGCTTCAGATCCTCCACCTTTCCCAGCTGTTCTTGGGGCAGGTTACTTTGTGTCTCTGAGTCTCAGTCCCTTACTTGTAAAGAGGGAAGCTGATATGCCCACCTCATAGGGCTCTGCAGGGGCCTTGCCCATGGATGGCATCCTGGACACAGGCCCTGGTTGTCACCCCTACAGGCGCTTTGCTCTGTCCACCAAGATTCCTGACACCAAAGGCTGCTTGCAGTGTCGTGTGGGTAAGAAATGAGCTGGGTGGGGTGGTGGGGGGCAGCACAGGCCCAGCCCGGTGCCCACTGCCTGCTCCCCTGCCAGTGCGGAACCCCTACACGGGTGCCACCTTCCTGCTGGCCGCCCTGCCCACCAGCCTGCTCCTGCTGCAGTGGTATGAGCCGCTGCAGAAGTTCCTGCTGCTGAAGGTGAGGGGCGGTGGGGGGAGGCCCAGGGCACCCTCAGAGCTCTGGGGGAAGAAATGGAGACCTGAGCATCCCTGCTGCCCCCTAGAACTTCTCCAGCCCTCTGCCCAGCCCAGCTGGGATGCTGGAGCCGCTGGTGCTGGATGGGAAGGAGCTGCCGCAGGTGTGTGTGGGGGCCGAGGGGCCTGAGGGGCCCGGCTGCCGCGTCCTGTTCCATGTCCTGCCCCTGGAAGCTGGCCTGACACCCGATATCCTCATCCCACCTGGTGAGCAGAAGAGCCAGGCTGCTGGGGATGGGTGTGTGTGCATGAGAGACCGAGGGAGGGAGGCAGGGAGGGCCGAGGCTCTCAAACTAGGCTCCCCACAGCCGGTGGCTCCACAGAGACCTTGAGGGCTGCCATGTGGGGTCTGGGGCCCACAGCCTCCCTTCAGTGAGCTTCACCTGGGCTTCCATAAAAGGGTTCATTAGACCAAAGGGCTTGGCAGCTAAGAAAATCCTGGCCAGGCCAGGCACGGTGGCTCACGCCTATAATCCCAGCATTTTGGGAGGCCAAGGAGAGAGAGGGGCTTGAGCTCATGAGTTTGAGACCAGCCTGGACAACATGGTGAGACGCTGACTCTACAAAAAATTAGCTGGGCATGTTGGTGCACGTGTGTAATCCCAGCTACTTGGGCTGAGTGGGAGGATCACTTGAGCCTGGGAGACAGAGGCAGTTGTGAGCCATGTTCGCGCCACTGCACTCCAGCCTGGGTGACAGAGTGAGACCCTATCTCAAAACAAAAAACAAAAACAAAAACAAAACTGGTCAACATTGCTCCAGGCTGCAGGGAAGAGGCAGATCTGGCAAGGCAGGGCCTAGAGGCCCCCATTCTGAGCCAGGAAGCAGGACTCCAGGTGTTGTGGCAGCTTGGGGTGAAAAAGAGCAGTGATGGGTAAGGGAGAAGGGAGGGCGCACGTGGTTAAGGCACCTGGTGCCAGGCCCTGAGCCAGGGGTCTCACACACAGGATTTGATTCTTTATTTATTTTTTTATTTTTTGAGACAAGAGTCTTGCTCTGTGGCCCAGGCTGGAGTGCAATGGCATGATCTTGGCTCACTGCAACCTCCGCCTCCTGGGTTCAAGCGATTCTCTTGCCTCAGCCTCCCAACTAGCTGGGATTACAAGCATGTGCCACCACATCCGGCTACTTTTTGTATTATTAGTAGAAATGGGGTTTCGCCATGTTGGCCAGGCTGGTCTCGAACGCCTGATCTCAGGTGATCCGTCCGCTTCGGCCTCCCATAGTGCTGGGATTACAGGCATGAGCCACTGCGCCCAGCCCAGGATTTTATTCTTGATCCTCATGATAGCCTCTCAAGGCAGTGCAGTCTTGTCTGTGTTATGAGGAAACAGAGGCTCCAAGAGGTAAAGTGATTTGTACCAGGTCACACAGTGACTGGGTCACGAGGCCTGGTCCCCTTAAATCTGGAGCCCTCCCGTGGTTCCCCTTGACTCCTCCCCCACTCCCCATGAGCCCCAGGACGGGTCACTCATCTTCTCAGAGCCTCAGTTCCCAGCCCTGGAGGGAGATGAGGTTTCCCAGCCCCACAGGGCTGTTGTGAGGCTGACGTGCCCTCATGGCCAAGGGCTATCTGTAGCCTGGCCCCATATCCTCTTGGGGTTGGGGGACTGGTGGCTCAGCCAGGCCATGTCTCTCTTCTCTGCCTGCAGAGGCGATTCCAGGCTCGGCCCAGCAGGTGATCCAGGTGGACAGGGACACAATCCTAGTCAGCTTTGAACGTGAGTGCCCTGGGGCAGGGCTTAGGGCAGGGGAGTATGGGGGTGAGGGGACCACGTGGGTCTGCCCTCCCAGAAGGGAGCCTCCCCGTCCCCACCCACCAGTTCCCTCCCTGTGCAGGCTGTGTGAGGATTGTCAACATGCAGGGCGAGCCCACGGCCACACTGGCACCTGAGCTGACCTTTGATTTCCCCATCGAGACTGTGGGTGAGTGAGCCAGAGGTGGGGTGCAGGCCTTTCTCTGGCCTGGAGCACGTTGTGGCTCAGGGGCCTGGGGCTGGTGGTAGGATGAGGAGGCAGATCCCCCAGCCCCTCTCCTGAGCTATCCTGGTCACCTGAGGTCAGTGAGGACCCCTGTGGCCCAGACCCAGGCTCAGGTGTGGCTGAGGGGGCGCCAGGATGGATGCAGGGCTGATGGTAGCCTGGCCCCCGTAGTGTGCCTGCAGGACAGCGTGCTGGCCTTCTGGAGCCATGGGATGCAAGGCCGCAGCCTGGATACCAACGAGGTGAGGGGCCCAGGGACCTGGCTGTCCCCTGCCTTGTGGTCCCTACCTCTTTGGAAAGGACCTACTAGAGTGGCCTCAGTGCTTCCCACCTGTCTTCCCAGGTGACCCAGGAGATCACAGATGAAACAAGGATCTTCCGAGTGCTTGGGGCCCACAGGTAGGCGGTGGCACCCCAGCCTCCCCTTCAGATGCCCCTGAGGCCAGAGAAGGGGCTGATGTGCCAAGTGTCTCCTGCCCTGCCCCCTACTCCTCTCTCCTCCAGAGACATCATCCTGGAGAGCATTCCCACTGACAACCCAGAGGCGCACAGCAACCTCTACATCCTCACGGGCCACCAGAGCACCTACTAAGAGCGGCGGGCCTGTCCAGGGGCTCCCCACCCCACCCCATGCCTTAGCTGTAGGCCCTTTTGGGCAAAGGGGCCCATCCCAGACCAGAGGAGCCCAGGCCCTGACCCTGCTGGGGCTGAAGGTCAGGAGTAATCCTGAGAAATGTTTCAGGCCTGGGGAGGGAGGGGAGCCCCCACACCTCTGCAATAACTGGACCGGGGGAGCTGCTGTCACTCCCCCATCTCCGAGGCAGCCCAGTCCCTAGTGCCCCAGGCAGGGACCCTGGGCCTGGGCCATCCATTCCATTTTGTTCCACATTTCCTTTCTACTCTTTCTGCCAACAGCCTGCCCCTGCATTTGTCCTGGGAAACACGGTATTTAAGAGAGAACTATATTGGTATTAAAGCTGGTTTGTTTTAGTCCTCTGGTCCTTCTGGGTGGAGGGAGTGAACCCACCTCATCTCCCGCCTCCTTCCCTCCAACACACCTTTCTGTGGGCACCACAGAAGGGCAGGGCCCCCAGGGTTTTGGAGAAGCCAGGTAGAGGTGACAGGAGGCCATGGCCCCCAGCAGCCTTCCAGGGGCACTGTGCCTTCCCCTGTACCCTTGCTCAGAACTGACCCTCAGCTTTGCAGTTTGAGGGCTCTGCTGTAGTTTAGCACCCCAAGGACTCATGCAGATGGGAGGGCCTCAGCAAAGGGACTCTCATCCAGGGCACCCTTGCCCCACCTAGGATCTCACTGGGTGGCCCCTGGAAGGGCCCAGGAGGAGCCCCCAGAGGGCTGTTTCCTCCATTCCCAGGGAGGCTGCTGCCCATGGAGGTAGCCTGTGTGACCTGTATCCCCTGCCTCCACCTACTGCCTAGGTGTTAGGCCAGGAACATCAGATGACAGCACGATCATCAGATTGGATGGGAAGGCTAGCCTGTGTCCGTCTACCACACTCCCAAGGGCTGCCTCAGTGCCAGGCCTTGGGTTCACTACCAGAAACAGACCAGCCCCCAGGGAGGGCGTCGCCCTTGCTGCAGCCTGCATCTTGAGGGCATGGCCATCATCCTGTAGCTTGTGCTTACGCTGTCATTCTCCGAGGGTCTGTCTGCTCAGCTCTGAATGCCAGGGCCCCCAGGGCTGGGCATCCCCTCTTGCCCCAGGCACTGATCAGCCGCTCTTGACCAGAGCCTTTGGGCAGCTGCAGCCCAGGAGGCAGGATGGGAGGCCTTGAGGGCCCACAGTTGGGGGGATGGGAAGGTGGGGGCAGGGTGAGCGGAACAGCTGGAGCAAAGGCCCCATGGTCACCCCTACATTCAAGGCAGGTGTTGGAGTAAGACCTTTGCACCTGGCAGGTGGCAATAAAGACTTGCGGAGTGACGTGGTAGGTGGATGGCAGCCATGCAAGTAGGCTCAGTGGCTCCCAGGGTGTCACACTGTCCCCTCAGCCACCCTCCAGCAGAGTTCCAACTGTTCTGACTCTGTCCAGTGACTGGGAGGGTTTCTTGGCTGGAATGGGGAGCCAGCCCAGGGGAGGGAACACATCTTTTCACACCAGGCATTCACACCCATGTTCCCGTGAGCCCCAAGGAGGGTGAGGGGCACCTTCCAAATTGGGGTCGGTGATAACAGGGATACCAAGTGAATTCCTAACTTCCAGTTTTCCAGATTTCTTGGAGGAATGTTGGGACCAGGGTGGGGTAAGTGGGGACAGGGAGGTGAGCTCCTGCTCAGCAAAGGCCCTGACCAAAGGCGCCCTGGGGAGGGCTGGCTTTCCGCCTACCAAGCAGCCAGCAGCAGACAGTGAGTGCCTCCTTGTGGCAGATCTTCCTGGACCTCAGATTCAGTCTGGAAAGGGGGTTTGGACTGCAGAGTGTAAACTGCCAAAGTGGGGGCCTCCCATAAAACGCTTGCTGCCAGCAAAGGCAGGCCACGAGCAAAGAAAGGCCGAGAAACCGGGAATATGCACTGAGAGACTAACACTTTAAATTTTATTTATGTATTTTTAAGTGGGTAACCTTTGCCCATGGTATATATTTTTTTAAATACAGCAGAGATATAATGAAGAGTCTCCCCCTCTTACCCCTGTCCCCAGCCACCCTGGTCCCAGTTACTTATGAACCCTTCTAGAAGTATTTTGCGTATTTAAGCAATTTGGTATATTTTATTCTTGGCGATTTTTTATATCCGTATTAACATATTCCACATACTGTACTGACCTTGCCCTTTAAAAATACATCCTGGGGGGCCAGGTGTGGTGGCTCACACCTGTAATCCCAGCACTTTGGGAGGCTGAGGCAGGCGAATCACGAGGTCAGGAGTTCGAGACCAGTCTGGCCAACATGGTGAAACCCCGTCTCTACTAAAAATACAAAAAATTAGCTGGGCTTGGTGGCGGGTGCCTGTTATCCCAGCTACTCGGGAGGCTGAGGCAGGAGAATCACTTGAACCTGGGAGGCGGAGGTTGCAGTGAGCCTAGAACATGCCACTGCACTCCAGCCCGGGCGACAGTGTAAGACTCGTCTCAAAAAAAAAAAAAAGAAAAAGAAAAAAATATATATATCCTGGAGAATATGAATGTATTATCACATGCACCCCGAAAAGATACACATATATCCTGGAGTTTTGCGTTAAAGATCTCCCTTTTAAAAAAAAAATTTTTTTTTACAGCTAGTGGTATTCCATTGTGTATGTTTCCCATAACAAATGTTAATGACCTGCAGTGAGATCCCTATTGGTGGAAATTTGAGTTGTTTTTACTACTTTTATATTACAAACAATGCTGCAATAAATATTCTTAGGCCAGTGCCCCTCTATACATATTCAAGCATTTCTAGAAGATAAGTTCCTGGAAGTAGCATTAATGAGTCAGGGGTGGCTGCGTTTGTCGTGGTGATAGCCGCTGTCCAGTTGCCCTCCATGGGCAGAAACCTGTGGGGGGGTCAGACCAGACTCTTTAAGTCATTCTTGAGGACAAGTAGAAGGGACGTGGGCCCCCCAGGATGTTCAGGTAACTGGCCCGTACCCGGAATCATCCTGGTGAAAGTCAAGGGGAGCACCATGATGTGTGCTTCGGGACGGCAGAGGATCTGCCGTGTTCCCTGTGGCATGTCCAGCACCTGCTCACTGCCAGTGCTCAGGAGACCCTCACGAGTAAGGGAATGGACAAGATGTGGTGAAGAGGAGTCCCTGCAATCTGCCCTTGGACTGGGTGAGCCACCCCACCTTGCTGAGCTTTACTTTCCTTAGGTTTACCATATCCAAAGCCAACTGCAGGGCTGTCAGGAGGATCAGAAATACTGTAACAGACATAATGCAATAACACAGATGAATCTTAGAAGTAAATTAAAACAGCACTTTATGCATGGTACAATAGCATATTATAAAGCTCAAAAACAAAATAAAACCATCTATTGTTTAGCAATACATGCCCAAGATACAACCCTATTAAAAAATCAAGGGAAAGCACAAAATCTGAGATGGTGGTCCCTGAGAGGAGTGTGGGATGGGATAAGGAAGGAATCCAGGAATTTTTAAAGGTATTGGTAATATCTTAGCTCTCAGGTTTGGTGGTAGGTTCATGGGTATTCAAGTTATAACTCAGTTCCTAACTCACATAAGGTGCCACACATCCTTTTGTATGTATCAAATATTATATCATAAAATTTTAGTTTGGGCATGGTGGTTCATCTGTAATCCCAGCACTTTGGGAAACTGAGGCAGGCAGATCACTTGAGCCCAGGGGTTGTAGACCAGCCTGGGCAACATGATGAAACCCTGTCTTTACAAAAAATACAAAAATTAGCTGGACATGGTGGCACTCGCCTGCAGTCCCAGCTACTCTGGAGGCTAAGGTGGGAGGATTGCTTGAGCCTAGGAGTTCAAGGCTGCAGTGAGCTATGAACTTGCCACTGCACTCCAGCCTGGGTGACAGAGTGAGACCCTGTCTCAAAAAGAAAAAAAAAAAAATTTTTAATAAAATATTTAAAAGTAATCACTGAAAAAATAGAACTCGCTTGAAAGACTAGGCCAAAAACGAAGAGAACGCTTCCCTAGATGATGAAAACAAGTGGAGAGGAATCACTGCAGTGTCCTGCACAGAACTCTGGAATTGCCGCCTTGCAGTTGCTGCCTTCTAGTGTGTATTGTTGAAAGACAGTTTTATTGAGGCATAATTGGCATACAATAAGCTGCATATAAAAATGTGTACGTGATGACTTTTGACATATGTGTACACCCGTGAAGCCATTTCCACAATCAAGATAACCACCATCCCCTTCACTCTGGAAAGTCTCCCATGCCCTTGGTAAGCCCACCCTCCTGCTTCTCCTTGCCTCCCATCCCCAAGTAACAACTGTGCTGCTTTCTATCACTACAGGTTAATCTGCACTTTCTAGAATGTATGTAAATAGAATCACACAGTATGTACTTGTGTTTTGTCTGGCTTCTTGCTTAACTGAGCAGAAGGATTTGCGAGTCATCCCTGTTGCATGCATTAATAGTTTATTCCTTTTTATTGCCAAGTAGTATTCCATTCTTTGGATGTGCCAGTTTGTTTAGCTGTTCACCTGTTGATGGACATTTGGACCATGTTCAGTTTTGAACTATTACAAATAAAGCTGCTGTGAACATTCATGTACCTGTCTTTGTTGGATATATTCTATCATTTCTTGTGGGTAAATACTTTGGAGTGGAAGGGCTGAGTCACAGGTAAGTATTGTTTAATTTTTTTTTTTTTTTTTTTGAGACGGAGTCTCACTCTGTCACCTAGGCTGGCGTGCAGTGGCCTGATCTTCGCTCTCTACAACCTCCGCCTCCTGGGTTCAAGTGATTCTCCTGCCTCAGCCGCCCGAGTAGCTGGGATTACAGGCCTGCCCGGCTAATTTTTGTATTTTGAGTAGAGATGAGGTTTCGCCATGTTGGGCAGGCTGATCTTGAACTACTGACCTCAGGTGATCTGCCTGCCTCGGCCTCCCAAAGTGCTGGGATTACAGGTGTAAGCCACCGTGCCCGGCCGCATCTTTTTCTGTTTTTCTTTTTTTTTGAGATGGGAGTCTTGCTCTGTTGCCCTGACTGGAGTGTAGTGGTGTGATCTCGGCTCACTGCAACCTCTGCCTCCCGGGTTCAGGTGATTCTCCTGCCTCAGCCTCCTGAGTAGCTAAGACTACAGGTGTGCACCAGTACACCCGGCTAATTTTTGTCTTTTCAGTAGAGATGTGGTTTCGCCATGTTGGCCAGGCTGGTTTTGAGACGGAGTCTCGCTCTGTCCCCTAGGCTGGAGTGCAGTGGCACGATCTCGGCTCACTGCAACCTCTGCCTCCCGGGTTCACGCCATTCTCCTGCCTCAGCCTCTCCGAGTAGCTGGGACTACAGGCGCCTGCCACCACGCCCGGCTAATTTTTTGTATTTTTAGTAGAGGCGGGGTTTCACCATGGTCTCGATCTCCTGACCTCGTGATCCACCCGCCTCGGCCTCCCAAAGTGCTGGGATTACAAGCGTGAGCCACCGCGCCCGGCCAGCCAGGCTGGTTTTGAACTCCTGGTCTCGAGTGATCTGCCTGCCTTGGCCTCCAAAAGTGTTGTGATTACAGGTGTGAGCTACCGTACACAGCCTTTTTTTTGTTGTTGAGATGGGGTCTCATTCTGTCACCCAGGCTGGAGTGCAGTGGTGCCACCTCCACTCACTGCCACCCCTGCCTCTGGGGCTTAAGCCATCCTCCCACCTCAGTCCTCACGAGTAGCTGAGACTACAGGCTCACACTACCACACCCGACTAATTTTTTATTTTTTGTAGAGACGGGGGTCTACCCATGTTGCCCAGGCTGGTCTTGAATTCCTGGCCTTGAGTGATCCTTCCCACTTCAGCCTTCTAAGTAGTTGGGATTCCAGGCGTACGCCACCTCAACACATTTTTTTTTTTTTTTTTTTTTGAGACGTTGTCTCGCTCTGTCACCCAGGATGGAGTGCAGTGGTGCGATCTCAGTTCACTGCAAGCTCCACCTCCCAGGTTCATGCCATTCTCCTGCCTCAGCCTCCCAAGTAGCTGGGACTACAGGCGCCCGCCACTGCGCCCAGCTAATTTTTTTTGTATTTTTAGTAGAGATGGGGTTTCACCGTGTTAGCCAGGACGGTCTCAATCTCCTGACCTCTTGATCCACCTGCCTTGGCCTCCCAAAGTGCTGGGATTACAGGCGTGAGCTACCATGCCCAGCCTTTTTTTTTTTTTTTTTTTTTTGAGACAGGGTCTCCCTCTGTCAGGCTTCAGTGCAGTGGTGTGATCACAGCTTATTGCAGCCTCAAACTCTTTGGGGTCAAACAATCCTCCTGCCTCAGCCTCCCAAGTAGCTGGAACTACAGGCACACATCATGCTGATTATTTTTGTTTCTGTAGAGACAGTCTCCCTATGTTGCCCAGGCTGGTCTCGAACTCCTGGCCTCAAGCAATCCTCCTGCCTTGCCTTCCCAAAGTGCTGAGATTACAAGTGTGAGCCACTGCACCCAGCCCTTGGTGCTTTTGTCAATGCCTATACAGTTATATAATGTTGCATAAATGGAATCACATAATACATTTTTTTAAACATATGAAGCATTTTTTTTTTTTTTTTTTGAGACAGAGTCTCGCTCTGTCGCCCAGGCTGGAGCGCAGTGGTGCGATCTCGGCTCACTGCAAGCTCTGCCTCCTGGGTTCACGCCATTCTCTTGCCTCAGCCTCCCAAGTAGCTGGGACTATAGGCACCCGCCACCACGCCCGACTCATTTTTTTTTTTTTTTGTATTTTTAGTAGAGACGGGGTTTCACCGTGTTAGCCAGGATGGTCTCGATCTCCTGACCTCGTGATCTGCCCGCCTCGGCCTCCCAAAGTGCTGGGATGACAGTCGTGAGCCACCGCACCCGGCTAGCGTTTTTTTAATATTGGATTTTTAGGCTGGGTGTGGTGGCTCACGCCTGTCATCCCATCACTTTGGGAGGCTGAGGCGGGCGAATCACTTGAGATAGGAGTTTGAGACCAGCCTGGCCAACATGGTGAAACCCCGTCTCTACTAAAAATACAAAAATTAGCCAGGCATGGTGGCGCATGCCTGTAATCCTAGCTACTCTGGAAGCTGATCACGAGAATCGCTTGAACCCAGGAGGAGGGGGCTGCAGTGAGCCAAGATCATGCCACTGCACTCTGGTCTGGGTGACAGAGCAAGACTCCATCTCATAAGAAAAAAAAAAAGTTGGATGTTTAAGATGTATTGGGCAACTTCCAGCCGCCCATTTCACTCTGCAATAGGAGGGCATGTGCTATGTATCCTTCTGTAGCCTTTGTTACGCTCAGATAATCATATGCAAACATGCACACATCTGTATGGGGTTTGTGTTAC